>NW_028324178.1:2330000-2662500 GCF_054372755.1 Phalangium opilio
AGTCAAGAAAATTAAAGGGTTGACGCTAAATCGAGAAAATCTGGAAAAACTTGACTTTGAAACCTTTGAAAGTGTAGCGATGAACCCGGAAAAGGAAGTTACAGTCAATGTCCCTTTTAATTTTAAACGGCATAAATACAAGCTGCAGCTAGAGGCCGTTAAAATGACCAAAAAATTTCGCCAAACCTCGAATAAGAGATTGTTGAACGCCGATTTGACAGCCAGTCAGGGCCGGATTAAGGGGGGGGCAGAGGGGGCACCTGCCCCGGGCGGCAGCAAAATAGGGGCGCTCAAGAAGTCTGGTGATACCCAAATCTGAACGATTGTTTTATTAAATTTTCGAAAAACTCAAAAACATGACGTTAGTTTTGAATGATTACGGGACTGTTTTTCGTTTTTAAATAGGTATATTAGCTATCAAGACCAATTTATTACACCAAATTAGTTGGGAGGAGACGATAAATAGATTTTCCGAGTCTAAATCTAGAAAAGCCTATTCAAAGACATAGGCAGGCTGAAATTCGGTTACTAAAAGTCACTTTTCCAAAAATTAGTTACTATTTGTCACTTTTTTTCGATTTTTGAGTCTTTCGGCGTTATTTATCTTCTCGGCCACAAGGTTAAACGTAATATATTTGACTGTATGACGGTTTAAACGCAAAAACAGCGAGATTACAGTTGATCAAACCCAAAAAATTGTGGAGGTCGCTTCGCTCGCTAATCAAATATTTAACTTAATATTTATAATCAATCCAAATTCAAATGAATGTTTTAGTTTTGATTTAAAACGACATCAATTACTTTGCATTCTGAGCTGCGCTCCAAAATGGTTTAATTCAATTTCGCCGTAGAAATTTTATGATTGGACCTTTCCTGTGACTGGAAAAATTTAAGCCCATAGATTGGGCTTAATTACGGCACCGACCTTTAAAATATCTTTAACTACTGAAAATAATTATGAAAATCGATCATGTCTGAAAACATTTCATTTAAAGTGCCCTTATTTTACAGCTTAATTTGCCCTTATTTAGTCACTTTTTGCTTACTATTTTTAAATTTATTAGTCACTTATTCAACTAAAATTGAGCGTATGAGTGAGTATCAGCCATGCATAGGGATACTTTTCACTTAACAAAATTACAATAGGGAGCTAACAGCTGGCTAGGGGGAAGAGATAGTCTGACAACACGCAGCCGCCCTCTGGTTGGCATTTTTGCGCGTAGAATACTGTTTCCAACCGTAAGGGGGTATGAAACTCCAGTAAGAGATAGAAGGGTGTGACGTTTAAGGGTCAGAACTGTTAGCTTTCTATATTTCTAATAAAAACAAAATTGTAAAACTTTCAAGCTGGTTTTTATAAATTATGGCGCCAAGGGAGGGGGCGCCCATCGAGCCACTGTACCCGGGCGAAAATATTCTTAATCCGGCCCTGCAACCAGTCGACCTTACGGTTTCAAAGAGGCAACACCCGCTTCAACATCTCTTTCGCATGAATTACGAGGCTAGGCGGAGACATACTTTTGAGGGCTTGTGGGAATCTTGCGTTCCTATCGAAGCCCTGGCCAAAGACGGTTTCTATCTTGCAGATGTAGAAACACAGACGACGCGCTGCGTTTTTTGCGGCATTGCCTTGTACCAGTGGCGTTGCACGGACCATCCATCGAGGGAACATCGGAAGCACAGTCCATCGTGTCCGATGGTTTCCAAAAAACCGTGCAACAACAAACCACTGCGTCAGGGGTTTCCCGACTTCCCGACCAGCGAGGGCACGGATGTTTGCGACCATCTGGTCCAAACGTGCCCAGCCACCAACGAAGAGCGGTCGGGAAACGAAAAAGTGCGCGTGCGCATCAATCCGTCGTGTTTTCTACTGTAGTGCGTGTTTACATCCTACCCTCCGAGTCTCGCGTGAATTTTGACCTGCTCAACGCCCAACGGTTTCGGCAACGGATTACGGACTTTGAAAGAATTTTTTTAAAAAACAATTAAATAATAGGGGATTTTTGGGTGAAAAGGGTTATGTTTATATTGTTTAAATATTTTATATTTTTTTAATTGTGTTTATTAAGGGTTTTTGGGTTTATTGTATTTTTGTTTATAATATTTTTGTTTATTTTTTTTGTTTATTTGTTTAAATATATGTTGTTTAATGATTATAAATAACATGCCAACGTTAATAAAATGTTTATTATTCGAAATGAATCCGACCGAGTCAGTCTCGCATTCTTTAAAATTCCAAACACCCGCCCAGTTTCTAATTGTGGGACCAACGCAAGCGGGGAAGAGTTGTCTTTTAAGTAATTTATTGCATAATCATCAGCTTATGTTTGACCCACCTCATAAAAAGGTTATTTATTGCTACGCCGCCTGGCAACCAAACTACGAAAAATTGAAGCAATTGATTCCGGGAATTCTATTTATTCAAGGATTGCCAACCGCCGATCCGGATTTTTAGGATACGCATCGCGATTCCTACTTGATACTAGACGATTTAGCTAGTCAATTATTTAAGCAAGCTCATATTGCCGATTTAGTGTGCGTGACGTCGCATCATTTAGGCTATACGGTCATTACTATTACTCAACAACTGTTTCCCAAGAGTAGCCAATCGCGGATAATTTCTCAAAACTCTTCGTATTTTATAATAATGAAAAATCCTCAAGATGTTGCCTCTATTAGGTATTTAGCGCAACAAATAAGTCCAGATAACCCGAAGCGAATTACGGACGCGTACAGACTAGCCTCTAGAGAACCCTATAGCTATTTGTTAATTGATTTAAAACAAGAGACTCCGGAAAACTTACGATTAAGATCACGAGTTCTACCTCACGAATCGCCTATGTATGTCTATGTCGATTAAATTTTATTGTCATTTGAATAATGGCACCGCGCGTTAAACGTCGATCAGGAAAACGCTCCCGACTCGTAGTAGCGTGTCCCTCGGCAAAGTTTGCCAAATTTGTCCCTTATTTACAGAGTTTGCGCCAAACTAGCTGTGAACAACGTCGAACACTCTTAAACAATAGTAGCGCGCCTCAATTGAAAAGTATTCAGACAATTTGTAAGAATTTAAAGGGCGGGGGCATTTATTTGAGTAAAGACCGTAAGAAAAGGCTAGCAAAGTACAAGAAAATTATTAGACAACTCGGATCAAGTACCTTGTCACAGAAAAGCAAAAAAAGTTGCTCTTGCAGCAATCAGGTGGCTTTCTTACGACGTTACTTGCAGCAATCTTGCCTTCAATTGTCCAGGGCATAGCTGCTAAACTATGAAACAAATGGTACTTGTACCGCCTACCGCCGTAACTTCAACCGCTGCCCAAGAACATTCCGCCTTGGACCGAGAGATTGAGGATATTTTAAAATCGCCATTGAATGCCTACGATAAATTATATAAATATTTAGACGCTTTTAAGAAATATTTAAGTATCGAGAAACAAATTGCTTTACCTAAATTTGAAATCGTGAGCCCCTCAATGGCGACTGCAACCACGTTGCCATTACCGGTCACCCCTAAAACGCCGCCGCGAAAAAAACAATTGTCATGGCCGAGCTATGCCACGTCATCAACAAGCACACCTGACAGCTCGTTCACCACACCTAGCCGTTATAAAACCGAGCCTCGGCAAAAGGTATTTAAAAGTGAAACGGCGGTAGGCACACCAACACAAGAAGAATTTTACCGGCAATATGGACCGACCTATGTTGGGAACCTGGTAAAACGGCAAGCCGAAGTTTTGGCAAATCGTTTGCAAAACACATTTTTTACGCCACAAAGGGAGCTAGAAGAACGGGCTGTTGGTTATGCAAATCCCGATGACGTTTTCAAGATGAAATTGCCGATGAACAAGAGAATCTAGCAGAAGCGGAACCGGACAATTTAACGGACTTGGAAAACCTGTTTGAGACGGCCTCCGCTAAACAGAAGAAAAAGAAAAAACAGAAAAAACCTCGGAAAAAGAAAGACGAACTTCAAAATCTCGGCCCAGTAGTTCCATCTAACGAACGGAGGGGTCGACACCATAAATGGCGTGATATTAAATAATAAATTGTAATATTAAGACAATTAAAAAAATTGTTTTATTGCAAACAATATATGTGTACATGTTTTTTTAAATGTAAAGATAAATATAATAAAGCGACATAATCGTTAAGTTCAAGATTCTGGTCATAGATGGTGTCTAATATCGTCTTCCTTGAAATTGCATCGGACCTTAACACTAGATACAGACAACAATGGATGCCGCACAGTTGAAAAAATGGATGTTGAATTTGTTGTTTATTGTAAACAACTCGTTTCCCGTATCGTTTTAAATTAACTTTATAGTATCGCGGCGACTTTCCGTAAGTGCAAAACATTTCTACCGTGTCATGGTTACAAAAAATTCCTATCCAATGTTCTCCAGTCTCTCCAGCTGCTTCATTATTGAATATAAAGCAAAATTTGGGTCTTTTAGGATGCGGGGGGAGTTTATCTACCGGAAAGCATCCTAAATAGTAGGGTCGCGTTCTTTTGTCGCAAGTTAAATCAGCGTTTATTTGCGAAGTGTTCATAATTTAGTCTTGACAACTCCCGTCTCAGGTAATGAGACTTTTTGTAGTTCAGCACCGTAAAAGACACTTAAAATCTGCTCTCCTTTCAAATCCGCTACGCGATAGACGGGTGCTGACCTTGGTATTACATCAACAA
This sequence comes from Phalangium opilio, assembly GCF_054372755.1. NCBI lineage: Eukaryota > Metazoa > Arthropoda > Arachnida > Opiliones > Phalangiidae > Phalangium > Phalangium opilio. The sequence continues at coordinate 2,334,690 of NW_028324178.1, forward strand.
CTCGAAATATTTCGTCAGCAAACGTGCCGCCCGAGCTGGTTTTTCTAAATACCCGACAAGCTATAGAGAGACGGACGTGGTCGCCAACTTTAAAGGTCGGTGCGTATCGATTAATTCCGTTAGATTTCCCGTACAATTTATTCCAAATGATTGATTCGTTATCTATGTTAACATGAGCCGGTGCAATTCCAATAGTTGAATGAACCCGTTCATTATAGGCTTGAGTAATTAAAGATAAATATTTAACATAATTTTTATTCCCCGTGGCCGTAATAACCCGGGCAATTTGTTCTTTGATTGTTCTAATAAAACGTTCAGCTAGACTGGCTTTATGCTGACTCCATGCAAAATGTATTTGCACATTGTGACGTTTCAAAAAGGAATCAAAGTTGCGCGAACTAAATTCTCCACCGTAGTCAGTGTATATTTTTAAAGGGATCCTCTCTCGAAATATTTTTTTAAAAGCTTCGATAACCTCGCCAGGTGTTTTGTTTCTGAGAGGTACTGTCCATCCGTAGCGGCTTAAGACGTCAATGACGCACAAAACATAGCGAACATTTTTATTAAAACGTTTTAATTTTGGTAGATCCAACAGATCAGCTTGAAAAACGTCATCGATACTTGGTCTTGAATCGGAAGCGCCGAAATCGATGTTTCGTGTAGGCGGGTTGTTTCTCGAGAAAGGCGACTAATTTTGCTTTTGGCACGTCCGGTAAGGCTTTTTGTAGCCTCGCTAACGACCCATAGGCGGCTGGGTTAGTCACATCGTAATAAATGTTTCTAATTTTAGCGTCCATATCTTAACAAGTGTAAATAACGACTAAATGGTTTCCCAATAAACAACTTTATTTAATATACACAAAGGTATTTTATAAAAACAATATCAGTTAAACAAATACTATATATCAGTACATTTATCTTAATAGCCATATATCAAGGCATTCTTTAAATCGGCAAAACTGTTGACAAAATAAGCGTAAATATCCTCTTGATCTTCAATCCATCCATGGTGGGTCTCAAATTGATGCAAAATTTTCTCTCGATCAAGCTGAGGCAGCGCTTCGTGCAAATTACATTCGACTCGATCGCTGAAATTTGTGTCAAATTCCGAGCAGCTTTGAGAGTGGCATATTTGTTTTCGACACTCGACGATGGCGCAATTGGAAGTGACGTCAAACAAAGTGGTGGTGAGCTCGTTTAAAATTAATTCGTGCATGCGACAGACAGCTATCCCTTTAGCCTTGAGAGCCTCGTCAATCAGCGGCTATAAATCGATCAATGTCTGCCATCCTGTTTTGTTCAGGCTGAATCCTTCGCTGGTGCTAAAGTTGAGGAAATAACGACTGCCGCTGCCTCGTTCATAGTATCGAAGATCGATTATACGTTCATCTTTCGAGTTGACGAAGCATTCCAGCTTGATGCGCTCTTTGACAGGCAACCAAATATGATAGCGAGGTATTTTTCCGTCAAAAAAGGACGAGAGTTCATTTTGAAACCGAAACAAAGCGTACCAACCGTTAGGTTTTTATATAGTTTTTGTACGCGTATCCGATCTTTGAATTAAAATTTTAGGTTCAATTGACTCAATGACGCAAATGTCGAGCTTTGGCGTGACGATGTGTACTTGATGCATATTGACGCGCGACTGATATTGTATTTATAAAGTTTTAGTCACGTTGGGGTGATTATAAATAATTTCTCTGTTTTTACATATAATTAATTGGTTGTTTGGAAATTCGGCCATGACAATGCACGTGACGTTTTCGGTTAGCGGAGAGCTAAATCTTAACGATAATCGCAATTTACCAGTCTGGGGCATGGAATTTAGACCTAACGAAGCGAGATGTTCTCTACTAAAATCAAAAACAACGACAAAAAAGCCTTTTTTATATAAATGGTAAGAAATTATATTTCCTCGGTCATGACCTAATATCTCGAGCCCCTCGAATATAGAATTGTAAGATCTAACGTATTGATCGTCGTCAAAATTAGGCGTAAACGGGATATCGGGATAATTTTGAGAATTTAAAGAAAATTGCATGAAATCGAGTTTGAAGTGTTGGAGATCCAGGGTGTTAGAAGTTGCTTCCCCTACTAATTTTTTATTAGTAACGAAAGCCACGACAGTTCGCGAGGGTAATTGCCCAGTAAACAAGCTGTCCCTAATAAAATCTTGCGTTCCGGTGGTTATTAAGAATTTTTTCATAACAATAGAGTTTACTTCGTAGCGAGCGTTTACTCCCGAATTTAACATCTGCGCGTGAGCTAGCTGCAGTTCGGGATTAACCTCAATTTCGCGCGTAAACAAAGTGCATTCCGTTAAATCAATCTTATACTTTTTGCCCGTTTCATTGTGAATAATAGCAAAATCCGTCGAGCTTCGATGAAGTCTAATTCGCACCTCGATATTATCTAGTAAGAATTTGGGCGTTTTGAACAAATCCAAAAATAATTCGCCAATTACATCGCACGTCTTTGATTTTGCCACGCGTTTAGCGCGACGACCAATACCATTATCTTCTTTGTTAATATAGGCGTCTTCTAAAGCCTTCGCCGGATCGATATTGGTATCCAAATAATATAACATGGAAGTTAACCAGGAGTTGGCCGCCGTTTGTCCATAATTTAAAAGTATTTTAAAATAGGCCATATATGGGTATATATTATTAGGTTGCTGGACGGCGACGCCATTAAGAAATAATTCTACTTGACAAAATAGCGAGGCAATTATTAAATTTGTCAACGAAACTTTCTTCTCCGCATCTGGAACGGCCGTGCCGTCCTCGTGTAAAACGCGAAATTTTAATCTCAAAAGAGTTTTAGTCAAATCATGATAATTGTTAGAGGGAGGAATGATAAATTCTACATATTTAGCATTAGCTAGTGGGGCAATTGGATAATGAGCAGTCGTTTTAGTCCCAACAATATTATTATTCACCACTGGCTTCTCAAATACTTCAAAATCGGAAAGAACACTTTCGTAGGTCGACATGTTTAGTCTAGAAAATCGCGTTTAGTTCGTCGCTTAAGACGTTTGCTCGGGCTTGTTTTAGCAGTCCTCTTTCGTTTTCGGCCCGTCCCGCTCTGAGTGTTGACAAACCGGTCCACGCCTTTATGTAGTAGGGAATTTATAGATTGTTTGACATTTCTTTTTATCGATTCTCGAGATGATATTCTAGGGTTTTGGGCATCGCTAATTACTCTGCTCGTTAATCCAACAGCTTCGGACGCTAAAGTACTAATGGCCGGCCTAATAAAGGGTGTAATTTTGCGCAATAAAGAATTGAAGATACCGCCAACATAAAACGACCCCCCGATTGGAAAACGTTTGCGTGTAAAGCTGGAAGAGAGGATCCTCTTTGGAAATTCAGAGTATATCTATTAGGTACCATTGCTCAAGTTCTATTGACGTCGACGCCTAAAAAACAGTTTAATATATACTTTGCCTAAATTAAACGGGATATTTTCCCCGTAATCGGATTTCAATTCAATTTCAATTTCTTGTATATCGCTAGTTGAAATTGGATAAAAGTCGATATTATTAAAAATTTCTTGATTCTCCTCGTCTAGCAACGAAAAAGCTGGCATTTTTATGAAGCGTAACAGAGGGGCTTGACCCCCACCCACTACTTGTTGACGGATAATATTGGTATAATCAAACATGGCATCGACGCCTCTCATGATATCCGCGGGGTACTCCGACGTCTCGTTAATGATATACCGACCCAATTGATTACTACTAAAACCTAACAATCTCCCGAGACCTCGTCCGGGTGTTGTTTTGGGAAACAGGATAGAAACCGTATCGTTCAGTTTTGAAACTGTGACAGTTCCGTCTACATTCTGCGTAAATTTAAGACTTTTTCTATGCGTAGGCGACATGGCTTCGCTCATAGCACTTAAAACATCAATGATATGATAATATACCACGGGAGGAATCTCGCACGCGTAATTGTCAACTCGTTTACCTTGAAACTCGGGTAAATACGGTTGGTCGGCGTAGTCCGGATCTTCTGGAAATCTATCAACATCGTATTCGCTAGTCCAAAAATTATTAGCCGCTGTCAGTGTCATCGATCTCAATCGGGGATTTACCAGAGCTACTCCCGAGTGACTGTGTTGAAAAAATTCTCCCTCTTCGGGAATGTTAAATAACTGGGCCATTGGTCCAGCCACCGATACGCGAGCACCTGGCTCTATTTCGAGACGAACATAAAATCTATTTTCCACCGCCGTTTTGAGAATGTACATTTTAAAATACTGGCGAGGCATATATTCTTGAACCCCCAATAACTGGTTTATAATTTTTAAATGTAAAGAGAAGGGGATTACCGCCCCGGTCGAAGTCAAATCGCAGGTATATTCGCCCTCGGGTATTTAGATTTTTGTGAAATCAGTTTTAGTAAATAAATACATTAGCGAGTCATGAACGCGATAACTTACGAATGTGTCATTAGTTGTTTTAAAATTAGTAATATTACGCTCTAAAGGTTTAGTGGATAAAAACTCCCCTCCAACATATTCAGCTTCTAAATTTAATATATCCCGCAGATCCGAGCTGAATAGCATTTCAATTTTAGCCATACAATAGACTCTAAAATAATGTTCCGCTCCTTGTTTATTAACGCTAAATTCGGCATGATGCAATCTTAAAGGATCTTTTGTCGAAGCAACTTTGAGCATTTAGGCAATTTCGTCATAAATTTTATAGTCATCTTGCAAGGTTTGTGTCGATCTAAACTCGCCCGACACATGAAAGCCGAAATACAACCAAGGTTCTTCCCAGGGTTTATAGCGCTTTATGGTTCTATTGACTCGATATTCTACGTATGCATTGTTTTCATTTATGGTATATTCTTCTAATGTCATGCTCAAGGGACCTAGCTGATGTCGTCCGGAATAATATTTATTGGGATCAGCGTTGAGCAATTTAGCTAATTGGGGAGAAAATTTTATTTCCACCCATTCTGGTGTTTTGAAATTATAGATTATAGCATCACCCCGATTATCTTTTGTGTGATATGTTACTTGAATTTTTTTAAATACTAATTTTTCTAAAGTGTTGCCTACGGCTCGTAAAGCCCTTCGGCGTTTTACTGGCTTTAAAAGTTTGCGGTAAGAACAATACTGTGTAATTGTCATAATCTTCAGGGTTAATTGGCTCGGGCTTTTCAGAGATAATTGGCTCGGGTTTTTTCTCTGGCGGATCAACCGGTTGCGGAAACAAGGGTTTTTCATCAACCGGTGGTGGAGAGGGGGCCGGTAATATGGGTAGCTCAAAAGTAGAGGATGTTGTAGAGTCTGGAGATTTTGAGAGGTCAGGCTTTGATGGGTCGGGTTTCGATAGGTCGGGTTTCGGTAAGTCAGGTTTTGATGGGTCTGGAAATATATATATTTCCTCAACCTCCGTTGTCGAGGGGGTAGGTGTAAGTGGTTCAAAGGTAGAGGGTTTTGGAGCCTCGGGTGCTGGAAGCTTCGGAGCCTCTGGTGCCGGGGTTTTTGGAGGTGGTGCCGGGGCTCTTGGTGGTGGTGGTGGAGGAGAAGGAGCTTTTGGTGGTGGTGGTGGTGGTGGTGGAGGAGGAGAAGGAGCTTTCGGGGGTGGTGGCGGTGGAGGAGGAGGAGCTTTTGGTGGTGGTGGTGGAGGAGAAGGAGCTTTCGGGGGTGGTGGCGGTGGAGGAGCTTTCGGGGGTGGTGGCGGTGGAGGAGCTTTCGGGGGTGGTGGCGGTGGAGGAGCTTTCGGGGGTGGTGGCGGTGGAGGAGCTCTTGGTGGTGGTGGTGGAGGTGGTGGCGGTGGAGGAGAAGGAGCTCTTGGTGGTGGTGGTGGAGGAGAAGGAGCTCTTGGTGGTGGTGGTGGAGGAGAAGGAGCTCTCGGCTTTGTTGTTGCAATAGGAGCCGGCTTAGTCGATGTTGGTAGGTCCGGTTTAGACGAAGTTGGAGGTATCAGTTTACTCGAAGCTGGAGGTAACGGTTTACTCGAAGCTGGAGGTAACGGTTTAGATGGATCAGGCCCCGGATATGTAGGATAATAAGGCTTTGGTTGGTCAGGCTTTGGAGAGGTTTGTTTTGGAATAGTTATTTTGGGTGGAGGGGTTATTTTAGCTGGCTGTGGTTGTACAAGTACTACGGGTTCAGAATAGAATATTATATCTATTATTCGATCCTCTAATATATTGACGAATGTCAACTATTTTTCCTCTCTGACATACGAAGCATTCTAGTTTAACTCTCTGAGTACCGTCAACTAACCAGGTCAGAAATCGTCCCGTTATTCCGTTAAAGAAAGCGTCAATATCCGCTTCGAAAGTCCATATACTATTCCAAATACAACTGTCGAAAGACGCTTCGGTTTTAGTATCGAGTCGTTTGACATTGAAGAAGGGAAGAATTCCGCTTCCAACGTAAATGTTTTGCTTCTCCGATAGGTAGTGTACTTGATTCATCTCTAACTTGTTATGAGAGAATGCTTCTTAAATCAGAGGTTATATAGAGCCTTTTTTACTCGGGATTAAATAACACCGAGCGATCCCTAGTTATCATGATAGAATTTTCGAATTCGGAATAAATTATGCACGTGACATTGTGTGCTAAATTGTTTTTAAATTTCATATTGATACGTAGATTTCCTTGTCGGGGCATAGAAAGATGACTAGCCCCCGCATTTTCATCCGGGCTTAAATCTAGGCAATACAAACCGTAACCTTTTTTGTACTCTTCGTACGCGATAAAATTTCCCTTGTTTTTTCTGTATGTGTTTAGAGAGGTGAATAACGACATATACTCTCGAGTGTATAGATTGTTTTCGTAATCAGGCGTAAAGGCTTCCGAAGGATAGGTATCGGTACCGACGTTGACGGATAGGTAATTAAGATCAAAAGTTTCAAAATTGAAGGGATTTAAAGAATGATTACCATTAAAGGCCGAGGTTCGAACTAGACCTATAATTACTCTTTGAGGTATTTTACCTAAGAAGACGTTTTCTCGATTAACGTCGTTCATTCCAGCTGGAATTGAAAAGGTTTTCACGACTGTTTGATTCAAAGGATAGATGGCGCTGGTTTGCTCTAATACCGTAGCGTGGGCTAACATTATTTCGGGATTTATTTTTAGTCTTTTAACGTACAATGAGGCATTATCGATAACCACTTTATATTTCTTATCAGCGGCTTCTTTCGATATTACGCAAAACTCTGGTTTAGATCGAATAAGCCTAAATCTAACGTCTACATTATTCAATAGGAAACGATTTAAGCGACAAATATCAACGTGTAACGGGGCGTATAAATCTATCGTACTCGATACCTTGGCTCTCTCGGCTCTTCTTAATATCCCATTGGTAGTAAGATTTTTATTGGCTGCCACCCAGGCGGTATCGGGATCGATCGGATTATCCTTATAATACAACCCTAGATTTAGTTGGCTTTCTTTAGCATCTATACCGTAATTTAATAAATTCTCGAGATAAGCGATATAAGGGGCTCCTTGGTTAGGGGACTGAACGCTCGTGTTTCCTAAAAAGACGTCTATTTGGGAAAAGAGGGCGGCGTGTAAAAGATTAACCGGAGCTACTTTGGTTTCAGCGGCTGGTACTTCGGTGCCGTCCAAATGAAGCACCCTGACCTTCAGCCTTAACCTAGTTTTAGAAAGGTCGACATAATGTTCGCTCGTGCCAGGGACAAAAAATTCCAAAGGTCCACTATCCGTTACGGAACTTAAAGGTTGATAACTTTCGTCGCTACTAGTTATAATATTAGCGTTCAAAGGGGGTGTCGCGAATAGGTCTAATTCCCCCATCATCCCTTCGAATTGGGCCATCTTGTTTTATGATAAAAAATCGGCCTTTGATCTACTTTTCTTCTTGCGTATCTTCTGACGTTTCCGTCGAATACCAGACCCGTACTGAGAATTAGCCAGACTATCACCCGCTTTATGAATTAAATTTGAGCCGGCTATTTTTAGATTCCTTTTGAACGCTCTCTTGGGTTCTTCTCCAGCGCTTAAATCTTGAATAAACCTTCCACCAAGTCCAAAAGCTTCTTTACCCACGCTCTTAGCTATCGGTTTCGCTAGAGGAGTTAACATTCTCATCAAAGCTCTAAAAATTCCGCCCAAACCAAATCCTTTCTGCACTAATACACCTGGTGGAGATCCGAGGAACTGATCCTGATAATAGGACACGTACCTATTAGGTCGAGACATGTCGTCTAAAGTGAATTTTGATAATGATGCGATCCGATATAAAGGATATAGGAGCGTCGGCCTCGTCTCTAATATCAATTTTGATAGTTTCTATTTCGTTGGATCTTATAGGATAATAGTCTATATAGTATCGTATGTGATAATTTTCTCCGACGTATCGTTTTTAGTGGGAATGACGCGTAGAAGAGGTTTGAAACCAGAGCCTATAAACTGGGGGTATATCAGATCAGTGTAAACGTATAAATATTGACTGACTAAATCCGGTTTGAAGTTGGCGTTTGCAGACCCTAATAGACGATTAGTTTGGTCACCGAATCCTAACATAGAACCTAATTTGTTACGAACGCCTCTAAAAAGCACGGTGCACTCCTTATCAGTCGTTATTCGAACGGTACCGTTATCGTTTAATGAGAAATTAAACCGAGATTGATGAGCTTCGGGTATCGCTCTATTCATAGCTTCCAATAGGGCGTCGACGCTATAGGGTCCCTCAGGAATCTTTACCGTTACCATACGATTTTGAAGTTTTAAAGTTTTTTTCAATTTTATCTCGATATAATTATTGGTGTAGTTTATCGTAATATTTCTAGCTTGTTGAGACAATGGAATGGGACAAATGTATTCCCCAGTAATGTACTCGTCCGTTTCGAATCCTAAAACCTGAGCCAGAGGGCCAGGAGCTAGCCTGGCCTGGTGACCGGCATCGACTGATAATTTAACTCTCTTGATAGGAGGCCCAGTCGGGACTGACATATCTATAACCTGTATTTTCACGGGAAAATTCTGTTTTTCAAGCTGAACGGTTAAGTCACGCACCAGTTTATTCTGCATTGAAAAAAATACGGCGTTTCCATTTTTATCTTTCGAACCTTCGTACTTTTGCGGTATTAACTCCACTCTTCTAACGTCCCAGCCATCATTCGTTAAATATCGTTCAGGTACCTGTATTTCGAAAGAGTTACAGGTATTGTCTATTACGGTTGAAATTTTCGGTGTTAATATTTCCGATAAACCAATTTCCCATTCGTTTGAAAGAATAATTGGTTTACCTAATTTGACCGTGAAAGACGATTGTGAATTATCGGGATATTCATCAGTTTTATCACTTAACAGAGTAACGAAAAAAGAATTGACCGACATAATTGATATTTTATTTAAAAATGAATGAGGATTTACACGTTATCCAATTTTATTTAGAAATAAAAGGTTGAACTCGATGTGATGGTTAGAGCGGGGTTCGATCTCGCGATCTATTGATTGGCGAACAAACGCGCTAACCACTACACCGAGAGCAACCTTAATCGCTTCCTACGTTTTAGAGGAGATTAACATATACTTGGAAATAAAACGGGTAAATGTTCATGATAAAAACTATCGGGAGTACCGAATTTACTCATTTGTTCCTGTATGTATTTTATAAAGTCATTTCCGTAAAATTCGGCTTTTTCTTCTAAACACAATGGCGCCGGTGAATCCGTTTCCGGGGCTTTGGCTCTTGGTTGATTTATACCGTGACCCAATCGGGTAAATAAAAGTCCATCATCTAATTCCTCCAAAATAATGGTACTTCTAGGTAATATGAATCGTTTCAAAATTTCCACCTGATTCTGATACTCGATATCTTTTACTTGAGGCTCTCTATCTTTAAACATCGGGCATTTCTTCGTAACACGAGCGATTTTCCCACTTTCAGATACTCGGTGTTCGAAACATATTGTATACATAGCGCATTGATCTAAAAGATACGCGACCATATATTGGAAATCCTCGCGCCCTTTGAATCGTTGATACGTCACTATATAACGCATTTTGTAAGATCTCCCTCGGAAGTCACTGCTCTCTTCAAGGCGTTCGTCGAATAACCGAGATAAAGAGAGATCGCTCTCTTATCAGACAAACTCTTATCTAGCGATTACGTCACGACTAAAGACAAGTTCAGACACGTCCAAAAACCGTTTAACCATATAGAGGGGAACTTTTTAAATTATTTCCAAATTTTTGGACTCATTATCGCAGAATTTAACCATGATGTAATCAGTACATTGTTTTTAACATTTTATTTCAAAATTTGATTGGTTTTTTACACCATTGACATATTCGTTTGTTTATATATATGTCAGGAAATAGTGAATATGGTAAAATCAAAGGATAGAGACCAAAAAGCGCAACTACTGGGTTCATCGTCAACATTCCCAAAATAATTCCTACAGGTACAGTTATAGGAAGTAGAATAATATATGTTCCAGCTATAAAAGAATATTTGATTCCAACCTGTAAAACCCTCAATATACAACATCTATTATTACAATATTCTTTAGTCTTGGATTTGTTTGTACTTGAAACGCATTTCTCCGTTACTGACACATCTCTCCCAGACTCGTCGTTAGAATAATTTATAGGTATGTTACATGTTGAAAACCCTTTAACAAGCGGACATTCCGGGGAATATTTTCGATGCTCCTTATTCTCCATTAGAAGTCACTGCTCTCTTCAAGGCGAATAACCGAGATAAAGAGAGTAATGTCTTATCAGACAAACTCTAACTGACGATTACGTCACGACTAAACAAGTTCACGCCCTTAACCAGTTAAAAAAGACCTAATCAATTGGCGACCCCCACTCTCGACCAATAAACGAACTCAAAGAAACCCCCCCGGATAAAAAACCGGTGTTCCCCCATTCTAAACTCACGCGAGTATACACGCGCGAGTCTAGCGCGCTAGAAGGCTGGCGGCACACTTAAATGACCTAATTAACTCTCCATATTTCGGTGGGTTAACTACTGATAATAACTGAGAATTGTACTCCATCTTCATTTGCTTTAGATGAAAGGTAGCATTTTCTACTTTACCTTAGACGTTTGTTGTTTTCAACAATGTAATAGAACATGCGCAATACGGCGAACTTAGGCAACTTCGAAAATAGCTGGAGAAAGAAATAAATTCAACAACTTAGTTTCAGAAACATCAGAAGAATCTGTTTTCTTCTGATAATTTGAAAGGCGTTCATTATTAAAACCCCAAATTAGTCAATTCGTCTTTGGCTTAAGAATTGATGTCCATTGTATTTTGGATTGCCTGTCAAGTTTATTATATTACTTGGCAGTGCGAGGAGGGTGCATCGAACTAATCCACAAAATATGGGAATAGACCATTTCGATGTAACCCCTGATGTAAATAAGAGGGAAAGACACATGGGTAAAACTTTACCTTCCATCTCGCTTTTTGGCGCCTACGTTGTCCTCAATTATTATATTTTTCGAAAAATTCTCATTTTTAGGTGGATTTATAAAAGTGGTTTAAACCGGATTAACGCAGGTGGATAAAATCAGACTGCATACCATCGTGCCAACATTCGCAGTGGGCATATCGGAGCAAACGTTTTTGCAATATACGGACCGCGTTCGCAAGTTCACAGAAAGCAATATTGGCTTAACTCCATTATCACCGTTAAGGTTAAGATGTACGCGGCGATCGGCTAGGGTTACGAGAAACGCCTTGCCTCCCAATTGTCGAATTGATAAATTCCATACAAAAAGCCAACCACCAGTGGCGTTAGCCATTCGCGTTCAGTTTATTACCGTGAAGATTCTCCTACAGATGGCGCCAGCATTTTTTACGTTTTCTGTCGTCTGCTACACAGGTTTTAAATTTAGGAATCCAGAAGAATTTGTGTGGGTTCAAACCAGAATCGGAGAAGCTCCTGAAGGTTCGCCTCTTGCTTTACAGCTTTCAATAAATGAAGATGGGTTTGAAGTTATTCATAACCTTGACATCTACGAGAGCCACATCCTATTTGCCTATGCTAATGAACCTAAAGATAGGTTTAAAATCCCGATCCATTCTAATCCACGTACTCCATGGAGCTCCACGAATTTGCCAGGATACTTCGGTCCTTTGGAGTCTGTATTATTCGAGGTATGCATTTCATTTGTATAGAAGTTGGTCATTTTGGAGTTTAATTTTTCAAATGTTTATTTTAGAAAAATCAACTTTCAGTTCAAGAAGCTATTGAGCTTGCAGTTAATACTAGAGATCAATCTGAGTCACAAGAGTGGAAGGAGGCGCGAACAACAAGATTGAACTCTTCAATTTTTGGGCTAGTTTGTAAAAGAAGAAATCAAAATTGGAGTGAAGCTGGTGTCAAAAATATCGTAAAGCCCAAAGATATTGGACATTTGAATGCCATAAAGTACGGAAAAAGGTGGGAAATTGTTGCAAGAAATAAGTATAGAGAAAAAATGCTCAGCTTGGGTCATGACGTTACGGTCCATCCTTCAGGATATATTGTTGATCCTAGTAAACCATGGTTGGGAACGTCTCCAGATGGTCTAGTTCAAGACCCAAGGGAAGCGGAACCTCATGGACTTTTGAATATAAAATGTCCCTGGTCCACAAGAAATAAAAGTCCGACGGAAGTTTGAATGGAGATTTTAGAGTAAAAATGTTTAACGGAAAACCATTTTTAAATGAAAACGATTACCACTTTTATCAGGTTACTGAGCAGATGGCACTATCAGGTGTAACATGGTGTGATTATGTAACTTATTTTCCATTCGGCTTGATAATAGTGAGAGTGAGATTCAATAAGAGGAAGTGGGAAAAGATGCAATCGCTTTTGAAATCTTTTTTCTTTACTCATATGCTACCAAACTTAGCTAAGGATACATTGCCTCAAAGTTCCAAATAACTCTTAAAGGGAGAGTACTTTTTAGTAGTGTGTTAAATTTCTTCTTTACCATATTTAATATCCCTTTAAATTTGATCTCATTTTCTCAATGGACCAAGATGTTTTTGACTTTAAAAACATTAAAAATTACTTGTTAAAATGAGTTATTATTTAATAAATTATGATTTGTTACATTTATTATTTATGAATCGCTGAGGGAAGAATCCAAATTAATTATAGACATCTCTTGATCATCGCTGTCGTAGGAATTAAAATTACTTTGTTGGCATAGCTCATCTTCATCAGACATATTTTCATAAGCTGCATTAGCTGGTTCTAAGATTCCATCATAAAATTCATCCATGTCCATGGTACTATTGTTTAAATTTTATTTAATCCTAACGAGAGGGCTTTGAAAGTTCGATAAAAGTGCAACAACTGTCCATAGTTGATTAATTATGGGTGCAAGAGTCAAGGGAACTGGACGGTCAAGAATATGGAATCCTCTTATTATTGCAATTCGTCGCTCTACGTGTATGCGCAGAGCCGCAATCTTTTGGGATTTATCCAACTCTTCATTATTAAATTGGCCCTTTCCACTCAGAAACGGAGGAATATTTAGTTTAACACCTTTTTCTCTAACAAATATTCAATCAAGAATCCTTTATCAGCCATAACGCTATCATTAGGGGAGAATTTCAAATTACAAAAACCACTTCGCAGAGTTAATTCCCCCGTGAATAGATGAGAAACAAATGTGACGTAGCCGTTTGCACTTATTCCAATAAGTCCTTTAAAAGTGTTTGTGGATTTATAGTTTGAATATGAGGCAGATTGCAATACTAAAGACTTGGAAGTCTCACATTTAAGTTCTGTAGCATCAAGTATAACACGAGTACTGGGATAACTAATTTTAAAATCATCCGGCATAGCTGCGTCAACTTGTTCTCGCGTTGGTCAGATGTTAAATTGTCCGAAACGAAAATTCATCAATTTATCCATAACAGTAAAATCAAAATGTGTCTGTTATCCAGTATAATGTTAAAGAAAAAAAATGCTATTAATAATAAAATTGTGTGTGATTTTCAGTTTTAGATTATAAGTCATTGATGTTTAAATAAACACCAAAAACTTCAAAGACAAATATACATAAGCCTAATTTCCTATCCATGCATAACTTAATTTCATCCTCCCCCCCAGAACGAATGACCGCGCTCATTAAATCCAATATAGCGCAGTGCACCACTTTTCACGAAGGGGTTTTTAACTTTCTAAAATGGAAAAACATTGACCAAAGAACCTTTATACCAGTAATGGAAAGTTTAGCTTCCTCTATTGCAAATTATTTGTCACTAGTCTTTAAAGCCAGGCAAGTTGACCCAAGTATTCCCGGCTGGCTATTTGCACTTGGGTCACACTACCACCGTGCGAGAAAAAAAACCCTTCACTTACCATTCCTGGTATGTTCTTTGATTTGGCTGACATCATTCGAATTTGATACAAGAAGAGAGGAATGTGGAGGCCGAAGGGGGTAAAAACGAAAGGCTCTTGTTGTCAGCGCTCCTTTTTTGTTTGCCCTTGGCAACGTCACGGGTGACTTTTTCAAAAGCATGTACATGTATGGGTATACGATGGGAAAATCGTTGGCACCTCCTGAGACGAAAGTGGCGATGTAATTTAAATTTAAGGCAGGGAGAAGAAAAAGCTTGTAACAATGTCCATGGATATTTCTCCGCGTGCGGGCGTGCCTGCTTTTCACTCCATTGGTTTTAATTGAGTGAACGTGAAGATTTGAAGGTAGGAAACAACGGAGCACCAGAGAGGAGAGAAAGAGGGAGTTGGAAACGCGCTTTATAAAATCCACCGAAAAACGGGATAATAGGGGGTAGTAAAAACAATTTTCGGTACGTTTCGTCGTTTAGTTTTAGTCCTTTGCGCAGTGGAAGTTATACCTGGTGTAGTGGCAAATAAAAATTTTAAATCGGATACTAGGCTTCTCAAGTGTTCGCGCTCTATATCTGTGACAGGGCAGAAGTTAGCGCTTCTTCTAACTTATTTTCATCAATTTCAATTGGGGCGCTAAGCGAAACTGGATTGGGCTGATCTATTTGGAAATCTCGCAAGAATGGATAAACTTCCCCTGGGGAACTACGCCAACTAAAGTTCATATCACCACAGTCAATTATCATATCGTTGTTATTCAAAACATCCATACCCAGGATGCACAGAAATATTAAATTTTTCACAAAATACACAGTATTAGACGTAGTTTTTCCAGGGAAAATAAACGTAGCTACCGCTACCAGTCGTTGTTACTCTAGTTTTGTTAGCTAGCTTGATACTAAATTTTATCCTATTACTTTTGTTAATTGCATTGGCCATACCATCACGAAATTTTTCGTCTACGAGGGTATAGGTTGGACCCTGGATCCACGAGGGCTATACATTCCTATTCATTAATCTTAATTTTGGCTAAACCGGAAGCTTTTAGAGATACTTGATTTTCAATAAAATTTAAGAAAATATTGGAGTTTAAATTTCGAATTTGTTTATTTAAAATTGTGGATCCAGCGTTACAGGTCAAGGGGTTTATGGGCGTGCTGGGGAAGGTTTGCATGTTTGTTCTCCCCCGCCTGACCGTTTTCCGAGTGGGGCTGACGTTGTATTGAGCTATTATAGTGCCTCTCGTGGCCGAAATTGGTGTTTCGACAATTAGTACCAGAAGTCCATTAAATTAGCCTAGGCTAATTTAATGGACTTCTGTTAGTACTGATATGACCGGCAACACCGCAACGGTGGCAGGGTAACTCCGGCGCCGCTGTTATATCGACGCGAATCGGGCTCCCGATAGTGAGAGAAATTTTGTTGGGAATAATTAGGCCTAAAATATTTGATCTAGAATTGTGGAAGGTTTGCGGGGCCTATTATAACGAGAGCATTAATATTGGTAGTGGGGACCACCACACTTAAAACAAACTATGCCACTTGCTCGCTGACCATTGTAAGCAGTGCTAGTGGGAGTAGATTTTTCCACCGCAGGTTTGTCCTTGAGGGCTGCTTTGGCTTGTTCAATGACGACGGCATCGGCTAATAAGGCTCTAATTGACGTAAATTTTGCCGTGGCTAACGCGACTCTAAGTTCATCGCATAGATTTTTACGAATTATTCTAATTTGTGCCTGTACTGGGAGAGGTTCTGTTAATTTTCTAATAATAGTTTGCATGGCCTCAACATAATTAGTAGCGGATTCACCGAGCTTTTGAAAACGGTAATCTAAGCGTTCTAATAGAACATCATCATTCGCGTAAGCATTAAATTCATTCATGAGTGCGTCGGAAAATTCCTAAAAATCCTCGAAAGGGCCTTGGTCCTCGAACCATTCTAATGCTGCACCTGTGCACATTGTTGGTATCCAATGCTTGATAAATAAGTCTTCGGGGCATCCCCGGGAGATAAAAATTTGGCGCGCTTTTACAAGGAACTCTTTCGTGTTTTCACTAAAACTACCCGAAAACGTGGGGGTGAAATAGGGGGAGTCCACGAGCTAGGTAGAGGCTGAGGTTGGTCCTCGTGGCGCCCATTGTTAGCTATATTTTCTGGGTTTTGGCGCCCTTCTAACGCTCGGTTTTGAGCGACTACTTGCGTGGACAGCTGCCTTATTTGTTCTTGTAATGCTGCAATAGCCGCTACGTTAGGATCGGGGGCGTTTTCGTTAGGCATGTTGGCTGGTGGGGAATTACGTTTTTGCTTTCTAATTTCTCGGGCGTGATTTTGTTCAATTTTAAGAATTTAGTAGCACTCTTCGCAAGAGTAACATTTTCCCTAAGTTAGGCTGGCAAAGCTCATGACCGTCCTGAGACGATGACATAACCCATGTTATAAGCTTAATTTAAAGCATGCACTTAATTGAACCGAACGTGTACGGGGGAATTTACTAGGTAATAATAATAGGGACCAGTGACCAACCATAAAAAATACACTCCTAACGTTTTTAACAAAAAATTCTAACCAAAACTTTTAATAAAGCTATCCTACTTAAATCTACAACAAAATAAACTGAACTAAAGCTACACTAATTTCACTAAAAATAACCTACACAATTACGCTACCCACGTAAACTAAACAACACTACGCTAACCACGCAGACTTAAACAAAAATTACGTTAACCACGTAAACATTAAAATATTAGTGCTAGTCTTTAAAATTCAATTTCTTTGTTCCTAATTCATTAAATTACTTAATGGTTACCATCCGTTAATTAATTGGGGAATTTTAGTAGTTCTGATCCCGGACGGACCCCCAAAATGCGACATTTTAGTTACAAGATATAAGAGATAAAAGAAAATGTTGATTTATTTAGTATCTAAATTGGGGTGGTCATTTGTCTAGGGGAATTATTTACCAATTAGTTTAAAATATCGCATTGGTGATAAATAAATAGTTCAAAATAGTTCAAATATGTTGTAGCATAATAATGGGGCTGGTTTCTGGTCCGCGTGAGCTCATAAGTAATAATTGTTTACGATACCGTTTTTCTTTGTTCTCCGCACATTCGTTCGCGAACTCTTTAGATCGTTGGGCAACGAGCCATGAGGTTGATTCCATTGGACGGGAAAAGGGTTAATAGTCCGGCATCGTGGAAGCGGGCTCATCGGGCGGCATTCCTTTGGTTCAATTCAGGTACGGGTCATCGTCGAGAGTCTAAGAGCATCCCAGCATAAGAGCGTAAAGGCGAGAGAGAGCAAGAGAGCGAGCCTCTTGGCCGAGTCTCCTTTTATACCTTTTAGGTCAGATCTACGGGGTTCCATATGTCCAACCAGGACACGGCCTGGTTTTTGCGTGGGGTCCCAAAAGTTCGGGCACGATCCCATCCCGTTCGCGAGATGCGAGTTTGCCTCGTGCGCGATGGTAAAAAACCCGATGACGTAAATATTGGAGGGCTATGCCCTTTCGACCAGAATCAGTAGTCCCATCCAGAAACCAGTATTGGGGGAGTTAAAGCGATAGTGCTACAATGGCTATTTTTAAAGTGCTTGTATTTTAAATTAAAAGGGGCAGTAACATAAAAACTGTTACAATGTCTGTATTTTTAGAGCGCGAAGATTTAACGGATCATGCATAAAAATGTTTGGACTAAGTTTTTTTAAGTACTGGAAACGCATATATTTCTTAATCTTTATTATAATAATTATCAAAAGGGAAAATTTAAAATAATTATTAAAAAAGAGTATGTATAATAGAAAGTTAAAGTCATATTAATATTTCTAGAAAGTCAAAAATCAAATTATTATTATTATTTGAAAGATAAAATCATATTATTATTATTATTAGAAAGATAAAAACATATTATTATTATTACTATTAGGAAGAAAAATCATATTATTTTTATTATTATTAGAAAAATAAAAATCATATTATTTTTATTATTATTAGAAAAATAAAAATCATATTATTATTGTTAGAAAGATAAAAAATCCTATTATTATTATTATTCGAAAGATGAAATTCAACTTATTACTATTAGAAATTTAAAATAAATAAGAACTTTGTTAGAAATACAATAATTATAACTATGCGCGAAACGAGCCTTTTGCCCTTTTCCCCAGCACTGTACGAAACATGATTTGGATTGAGACGCGTGTTGCAATCACCCGCCAATAGCAGATTTTAAATTTTAAACCGTAATCTTAAGGGCGCACCAAGCGGCGAAAAAAAGTGCCAAAAATAAATCCTCGAAAGCTAGTATGCGCGGGCCTCGATTAACGTAGGCTCGTTTCAAATCTAGGGTACGACCCCATAAACTAGTCTCTATTTTGCGAAACTATATTTGACAACTAAAATAGTTGGTGAATGCAATCGTTAAGTTGTCAATGGTTCCTTTAATCGTTTTTGAACTAATTACTAAGTTCTACACCCTGGCAAGTTGCAAATATTGCTCAACAGATAGCACCATCAGATGGTCAATTAAAAATATTTTCAATCAATACTCGCGTAGCCAGTCCCAGATTTATAGCGAAGACTTTCAGTAAAATAGTCGCTCTAGGTATCATGTGTATTTAAACTTTCCCCCAAGCAAAGAAAATTATTAAACTCATTTAATAAAAAAATCATGATCATAAAAGCCCCACTGAGCTTTTTAATAAATTATTAAACCCTATGTTTCTTAAAAGCGGATTCTCCTAATACCAATTGCTATCCAATTTCTTATTTAAAGACTTTCAACATACATATCCGTACAGGGGTGGAAGCGGTCGCTTTTCTCATAACACGCTGTGTGACCATGAAAGCAGTTTTAAAAATCTTTTTAAATTCCAAAAAATAAAATGTTTCGCTTTAAAGTAATACCACGGTGTTTTAACATTCTAATGGCAATTGTAACACCTTGGTTTTGAAAGAAATTTTGCGGTTTCTAAAAAAAGCCACAATGCAAAAGAAAAGCAAATAAATTTGCCTTTTTGGAGTTTACAGTATAATTGTAATAATAGTGCTCAAACACAGGATTTCTCAAATGCATCCAAAAAAAACAGAGTTGCTGTGAAAGAATGGGTCAAAACTGCCAAACAGCGGGTGAGCCGCGCAAATGAGATTGGGTGATATGGGGGGACACCTACCCGGCTTTCCAATTTGTATTTGTTTTCATTTTAATTTTTAATTTTAAGAATTGAAACTTTTTTTCCTCTCCATGTGACGCTTGCATTGGACGTTTCTGTGTGTCTGTAAACTCAGTTTCACATTCGCAGCAAATGTGGTCGCAATTTCCGCACCGCGTTATCAATTAACTAAAATTCGGAAAGTTTCGATTTCATTATGTTATATATCACACATTAGCATTATGATTTCTTCGGCTCGTAACACGCCAAATTTTGTTATCGTCTATCCCACGTACACATTGACTTCTAGAAACGCCACCTCGTGCAATGTTCATCCTTATATTCCATAAGAAACAAATTATGACGAAAATTATACTTATAACTTTCAATTAAATACTTCTGTTCACACTAACCTCTTGCTACCCACATTGTTACCAATTTATTTCAATTAAAAAAAAACGTATTGCCCCTTGGCTGGTTATTTTCCTCTGGTTAACCCCACAGTTCACGAGCCCCCGTGGCTTTCTCGCTATTTCGCGTACGTAAAACTCACGCCTGCATGGTCATTGTTCGCGTACGAAAATAAACTTGCACATGCATGAAAGGTAGTTCACGGTCACGAGCCTCTCCACGTTACGAAGATACGAACCCTTTGAGAGAACCAATTATCAGTGAGCTTTTTCGCTAAGCCAATTATCAACGAGCTTTTTGTGATAAGCCAATGAGAAAGCTTTATGTGGTAAAGACCGCATTTCAAGTCGGTCTGAATCTATAAAAGGCCAGGACGAGCAATAGACTTGAGTCTTCAGTATTCTATATTTCTGACCTAGTGGCAAGCCCAGTCCGATCGCAGCCCGCTAAAAAGGATGCCCCAGAGAAGTTAACTCCAGGATGAACGACTAAGTTGCTAACTTATGCCCGGTTAAATTACCCGCGAAAAGTGAAAGTCTTAATTCGTGCCAAGTATCCTGCTGCCATGATATGCCGTAGAAGTCCTGGACCTTGATATCTATCCTGCCGCCAAACTATGCCGTAGAAGTTCATCAGTTCTCCCGCCAAAAGCGTGTACCGCCCGATGTCTATCGGAACCTACCACGTTACCATGAAACGTGTTGCCGGACCATCACCGATTTATTGTGCCGTCGTAAAACAATAGAAGTTCATCAGTCCACGCAATTAACGGAACTCAAAATGAGCTACACGCGAACTTCAATATAAACCGTGAGCCACGAAACTTTGCAAGTATCAATAGGGGTTAACCAGCCTTAAGTTAAGTTTACAATTAAGTAAACCAATTCTTGCCATTAATATTTGAAGTGTTAAACCTCTTATGAGGTCATGATTAATTTAGCATTGATTAATAAATATATTTCCAAGGTTTAATCATGTTCCCGTTTATTTCATTTACCAATGCTGACATACTTATTCAAAATACAATTCCCTAGACAACCGTACCAAATTTAATATGTTATATCATACAGCCCCTGATTATTAATTATCATCATATAAAAAGAAGTTAAAAGTTGTCGCAAAATCTGTTACATTATCTTCTACTCCATTATCATCGTTAAAAAATTTTACTCGGTGAATATCTAGGATTTTGATAAACGTCCTGGCTTTCAATGGCGGCTGGCCCATTGGGCCGAGTTCCATTAGACCGAATTTCCCATTAGACCAAATACTGCTAAAATGAGACTATCCCGTTTATTTCAACATCGACCAGAAGTGGTAATTATTAAATTAAAAATACTGTAATAACCAGACTAGCTTAGGGTCTTGGTAGTCTGTCGTCTTTCCCCTGTGGATGGTACACGAAAAACAAGTGTTGATCGAAATGCATTAAGGCATTAGCTCTGTGATTGAAAATACACAGGCGAAGTCATGGGTTTGTAGTAGCTTTCGTGGCTTTGAATAGGCGAAAAACCACTAAGAAAAGATTCTCTTCCAAACCTTGATGGCACTGGGAAAGAAATAATATTTTCATCTTCAAATAATTCACACACCCTCAATTTGTGTTTAAATTTGATGGACAGCTGTATCGAAGGAAGATTATTGGAACGTCTATACAGGGTGTTACAAAAAGATGTGTCACAAATTCAGGGGCGCATTCTACGGGTCAAAACAAGACTAAGTCACCAAAGAACTATGGTCCAAAACTGAACACCCGCGGAGATACGGGCCATCAAAGTATCACGTAAAATGCGATGAATTTTCCCTTCAAGTGAAGCGAAGAATATGGCTTGACCATATTGTTTTCAATTA
Source organism: Phalangium opilio (assembly GCF_054372755.1). Classification (NCBI taxonomy): domain Eukaryota; kingdom Metazoa; phylum Arthropoda; class Arachnida; order Opiliones; family Phalangiidae; genus Phalangium; species Phalangium opilio. The sequence goes on from NW_028324178.1 coordinate 2,356,407, forward strand.
ATTGGTCATAATTGAAAAAGATTCGATATTTAAGAAACGATCGATTCTGGGGACAGAGCTTAAAGCATTTTAGACCAAAAAATTAAACATTTAATTTGGCAAAGTGTTTTAATTTGGCCTAAAGTTACAACGGCGTTTCCAGATCGCTGTAGTTGCTGAGTGGCTTGGTTTTTCGTTCATTAAAACGATGGCCTATTCAACTTCTTTGTCAAGCCAACGAGTAAAGCGCTTTTACGTGTAAGCAAGAGCGCATAGTTATTGGAAAGATGTCGTGACAACGGCATGAACCTAGTAAAACCGGCGTTTTTAACCACACCGTGGTAATTACGTGGAAGTTACGTTTGCCATCGAACATTCGTGGATATCTGTGTCGTGGGACATTCTTCTAAGACAGATTCACTATCGGCCACGTATGCAATAAATGACGCATACGGCGACAAACGACCAAAGCTTATTTCTCACGTGATTGTAATACTGTATGACGCGTAATCCTTTGAAAAGTAGTCGCTAAAGTACATTGCTGCTAGTAATGATTGATAACTACACCTGCTAGATAAAATGTCAACTAGTACATAACAATGTTTTTTAAAGGGTGCAATGAGCATCGAGATAGTATTTTATTAATTAAATTTTACAAAATTTGTTCAAAATGTTGTCCTTGAGCTCTTACGCAAGCTTCGGCCCTCTTAACGGAAGACCCACGAACTCGTTCAAAGATTCCTGGTGTATTTCTGATGGTTTCGCATGCCTCAATGATCCGTCGACGTAAATCTTCGATGTTTGGAACTTCCGTTTGGTAAACCATGTCCTTCAAATGACCCCAAAGAAAGAAATCCAAAGGGTTGAGGTCGGGTGAACGAGCTGGCCAAGCAACAGGTCCTCCACGACCGATCCACCTTCCAGGATAGGTGGCGTCCAAATGTGCCCGAACGTCGCGCCTGAAATGAGCGGGAGCGCCATCGTGCATAAACCACATGTAGCGCCACTGAGCCAAGGGCACATCTTCTAAGAGTTCCGGTAGCGTTTCAGTTAGAAATTGGAGATAATGTTGACCGTTAAGTCTTTGTGGGAGGAAGTGCGGTCCGATTACCAACAACACCGCACCAAACATTTAAACTAAATTTGACTTGATGACTTGATACCACGATGGCTTGCGGGTTCTCTTGGCTCCATTGATGCAAACGTGGCCTCGTCGGTCACTAAGACCATGCCTGGAAATTGGGGGTTCGCAACACATCGGTGGATAAACCAGTTTGAAAACGGTAGCCTCCTTGGATAGTCATCTGGATTTAAACCCTGATGGTAGAGCTACGGGTGAAATCCGTGATTGTTTAGGATTCTCCAAACCTTTACATGATTTACATCAAGTTGATCTGCCACCTTGCGGGTACTGGTTCCGGGATCATTTTGTAAGATTTGCAGGACTTGGTTTTCTAAGTTTTCGGGTACATCTTGAGGTCTTCCAGCTCCACCCCTTCGCCGTAGTTGCCCTTTCTCTCGCAAACGTCGATCTACTGCCTAAAGAAGTTGAATGGGCCATCGTTTTAATGAATGAAAAACCAAGCCACTCAGCAACTACAGCGATCTGAAAACGCCGTTGTAACTTTAGGCCAAATTAAAACACTTTGCCAAATTAAATGTTTAATTTTTTGGTCTAAAATGCTTTTAGCTCTGCCCCCAGAATCGATCGTTTCTTAAATATCGAATCTTTTTCAATTATGACCATTTAATTGAAAACAATATGGTCAAGCCATATTCGTCGCTTCACTTGAAGGGAAAATTCATCGCATTTCACGTGATACTTTGATGGCTCGTATCTCCGCGGGTGTTCAGTTTTGGACCATAGTTCTTTGGTGACTTAGTCTTGTTTTGACCCGTAGAATGCGCCCCTGAATTTGTGACACATCTTTTTGTAACACCCTGTATACAGCATGCTTTCGAGAACTATCTCTCTTTCGTCTATGCTTTCGCAAAAATAAGATAGGTGGCGCCATATCGGTATTTCTTTTCCGTTTGACGGGGGTGGTGGAATAAAGTATAAATGGAATAAAGTATAAATGGAATAAAGTATAATAGGAATAAGGCATAATAACGAACTGGAATATGTATAACGTCGTATTTGAAAACTAGAATAGAATAAGGTATAACTGTCCTAATATATAATGGGGAAAGGGACAAAATGATAAAATGTCATTCCTGGACTCAAGTATAATGACCCAGAAGCCAATATTGGAATAAAGTATAACTGGACTAGAGTATAACCGCAAAATTCTATACCTGAATAATTAATTACCGCGTCTCTGCAGGAGAGTTTTTGTTTGGTGTAGTTTGCTGTTTGCGAGGCTATATAGAGCAGCGCTTCTCAAACTGTGGTCCGTGGACCGGCACCGGTCCGCGGACATGCGGCTGGTATGGTCCGTCATACATAGTTAAAAAAAACCGGTCCGCAAGGTTAAAAAGTTTGAGAAGCGCTGATATAGAGTGTCCATGTACCGTAGACAAATGAGTAAATATCGGGCAAATGTAATTAGAGGCTTCAATATTCCTACCTTTGAAGACAAAGCATACAAGATGCGCATTTCGGCAAGGTTCAAGAAGTGACCAACTTAGACTGATGAGGACATGATTAGTGCAAGTTCGATTTTTACCTCTCCGAGTGACGATGACGTCACGCAGAGTTATTACACTGGACGTGTCTGTGTGTGAGTCTGTCACCGCGTTCGCAGTTGGCAAATCGGAACTAACGTGTTCGCAATTTCTGGACTGCGTTCGCAGTTCACAGAAAGCAATATTGGGTTCTACTGCATTATCATCGCTAGCTCGGAAAAACCAATTTCTCCCGGAGTCAGGATGGCTGGTAACACCAAACGGAAATTTTGGGTGTTGAAGGAAGCCAAGCGGTCCTATAACCTATATAATCCTACATTTTTGAACATGTCCTTCTTATATCTCCGTGTGACGTAGTCCAGGAGAGGTTCTGTAACGGCCGTGTCTATGTGTGTGTGTCTGTCTGTTGTTATTGACTTACACCCCAGGGGACCGCGTTCGCAGTTTTCAAATCGGAGCAAACGTTTTTTCAAATTCCGGACCGCATTTACAGTTCCCGGAAATTTGGAAAATTGTATTACTCTCCGTTGGCTACTCTATACTTGAGTCCTCACACCACCATGTTTGGTCTTCGTCTATCCCACATGAACACCAGTCTGGTTCTTTTCTGGCTTCCATTACCACCATCTTCTGTTCTTAGTCAATCTCGAATTGACACCAGTCTGCACTTACACTGGCTTCTAACACCACCATCCACTGGTCTTCCGTCTATTCCACATAGACACCAATCTGTATCATTGGCTTCTACTCCATTATCATCGTTTAGTTTTAGGAAATACGCGGCGATCAGCTAGGGTTACGAGAAACGTCTAGTCTCCCTAAGGTGGGATCGGCCACCAAAAAATTTCGCAATTGCGCTTTTTCCTTACTATAATAAGCGAAACGCTTTCCATATATACACCAAAATTTTAAAAGAATCGGGTAAGAGGGGTGCGCTTCAATTTAAACATCAATATTAGCAAAGTTTGAGAAGATAATAGGTATAACTTTATTTTAAACGATTTAACTATTATTAATGATAATTATTGAAGATTAAAATAATTAGAAATAATTATATTTATTTAAATATTAAAGATAAACCTCTCGTGCAAAGAGAGAGATTATCATTGCCTCCTATATCTATCAAGGCCCGTGCATTGCGATATATTTTTCTAAACAACAACAAAAATGGGAAGCTCCTCTCAGAAACATAATAATTTCTTTTCTCTGTATATGAAATGAAAATATGGATAATATTGCGCTCCTTCTTTAATGGTATGAATCCTTGCCTGTCTATTAATATTTTACGTAGGAGTAATACGTTTTTAGCGAAGTCTAGAGAGGATAAACATAAGCGAGATTGTTTCGAAAAAAAAATACTGCTTCCACTAATGGGTTTATACTCCTTGTTACTGTTGTATAGAGTAATCATAATAAAAGCTTAACAAGTTGGGAAAACCAAAATATTACCTCTCCGAGTGGAGATGACTATCAATACCCCTTAAACAACCTAAATATATGCATCTATTGAATTTTAAAATAGTCAATTGTTCAAGCCTTTTCAATATCTCTCACTTGCTGTGGAAACTCTACCCCCCCCCCTATATTATAAAACTTATCGACTTGACTTCATACATGTATAATATCATCATTATTTGTCTTAAATTACCTTCGACGGCTGAAAGAGGTTCATTTTACATAATATAGGGACGATGTCATATATTTTAACGTTCACTTTATTTACTTTTCATTTAATTCAAGACCATAACATTCTGAAAGTACATTAGGCTCAGAAGACGGTATTTATAATATTACATTAGGCTCAGAAGAGAGTATTTATAACACTTCAACAATACTTCAATATATACAAAGCAATAAATAACATAATCCATTAAACTGTACAGTAAAAGTTAAATATAACCTAATTAAAACCATAAAACCCACAATACATATGGGAACAAAAAGTTCTTGAAAAACCATTAACAGAACAGTATTTATAATACTTCAACCTTTCTATTTATATACAACATTGAATAGTTATTTAACATTATATATTGGAACCTTCAGTATAATTTAACATTAAGCAAATTCGAACCATAAAAACCCACAGCGCATATGGGAAAAAAGGTTCTGGGAAAACCCATTGGGGAAAAAACCATAATCACAGTTGAATTATTAATATTAAAACACTTATATTTAAATTATTGATTTTCCACTCTGACGTCTGAGCTATCCACGAATAAATTTATTAATAGCATTCTCGAAGGTAATATCCTATTGGATAGAATCCCGTTGGATCGAATTCAAATTTCTAAAATTGTAGCCAAATTTAAAACAATTTATAGCCCAAAGAGCGATTTTCTACTGAATGGGAATATTTAAATGGAAGAGCTTTCGACTGAATGGGATGGGTTTACACATATAAAATCATAGCGTTTTCCTTGAGTTGCCGGGCTCCAGTAGCGCAATGGATAAAGTGATTTGGATGATCGAAGAAGTTAAGCAGCATCGAGCGCCGTCAGTACTTGGGAGGGAGATCACTTAATGGTAAGGTTAGATTACGTTAGGTATGGTTAGGTTAGGGTTAGACAATTTCCAAAAATGGAAGTAATTTTCTGAAATTATTTGAAGAATGTTATTGGTGAACACATATTATTTGCTGCAGTATCAAGAAGTTTAATAAGAAAATCAATTTTATTTTTAGGTTAGGTTAGGTTAGGTTTGGTCAGGTTAGGTTAGGTTAGGTTAGGTTAGGCTAGGTTAGGTTAGGTTAGTTTAGGTTAGGTTAGGTTTGGTTAGGTCAGGTTAGGTTAGGTTTGGTCAGGTTTGGTTAGGTTTGGTTAGGTTAGGTTAGGTTAGGTTAGGTTTGGTTAGGTTAGGTTAGGTTAGGTTAGTTTAGGTTAGGTTAGGCTAGGTTAGGTTAGGTTAGTTTAGGTTAGGTTAGGTTTGGTTAGGTCAGGTTAGGTTAGGTTTGGTCAGGTTTGGTTAGGTTTGGTTAGGTTTGGTTAGGTTAGGTTAGGTTTGGTTAGGTTTGGTTAGGTTAGGTTAGGTTTGGTTAGGTTTGGTTTGGTTTGGTTTGGTTTGGTTTGGTATGGTTTGGTTAGGTTTGGTTTGGTTTGGTTAGGTTAGGTTAGGTTTGGTTTGGTTTGGTTAGGTTTGGTTAGGTTAGGTTAGGTTTGGTTAGGTTAGGTTAGGTTTGGTTTGGTTTGGTTTGGTTAGGTTTGGTTTGGTTTGGTATGGTTTGGTTAGGTTTGGTTTGGTTTGGTTAGGTTAGGTTAGGTTTGGTTTGGTTTGGTTAGGTTTGGTTTGGTTTGGTTTGGTTAGGTTAGGTTTGGTTTGGTTAGGTTTGGTTAGGTTAGGTTAGTAATATTTTATAAATCATTTAACAATGTTACGCCTTATCCAAAATATTGAAATTTAGCTTCATTGACTTCTCAAATAATATGCCTTTTCCAAAACATTACTGTTATGTTAGGTTAGGTTTGGTTTGGTTTGGTTAGGTTAGGTTAGGTTAGTAATATTTTATAATTCATTTAACAATGTTACGCCTTTTCCAAAATATTGATGTTTAGCTTCATTGACTTCTCAAATAATATGCCTTTTCCAAAACATTACTTCTATGTTAGGTTAGGTTTGGTTAAATTAGGTTAGTAATAATTTATAAATCATTTAACAATGTTACGCCTTTTCCAAAATATTGAAATTTAGCTACATTGACTTCTCCAAAAATATGCCTTTTCCAAAACATTACTGTTATATTAGGTTACGTTTGGTTTAGTATTTTCTGCAATAACAAGAAGTTTAATAGGAAAATCAATAGAAAAATAGGATTGAAAGGAAAATTCATGATTGGAAAACCGCCCAAATTGCGGTATTCGGTCTAATGGGATTCGGTCGAACGAGACATTCGATCCAATGGGATTCGACCCAATGGTAGACAATCTTATCGAACGATGCAATGGATGTCAAATATTCATGTCATAATACAAGCTAATTCGAACCATAAAAACCCACAGCGCATGTGGGAAAAAAGGCTCTGGGAAAACCCATTTGGGAGAAAACCATAATCACAGTTGAAATATTAATATTAAAACACTTATTTTTAAATTGTTATTTGATTTTTCACTCTGACGTCTGAGCTATCCACGAATAAATTTATTAATAGCATTATCGAACGATGCAATGGATGTCAAATATTCATGTCATAATACAAGCTAATTCGAGCCATAAAAACCCACAGCGCATGTGGGAAAAAAGGCTCTGGGAAAACCCATTTGGGAAAAAACCACAATCAAATTAGGACTATTAATATTAAAAACTTCTTCAGACTGTTTAAGGATGAATGTTTGGTGGATAGCGTCCGAAAGAAAGCAATAACCTAGTAGATGAGGCGTAGTTCATAAAGTTTCGTTTTTTCGAAACTATTACATAAGTGTATTGGCGCTGTACGTTTCTGATAACAAAGACCAAGACGACTCCAGTTCCACAAAATAGGAAAACTCTGCCTCTTGGCGTTAAGTTTTTCTCCTTTCTGTATTTCCACTGCTAGACCGCTATGCAGCCCGCCCTTGTATTGCTCTACTTGCTGCTCCCATAACATTGAACGTGCTAGAACTATAGTTCTAGTCGATAAATTGCGGCGAAGTCCAACTTCCGCTTTGAGCGTTGGCCATTTTTTGAGGACGCTGCAGTGTTACCAACGGCAGATAACGCCGCCAGGAACATTTTCAAAATCACCTCGGCCGCGTTTTGCCGAAAAAAGGGGATTTTCGACTAGGACTATTGAATTGTCGCCGATTATTCAGCCATTTCCGCTTCGCCATACCTAAAACATTTTTAAAGTACGCTATACAAAATTGCACCATTCTTCACCAAACCTATGAAACTTGGTGCAACACTTACACTTTCTTCAGTGGTTCGCCTTTACATGAACCCACAGTTGCCACTCCAGATCTCAGTCATCTGACGCAACCATTTTAAGGTTTTCAGAGTTGTATTTCACCTTTATTATGCCTAAGGATAAGCCTTGAGATATATTTGCCGACGTATTTTCTGAAAAACCACAATACATCACCTCAACGATTCTCCCCATTAACTAATTATCACTATTACATACCTTGTTTACAATTTCGTTGACCTGGTCCTCCATGGTTACCTAAGAACTAAACCAATGCTGTAGGGTTACTCATGAATCACTCCAATCCTCTAGGGTATTCATGAACTACGCATAACCACTATGGTATTCATTAGCTACACAAATCCTCTAGGCTACTCATGAACTACGCCAATCCTCCAGGTTACTCATAAAATATACCATAATTTTAAATGGATTAATACCAAACTTATATGACCGTCAATTCCAATAATGATACTTAACATTTTTTTTCAAATCTTGAAGTCAGATGTGGGTTCTTTAGTCAAGGATCCCAAGCCTTGTGTGGGTCTCTTAGTCAAGTATCCCAAGCCTTAAGTGGGTCTCTTAGTCAAGGATCCCAAGCCTTAAGTGGGTCTCTTAGTCCTGGATCCCAAGCCTTAAGTAGGTTTCTTAGTACAGGATCCCCAGCCTTAAGTAGGTTTCTTAGTACAGGATACCAAGCCATATGATGGGTTTCTTAGCCAAGGGTTCCAAGCCTATTTCTCGTAGTTTAGACCCTTAGAGCAACAGGTGGATCCATTGGCGCCCCTACCATGATGCCTAACCTTGTATATACATAAGCATTTTACCTTGCCGTAGGTAGGTAACAATGAGACTAAATGCATTAATAAAAACTGTCTTTGTAGAAAAAGACGGAAAAAGTAAGAGATAAGTGTTGAAAATTAATTGCCTGAAGTAACAGATACTGAATTTTCACTTTGAACACATGATTATAAAAGATCAATTACTTGAAAAAATTCTTATCTTAGTTTTTTTTCACCAAAATTACATAAGTAAAAATATTTAAACATGACACATATATCATTTTTAAAACAATACGCGTTTTCCATTTATTTTCTCTCAAAAATTTACAATTTGGTTGAGCCCTATGAGGGGAATAAATATAATGAACAGAAAAATGTTAATAGCTGATAAATAAAAAACCTTATCAAAACAAAAAGTGTTCGTTAATTTGAAAGTTTTTAAATTTTTAAAATTCAAGTAATATATAGCTCTCAAAAGATCACGATCAATCTACAGATCTTTTCGACACTAGTATCAACATCACAATCAAACTGCCGACGTTACTTTCCGCTTCGCAATATTTCCCATTTAAAAATATAAAAATTAAACTCATAAATCTCATTTTTTTTTAGATATGCAATATTTGAACCTTCTTAAAGACCATGTCAGTCGAAAGTAAAACGTAGTATCAAGCTAGTATCCCTTAAAAATTCTTGAAGAAGCCTTTTTCTAGAGCTAATATTGAGATCAAAATACTAGGGTAAATAATGTTGAAAAACATTTTTCGCACATGAAATTTTGGTGAAAAAAACTAAGATAAGAATTTTTTCAAATAATTGATGTTTTATAATCATGTGTTCAAAGTTAAAATTGAATATCTGTTACTTCAGGCAATTAAATTTCTACACTTATCTCTTACTTTTACCGTCTTTGTCTACAAAGACAGTTTTTATTAATATCTGTTACTTCAGTCTTAATATTAATCAAAATAGTTTAGAAACCTTAGGAGAGAAGGTTTTAGGGCGTTACACTTTTATTAGTTAAAGCTTTTCAACTAACCAACCATCTATTACATATTTTCAATCCTGACTGCTTGACTTGATAATTAACGTCCAGTCAAACTCAAATTGCTTTCCCTTCATTTTCACAAGCACATCACAGAGCAAGCGGTAGTTATACCACAAAAAGATTAAGTAGGCCTGTGCACAAAAAGATTCCATAGATCTGAGCACCAACAAATGTCTTAGAATTGAGCACCAGCACAAGTCATATGCTTATCGGTAATGAGGCTTAATTACCTGTCATCGGTGATCTAGCTTAATTATCTGCCATCGGTAACCTAGCTTAATTACCTGCCATCGGTAATCTAGCTTAATTACCTGCCATCGGTAATCTAGCTTAATTACCTGCCATCGGTAATCTAGCTTAATTACCGGCCATCGGTAATCTAGCTTAATTACCGGCCATCGGTAATCTAGCTTAATTACCGGCCATCGGTAATCTAGCTTAATTACCTGCCATCGGTAATCTAGCTTAATTACCGGCCATCGGTAATCTAGCTTAATTACCTGCCATCGGTAATCTAGCTTAATTACCGTCCGTCGGTAATCTAGCTTAATTACAGACCATCGGTAATCTAGCTTAATTTCCGTCCATCGGTAATCTAGCTTAATTACCTGCCATCGGTAATCTAGCTTAATTACCTGCCATCGGTAATCTAGCTTAATTACCTGCCATCGGTAATCTAGCTTAATTACCTGCCATCTGTAATCTAGCTTAATTACCTGCCATCTGTAATCTAGCTTAATTACCGGCCATCGGTAATCTAGCTTAATTACCTGCCATCGGTAATCTAGCTTAATTACGGACCGACGGTAATCTAGCTCAATTACGAGCCATCGCTAATCTAGCTTAATTACCTGCCATCGGTAATCTAGCTTAATTGCCTGCCATCGGTAATCTAGCTTAATTAGCTGTCATCGGTAATCTAGCTTAATTGCCTGCCATCGGTAATCTAGCTTAATTACCTGTCATCGGTAATCTAGCTTAATTACCTGCCATCGGTAATCTTGTTTACCTACCTGCCATCGGTAATCTAGCTTAATTACCTGCCATCGGTAATCTAGCTTAATTACCTGCCATCGGTAATCTAGCTTAATTTCCTGCAATCGTTTATCTAGCTTAATTACCTGCAATCGTTTATCTAGCTTAATTACCTGTAATCGTTACTATCCCTTCGAAATTATCAGCTAAATCGATTAATTATCACAAAAGTTATTTGTTAATTCTGATTCCTTCCTTAAAATTGTTTCATATATCAATATCATTCAGTTTTTGCAATGAAAGAGAGTAAAATCAGATGAACGTCCGCGGTAAAACGCCGTAAGTCCAACAGTATGACATATAGGGTGCAACAACGTAAGTCAAAGCATGATTAAAAAACATGAAATTAGCACTTAAACTTAATTTTTCGCAAAAACCTTAAAAATGGTCCTAGAAAAAGGTTTATATTTTGATATAAAACCGTTCCCAAACGTAACAAACAAATATTTCATTTCGAAAGGGTGGCCACAAAATGGCTAAATTGGAGAAAAACTCCATGTTATTTCTATGGGAAAATTTAACTTTTTCACCAAAAGGGCTGAATAATTTTATGGAAATGAAATCCACCCATAGCAACTTTATTTTTTATAAAATAAACTAATGGGTGGATCTTTTTGAAATTTTAACCACATATTGAGGGCCGGAATTGTAGTTCTGTGGAATTTTTTCGAAACAATTAATTTAATACAATAAAAACTACATCTAAACAAAAACCCTCCTTATACATTAAGAGCAGTATGAAGTCTTATCTAAGAGAGCTAACGCTCTCCTAGAATGAGGTAATCTGTTTTATGTTTAACAATGGTTTGTTTTTCTATAGACGTGGGACTTATTACGAGTAATGGTGTATGGGATGGAAGGACTAGCTAATACTTTTTTCAAGTAATATAAAGGGTATTATTTAGCCCCTCTCAGATTGAATTGAAGTGCTGTTGAGAGTTTGTTTTCGCAGTATAAATTTAACGCTAATGGTAAGTTATCAAGTGTTAATTTTGCCTGTGCGCGAAAGTCACTTTTAACAAAACGTGATGTTCATGGTCCGCATAACTCTGGTGCTAGCTATAGGAATGAAACACTCTTAGTTAAAGAAAAATGAAGCTTTAACTGCTGTAAAAACACTTTTAGCATAAATAAAGTCTTTAATTGCATTCAAAATCACGGAGATACCGTGGGTTGATTCTTTGCCGCTTTGGACGTTTGTTGTAGTCATTATCCGAATCTTTCGTTTTTTCATTGGGACTCATTCTCTTTTTAGGAGTTGAACCATAGTTTCCATTACTCTTGGGGTAATTAGGAGCTGGGTAAGAATTTACTGCTCTTTGATTATTGAATCTTGGGTTTACTTGACTGACCCCATTTCTTTCTCGGGGTTTGTTTTCCGATTCATAATTCGAGCATCTAATCATCAAACCCTGAGCCTCTTGGGCTTTTTCTTGAACGTCGGACAACGTGGAATTTTCCGGTAACCTCATATTTTGCAACAGTTTTGGATCCCTTCCTTTTAATACTATTTCAACAATTTTGCTATTTCTCATTGTTGTGTTTAGCTGAGCGCATAATCTTTCAATTTACAAAATATAACTTAATACGGGCTCATTAAATTTTTGTTTATTATTCAATATTTTTCTTTTCAACTGTCTTTTATAATCGTTTCCTGAAAATGCTTTGCAAAACGCGTCTCTAAATTCAAACCAAGTCGTTATGGTCGGACTTACTCTATTCCACCAGCAAATTAAACTGTTCCCTAACATCAGCGCAACAGTTTCTAGCTTTTTAGCTTCGGTTAACCTTCTCGTGGCAAGACATTGCTCTGCCTCATTCAAGAATCTAAGAGGGTCTTCTTCTGATTTTCCCTCAAATTTTGGCAATGATTCTCTATTAAATATTCCCGTGTTACTAACCGATTCATTTTCTCTCTGCCTATCTTCTTCGGAAATTATAGCTTCAGCCAGGATCTCTAAGAGATTGGCTTGGGCTCTTCTATCATCATTTTGTTGTTCTATTAATTGTTGTATAACGTCTATATGTGAAGCCATTGCTGCAGAGTTGCTTCGCGTTATAGGTCCTAAATTTTTATCCGCGGCTGGTGGGCTCATGTATATATCAAAACAAACTTAAATTTTCCGTTCTTCCACGCGGCGGTTTTGGCTCGGATGATGCAGTTTTATCCGTCGGCTATTTCCTTTCTTCCACGTCGATTTCGACTAAGAGAATGCGGGTACGTCGGTGGGCTTGGTCTGTTCTTCCACTCGGCGTATAGCGGTTTCGTCAGTGGGCTAATTCCGTTCTTCCACGGTGAAACATTTTAAAATGTTTCTTGGGCACGGCGGTATGGTAGCAGTTTTTGGCCTGTGCACGGTACCTCCACCAAATATTGCAAGGGACGAGTTTACGGATCGCCGACTTACAATAATAACTCGCAAAACTTAGTTATATTAAAAGTAAAAACGTAAAACTTTATTCCAAAAAAGTATTCTCCTTTAGCGACTTGTCGGACCCAAAAGCTAAATCTTATCTCTTTAATTCTCTCGCTCGGACCTCGCCTCTGCATCTCCTCCTCACACAATTCTCTTTCTTTTTCCCCAAAAGGGTTTTTTTCCAAAAAACAACTTTTTACAAACAAAATACTGGATAAGGTGGGTTTTCACCTTTACAAAAATACTTACTACCAAAACAACTTCGAGTTTCTCGATAATCCTTTGCAGGTGGATTTTTGGGCGTTTTTCCATTCCACCTCTTACACAAGTTAAAAGGAAGGATTAATATTACCTTTCGATATATGGGGGAAATGCCTAGCACTTCTGCAAAAGCTAATTCTCCATTTCTCGAAAGGTTATATTATAGCACGGGTGGGGCAATATTAGAATGAACTCCTCTTTTGTTATCGGAGTCCATCCACCCAATTTCCAACCCTACCACCTTTTTCTTTCTTTGCCTTAGCTTTCTCCTTTTGAAGGGTAGGAAAAATTCAGGAGAATTCATCATTTTCAAGGGCAAGAAAATTATGTTCGATTTGGATGTATCGTCTTCTCTGGCGGAAACTGCAATCTTATCAAACGAAATTCGTGAATATATAATTCAACTAGTTAAAGGTAGCGCCACATGGAAAAATACTTCAGTTTTTGATGTTAGGCTTTGAACGAAAAACCTTGAAGAGCTGGGCACATTCGTAGAGGACCAAATTTGAGATATTTGGAACTATTTTCAGACTACACAAAAATCAAGATAGCATAAATTTGAATTGCTTTTGCAAAGAATTTAAGAGTCTGAAACGGCATGTAGCAAGTCAGTTTCCGAAGGAAAAAATCTAGCATGTTCGAAGTTTTTCAGCTAGTTTGTGACTCCTTTAATGATAGATTTCCAATTTTCAGTAGGCTTTTCAATGTGTTATTAATAACCAGTCCAACATTGCTGAAGCAGAATGTGGCTTTAGTGTCTGTAATATTACCAAAAATTCACATAGGGGTTACTCAATTCAAAATAACCTACAGAATTCTAGTAGAATTTAAATGGAAAAACTAGTTGTCAACGATTTTGACTGTCGGCCTGCCCTCAACCTTTGGTTTGAGGCTGCGAACAGAAGATTCAAATCCAGAAATAAAACACCCCTCGCTAAAATCCATTCTGTATCTAAAGAGGTCAATGATGATCATGAACTTGATGATGTACCCGATGAGTTAATAGACGTGTTTTGTGATATAATTAATTGTGAAGATTAGCGGTTTACTTATAGTAAAAGATTTTGTAATATAATTAATTTTAATGATAAACTGTTTACTTATAGTCAAAACTTTTGTAATAAAATTAATTGTGATTAACAGTTTACTTATAGTCAAAACTTTTGTAATAAAATTAATTGTGATTAACTGTGTACTTATAGTCAAAAGTTTTGATACTGGTAATTAATAGTTCTTAATTTTGTTAATGCTGCAAGCCTTAAAGCCAAATTCACAGAAACGAAAATTTTCCGTCTGACGCAATAGCGATAAAATTTAGTTCCTGGCTAAATGTAAACTAGTCAATGCTTTACAGACTAAGGGTATTGATACCAATTTTATGAATCCTATTCTGTAAATTATTGTAATTTTTGTAACTATGTAAAACCAAAGAGAATATACCAATTATCTTTGGTATAACAGAACAATAAAGCATTTTAATTAAAATATATGTAGTAAACTAGTAAGCTAATGACCAGAGTTCAGATATTAACTAAAATATTTTAATTATCCATTTCTGTAGTTTAGCAGACCTGGTCCAGGCCAGTGGTGGTCACTGGCTGAATGTCCAGTTTAAAAAAATCCTTATTTTTCACCCTGGTAACGCGATAAAGACAATTTTCCTAGCGTGACCAGTCTGGGAAATAGCACACTTCCTCTGGTCCAAAACCAGAATATTAATTGCTTGACTAGTTTTTTAATTCAAGTAGTGGGGGTTACTGGTCCTCGGGACCAGTTAAATAATCTATTGGAGAACAAAGGCTGGGACCAGTCTGGAGACCAGTTTATTATTTAGGTCACTAGGAGTGTCGATGGTCCCAAGGACTAGTTTAAAAATATCCTTATTTCCCAGACTGAGCGTGACACTTCCGCTCCGATGCAGGGATATTAGCAAAGGGATGAGACACCATAACTAGTAAATGCATTAAACCACAAGAGAATAAGGCACCACAATTGCACTTTTGTTCAATAATGAAATAAAATGACAGAAGCTGATTTTTAGTGTTTCAATGAAATAAAAGTTGACCTTACCTTGGTTTTCTGGTTAAAACTGAATTTTTATTTTCAATTAAAATGGAAGTGTGGGTTGAATAAAAATTATTATTTTTCATAAACAAAAACAAACTTATCTCGAAACGTTTTAGAATTTCGACAACTGCAAAGGCTTGGGGAAAATTCCAACTCCTTAGAAATCCAACCGACACCCCACATCATTTTTGTTGGGAGTTGGGGTTGGGTGAACAGAATTATTTGGGGTCAGGCGTGGCTTTGGAAATATTGTCTCTGAAGTGAACCGGAGTCGGGAGGGAGTGGAAATATATTTATATCTACTACGGAAGTCTGCTGGGATTGGATTCAATTGCCTTTGGTTTGGCGTTGGTATAAATAGTTTCCAAATGGAATTGGTGACACTGACTGAAATCCAGGTCTAAGTTTTAGAAAAAGGGTTCTTTTGAACCATTGGTACGAATCATTGCAACCTGACAAACCATTGTTTCTATAAAAGTCCTTTCGCCAACTCTTTTCCTTGGTGGTTAGAGAGTATAGTCAACCGTATACGCCAGTTCACTGGCGTATACGGTCGACCTATTTGTAGGGGTTTCAGCACTTTTCCACCCCCACATGTGTGTGTCGTGCCGGATGGGTGGGTGTTGTATTGAGGGTGATGTACGACGATTGTTGCGCCCTCTCGTGGTGGCGTGAGATCTTGTCACTTATTACGGTGATGGCGCGAAATTTGATTATATTTTTGCTGTATTGGTATGACGTCACGTGACTTATTGATAGTGAAGACTTTCAGTGTCCCTTAGCCTTAGTGGTATTATTTTCGTGGATCTTTAGGATATCGTGCATATTTAGGGTATAATGTGTTGTAGTTCTATAGGTTCTGTATGTCCTTTCTAAACCCACCATTCCCGTAAGGCTATTATTTACATGATCTTGAGGTCTCTCCTGGTGTCTGAATATACCACTATAGACCTGTATTAAAAACTCACAACTTTTTGGAGAGCATTTAATTGAGATAAGGGTTACATTGTCAATTGCAAAAGGTACAAATTAAGCTACGTCGCGATCCTAAAGTAGGGTGTACTCATGTTTTACACTGGTTAGTAAACCAGTTACTGAGTTAAAACAATAATACATTTTAATATCATAAAAGGGGAATTACGGCCGTTTTTACACAGGTTTGTGGCAGATCAATAAGTATAATTAGTTAAAATGAACAAATATTATTACAAAACATCATAAATAAAATACTGATCTTAACATTTTTGAGTAACGTATAGACGAATATAGCTAGACTGTTTCATATTTTTTCTAATTATCACACATTTTGAGGGACATAATTACCAAAAAAAAAGGAATTACATATACCCATAAGTGAATCATATTACAGCTCCCTATAAGTACTGGACGTAGGTTATGCTTTTTTAAACAGCGTTTATTTCCAAGACATCCAATGCCACCACCTATAGCTCAGTTTTACAAGTATAGTTTTCCCATTAACCCGGATCTGGAGTTACGTTAACTTACGCAAGTTCCGGTTGATGGTAATGGCTATCAGATCGCCGTCAGTGTCGTCATTAGTGTGAAGCTTGTTGTCGCGTTATGATTTTGATTAAGAATGGCTTATGCTTCTTTGCTAATTAGGAATCAATGTAACTAACTACAGTCGTCGCATTCCCAAATGAAAGACAGATCTGAACACGATTTATGTGATATTAAAAGCACTTAACCGTAAGCGACTAAAACGTTTTGTTAAACTGAAAAATATTGACCAGCATCTTTCGCAAACGGAAAACGTTAAAGCATTGAAGAAATTTGTCAGACTTAAAAAAGGAACAAATTTCTATGTCGACGCACATAACCTTTGATTAGTAATAAATCGGTCCAACTATCCCCGCTGAAAACGTTTAAATCGGTGAAAGCTCAGTGCTGTATTAGGCATGCATTAGAAATGTTCTAGCATAATAAAGGCTATTTTGTTCACTTGAATTCATATTAATTTCCTTTTCAACACTAGCGTTTAAAAATTGCGCGAAATACCTATACACCGCCAATTGTTTTTTAAAATCGGAAATATAAAGTGGACTTCTAATAATATATTCACAACCCAACAATATGAATGGAACAACTTGTTTCCTTCCGCGCTCTTTTCTCTCAAACCTTTACTCATTGGCTATCACTTACTTCCGGTTGCTTGCCCCACTTATTAAAAATTTCTTTCGCGCCAAAATCATTCCTATGGCTTAGTTCATAAATATGCCGCTGCGTTTCGCATATACCCTTTTCCCTTCAGTGCTGGGAGACAAAGCTGATGCACAGCGATGATATATCGACCAGTACTTCTAGGGAGCTGTAATATGATGCACTTCTAGATAAGCATATATGCAAACAATAAGGTAAAAGTGCAAATGAGTTAATTTAGTTAAACATTCAGCAATCATCTCGTTCACTACAAGGGCCCCGTGGCCTAGTGTCTAAAGTGCCTGCTAGTAAACAGGAGATCATGATTTCGATTATCGTCGGAGCCTAGTTGTTATGTTACTTGAACTAGTTTTCGTAGCTATAAAATTTAGAAAAACTCCAAAAATAGTAGTTGCTCGACATATGCATATATGCAAACAATAGGATTAAAGCGCAAATGAGTTAATTTAGTTAAATTACTAAAAAGACTATTTCAGTAATTTAACTAAATTAACTCATTTTAGGTGGTGTAATTGTTCAAGATTATCGTGGAAATGTGGGTGTCAAAGTTTTTAATTTTGGTCAAAGCGAATTTCGAGTTAATAAAGGCATGATAATTGCTCTACTTATCTGCGAGAAAATCGCGTACCCAGATCTAGAAGAGTGTAAAGTAAGGTAACACATCCCATTAAATCGTCTAGAGTTAATAATTTCTGCAAACTAGGCAATTTAATATCGAAGAGGGTAATGTTATTTCAAGATAAGAGTTTCCCAATGGGAATTGTTTATTTGTTTTTGACTTGACTCCGGACTTCTCTCATTCCGTGGAACATTTTCAGTTGATAAAAAACGGAAGCGTACGCTTAGAGATAAAGTTCGAAAACGCTCTTACCCAGACTGTTTGCGTTATCTACTATAGCGAGTTTCAAAATTTGATTGAAATAAATAAAAATAGCGCGTTTTTCATCGATTACTCGAGCTAAGATTATGGATACGCTACAATTAACCAAAATATTAAAGAAAGATTCCGCGACATAAATTTCTTTCGAGGCGTCTTCGCGGCCAATAAATTACATCGTCGTGTTGCTTCTTTTCCATCATTGTACGTGGTCAATACGGGATTAGCAAATACTCCGGGTGAACATTGGACAGTCATTTATTTCTCGAGAAACAAGAATTGCGAATTATTCGACAGTTTCGGCTACCCGCCGGATTTCTTCCGGTTTAACAATTTTGTCGGGAAAAATAGTTTAACCGTGACTTTCAATTCGAAGCAACTGCAAAACAACACAGGAAAAAGGTGTGGGGGTTACTGCGTATATTTTACTTTAAATTGATGTCGAGGAATAAATTTGTACGATATCGTTAGTAAATTTTCCAACGATACGAATATTAACGACCTTATGATTTCCGAATTTATGGAGAAAAAGTTTTCAAAAAAATTTTATCGCAACAAATCGTTTTTTTTATTATTGTAATGTTGATATAGTATATTCGTACTTTGTAGTAAACAATAATTTTAAATTTGTGGCTGGATTTCTACTTTCCCATCACTTTTGCAGACCAGTAACATGTCTATAAATATGGTCAAATTGCAGTTTTAAATTTGCAGCTGGATTTCTGCTTTTCCATCCCCTTTGCAGACCCGTAACGTGTCTATAAATGTGATCAAATTACTGTTTTATACTAGCAGCTATTATTTCTACTTTTGCATCGCGTTTGGAGAATCGCGCTGCATATTTCTTCCAGTATAGACAATTAACAGTTAACAAACAGAAAATGTAGAAATGGCAGACAATTTGCAGTTCAGGAACTGCTGTGAAATTTTGGTGTTTTTCGAGCTGCAGAAAATGTAGCCTCATTAAGGCTATTACACCTATTACAGTGTGGTAGCGATAAAATCGCGCGTATGCAGATGAATTACAGCTTAAAATTTTTGAACGGGGAGGCAGTTCCAATTGCTTTTGCGTAACCACTAATCGTTGTGCAGATTTTACGCTTCGTCTAATGTACTTTCGATAGCTTTCACTGTATTCTTCATGTTATTTATTACTTCATCTTTGATGACTTCTCTGACTACCAAATTTAGCTGATGGGTGAAGCATCTATGCCATTTTATATTAAGCTCTTTTGTTACCGGTGCATGTACATCACTGGCATGGTCCGTTGTAATTGATTTAACTCGGTCATGAATTTTCCAATCGGTCATCTCTTGGTCTAACACCTTGGCCAGGCCTTTTGCTGAGTGGTCGGTTATCTTTTCAGCAGTAAGAGTAGCTCGTTGTAGATTAAAATTTCTATCTCCGTAATGACAGGTAATACTCATGTAATTATCTGTCGCCCTGGACCCGTCGGTAGTCAAGCCAAAGGCAAGCGCCGCATAAATATCGTTTCGCATTTTTCCGGAAACGTGTTTTCACTTGTTTGGGATTAACGTGTTACTTAAATGTTTTCTCGTTGGTTATTTGTAGCCAGGGGCCGCCTCTTTCAATAATTGAAGAAAACCATCGTCTTCAATGATACTGATCGGTTAGTAATCTTGACACACCATCCTTATGATACACTCATCTAAATTTTTTGATCTTTTCAGCAGAGAGATGAATCGCTTTTATCTGCTTGGTAAACAAGCTTGAAACAGTTGGTTGTAAATTGAGTGATTTGAATTGGGGGCATCGGTCTCGCTACCGGTTGATGTCGAAGCTGAACAATCGAAATGTCGTTTCGTACTCGAAGCGCATTTCTTCGACACAATTTGAATTTAATGGATGTTATTTGAAATTTGATGTCGTTCCACTTTTAAATGAATATTGTTTTGAACAAACATTGCATAGGGCGTTATTTTTTCCGGTGTTTTAGAAATACTTCCAAACATCACTGCTTTTGTTTCCAACAGTTATTTCATCACTCAGAAGGACATGAAGTAGAGAATCTGAACCACTTTCACTAGCCATAAAAATAAATAACACAATAGTTTCGAGTTTTCGACCAAGGAGAAAAACATCTTTTTCATTACTTTTTGAAACTCAATAGAAACACTGAACTAAAACCGTATAAATGAAAAGGATGAATCTCACTGTGAAAAACCGAGAATAAAGTTCATAGAATTGAGAAACATGAGAGAAATTTAAGCAATATTTTTTTATAACTTGAGAATAAAACAAAGTGGACGTGAAAAATATTCTTAATAATAATAATTTCTGTCTCATAATTCGAGTTGAGCGAAAACCAAAATTTTTTTCATGAAAATTTCGCTTTATATTTCAACAGAAGGACCAAAGGAAAGGGAAGGGTAAGAGTGTCTACCCCTGTCGGCCTGCTTGGTGGCAGCTAGCGAGTGCCAAAATAATGTGTCGGCAAGACGGCATCGGCCCTCTATTCTCCCGTCTCCCCCCGCCCAGTATGCGGGATCCGAGTCCGACTACGATTACTTAAAAAAGATAAACAACGATATTTTGCTAAAATTCGTAAACTATTTCGGAAAAAATATGAAGATAAACAACAAAATTTTGGAAAAGGCGTAATATCATTTGGGAAACTAAATAAATGTAAACCTCAATATTTTGGAAAATGTATTATAATATTTGGGAAGTAAATAAAGCTAAAGAACAATACTTTTAAAAGGCTTAATATTATTTCGGAACCTACATGAAGTTAAACAACAAAAATTTGGAAAAGCCGTAATTTTATTTTGGAAAAATATTTTAATAAAATGCTTCATTTACTTCCCAAACAATATTATGCCTTTTCCAAAAAATTCCATACATTTATTTAGTTTCCCAAATAATATTACGCCTTTCCCATAATATTGTTGTTTATCTTCATTTACTTCCCAAAGAATAATACGCATTTTCCAAAATATTGTTCTTTAGCTTCATTTACTTCCCAATTAATGTTACGTGTTTTCCAAAACATTGTTGATTATCTTCACTTACTTGCAAAATATTGTTATCTTCATTTACTTCCAAAATATTGTTATCTTCATTTACTTCCAAAATATTGTTATCTTCATTTACTTCCAAAATATTGTTTCTAGTACTTGAAATTCCATTCCATCTACGGTTTCAAAAATGTCGTTTACTTGGACTCGTTGAAGATCCGGATTTGTTTTTTGAGCGATCATTTCATTTGGAGGTGTTTCTGGTACAACATTCTCTTCGCTCCCTATTTCATTGTTTACGATGTCCCGATTTTTCCGCAAACAGTTCCACGAGTCGAAGAACGGGTCTGAGAGATCGTATCCCTCCTCGGCCATAACGACAAATTCTCTGATTTTATCCGCCCCCAGTGAACTCTCCATAGCTGCAAGGGCTTTTTCTAGAGGTTCAGCCTTTCTAACAATTTTGGGGTCAGTAGCTATTGGTGGTTCCTCGGGAGGTGTTAAATTAGCGAAGTTGTGCTCAAGGAATAGATCGTCTTGGTCTCCTCTAAATTCCTCTACTTCAGCCTCATACAACAAAGAAGGATTAAGTTTTGTTGCGTCGATCGCCTGAGGATTGCATGGATAAATTCCATTAGATCTAAAGCCATTTAAAATAATCCTAGCTGACATTGTCCTTTCGAAACACTTCCGGAAGATTGAAGAAAATGTTTTCTTGCTAATCACGTCACCTGGATTTTCGACAAGGAATTCGTGGACAGCTTTTTTCCAATTTGATTTCATGGACTTGAAAACTGATACATCCAGGGGTTGTACGATGTGAGACGCGTGGGGTGGCAGACAGAACAATTCAATCTGGTTTTCCTCGCAAAGCCGACTAATTTCAAGGTCAATATGGCTAGTGTGTCCATCGACTAATAGAACTACTGGCCGCGCTGCTGAAAGAGACGGAATGAAGTGGTTGGCAATCCAGGCGTAGAATATTTCTGTTGTCATCCAGCCCGATTTGGAAATCGCAAAGCGAGCCCCTTCCACTCCGTTTTCTAAGGGATTGAAAGTCAAACGAGTGGCGCTGTAGACTTGGAATGGAGCGATGAAATTTCCACTAGCTGAAACGGCGCAAAGAACAGTGATTTGCGACTTCGTGTTGCCAGTTATTAGTAACACATTTCTTTGAGATCTTGAAGCCAGAATTTTTCCGGTTTTCGGGCAAAGTGCGAAACCAGACTTATCTCAGTTCCAGATTCGATCCCCACATCCTTGCAGCATGTTAACAGAATTCAGGAAGTCATGGTATCCCTTGAACCACCTCGCTATTGCGCTGGGAGTACACGCTTTGGCTCGTGATATTTGTAAGGGCTCGGGAGTTTTTAATTTTACTTCTGGATTCCGCTTAAGAAATCCTTTCCACCATCGATCACCCGGTATTCCATTACGAAAAGGTGTTTTTCGACCCTCCTTCAAGATCATCTCTTTCACCTTCTTTCGTGATCTGCAATTTGGTTTGACCATATCCAATTTTCGACATTTTTACGGCCCATTTAGCCAAGTCAGTTTCTTCTTCAGCGGTCAATACTGTATCTCGGCCAGACTCCCGATCTAAATCGAACTTGCCACTCAGTTTTCTATGTAAAGTCCCTATGGGAATGTTGTATTCTCTGCTAGCCGCTCTAATGCCTTTGGCCTTCTTTTCCACATCCTCTATGGCTTTTTTAAGGCTTTCACTGTTCCTCCATACTTTATGGAGCCTTTTGATCTCATTAACGAAGCCGTCTAAGATAAATATTAATTATAAATAATGAGTCTACCTAGACATAAAGTTATAGGTTTTAAATAAGCAAAGGCTTAGGATGGTAGCATAATATTTTGCTGAGTTCTGTTTGGATATTGCTTCTTCCCTTCCCAGTGCCATTGCCTTATGCCAACTAATGAAACATTCCAAGGAAAAATAGTTTACCTGAATCGTAACTATCTGTATCGGACATCTCAGCTTCGGCCATCTCTGAATTTCAAATTTACGCGGCTATTTTTTTCAGGGTAGGTATGGTACTGCCATCTAGCGACCAATGTCTTTCAAAACATATATTTAAAAGGACACTGAATGTTGTCTGCTTAAAAGTATGGCATTTGGCGCGCTGTAGCACTGGCTGAGCAGTTCATACCGTTAATTATGCTCAACTTCGTGTAACCGAACTCTTATTTTATTATTAACAAAAATTAAATAATTAGGTAAATCAAAAGTGCAACGATATGTTTTGTGGCGGAAAAGTCCATTCTTAATTTAAATCAAGTGAGATATGGTGTTTGGAACAATAGTTAAACCCAATATCACTCGGCCAAACAGGCTAAATCTGCTAAAATTGACATCACGTTTATGACTAAATCTGGATACTGGGCTAATAATTCCGGTATCTTTTCCGCATTTTAATCTACTTGTACGGGACCAGACTCATTAAACAGGTAATGAATCAAGGCATCTTCAAAGGTCTTTTTTGTTGTCATTTAGTGAGTAAAACATTAGTTATGGATGTAAAAAGATAGAGTAGATTTCCGCGTTTCGGGGTGTTCCATTTTAGGCAAATGATGACATATTTTCTAATCGAGCTTTCTCAATAATTTTTAGGCCTAACCTGGCGTTTAAAGTGTTTCATTTAAAGAGAAAGATCCGATGTTTTCAATGGAATCGTTTTCGTAAGCCTATGTTTTTCCCATTGGCCGTGAAAGCTTATTTCCCGAGACCCATAAGAGAACTTTCCCTTCATTTTGGAAAAATAAATTATGCAAAATATGAGGTTGTCTAATTATGCTGTAATTTATGATAGAGTCTTAAGGCCGCGTTTTATGTATAGAGGGGATTTCAATCTTCAAAATGAGCCCTTAAAATATTCATTTGAAGCTCTCAAACGTAAGTTATGACGATTTTAAGAAAAGTGTTCCAAATTAGAGCTGTTCCAAATTAGGGCAGCTGACCCTAATATTACGCCTTTTTCAAAAAATTGGTGTTTACTTTTAAAATTGGAGCTTTTTCAAATATTTTTCTATTCTGGTATGAGAATTGTAAATGTTTAAGCGGGTGTTTAAAATTTCAAAGCTATATTTCCGTCGCGAGTCCATGTTATTATGTTTACCCCATAGTAATTTTTCAAGATTGAGTGTAGAACGCGTTCATACGCGCAGCGGTCTTAATGGTGGTAAGCACATATAATTTTAAAATTTTCGAAACATTTTTTTCCCGAAAATCCCCGAGGTCTGATATATACTGTAAAATAGTTCACACTTGATACTCGGCGATTTGCGTCAGTTATGGCAGATTTCCTTTCTACACAAAAAAGAGGGGTGGCAACCCTCAGTATCAGAACGTACGAGGGGTTGATCTTTCGCCTTCTCTTTTCTCTCTTATGACCTTTCCATCGAGCGAGATGAAAGGCAAAGTTTTACCCCCGTGTCTTTCCCTCTTAATTATATCGAAGTGCTCTATTACATAACTCAGTTTAACCTAGAGTAAAGATCATATCGCCATTATTAAGTTTGCTAACATTTCTGAAATTTGCACAAAAACGTTTTCACTATGGAGCGTAGAGGGTATGAACGGGGACATGTTGGTTACCTTTAAACGACGCAACGTTATACGCGTATTCTCTTAAAACTAATTAATGTAACTATAAAAGGTTTTGGGGGAGTAGGATTTTGGATGAAAAGCCTAGATAAGTAAATTTTCAAAATTATTGAGAGGGAATAAATTGAGTACCAGCAAAATAAGTTTGTCAATGGAATAGTGTGATGGAACATTGATTTCTTAAGCATGTAGGATTTAATTTAAAAAAATTCAATATCTGTGCCTTCAGACACGTGATTAACCTTATTTTTATCGATACTTTTTATCTTGACTAAATCCAAAACATTTTGATTAATTAGTTTCAGAGACATGTGCTTCCAAACATTGACACCGAAAACAAAGAAATAAACACGTATAAACATACGTGACTAAAATTTCAGTGGTCTTCAATCTAAGATCGTTGGTTAACCTTCATTTAGCAAACTTTTAGTTTTAAAAGGATAGAAATGACATTTTGAATTAACTATACCATCGTACGCATACTTGTGATCATTTAATAGAACATTTCTTTTTGATAAAGGTTCAATAACGTTCTTGGATTGAAGGCTTAGTTGAAATTTTGTAATTTTTCTGAACAAGATGGGCATATGTCTTACTCCGTAAATCTGACAGTTTCTTCTTTTTTTTTCGGAAGCATTATCTCTCTAACTAAATATTTCAGCCCTAATTTTCTTGAAATTTTTCCACTCTGATTCACCCTAAGAACAAAATCTTTAATTTATGGCTTACACGATATATATATATATTTTTGCAATTTTCGCCAGAAATTATGAAAGCCCATTATTCTTCATCATTAGGGTAAATTCAAGGCTTCCAACAAACTCGACTCCACTCTCCTGGAAAATTAACTAACCTTATTACGTTCTATCATAAAGAAAATGACATAATGGTACCTACATATAATTAAATTCATTCTTGGAAGGGGACATTTTCCAATTTCGGAAACTTGTTTTTCTATAATAAAGACTTTCTTTCTAAAGATGAATTCCACAACTATTAGCCTAAACATTAAAACCCTAATGGGAAAATGTTTCGCACACTTGGCAAAATTGATCAAGTTTAAGGTGTTACCGTCGAAAAGAAACGTTTTCAGAACTACAATTGAGTAACTATTTCTATAACTTGCCAAGCTTGAAGAGTCAGGTCTGAAATTATATACGGTTTCAGTACAATTTTATAACCGAGTTTGGTTTAGAAAATGGGCAGATGACATAGTGTCGCGTAAACTTGTGCAGATAACTGCCTTTCATAATAAAATACTGTTCATTCTATATTTAGCAGGGTTGGACAAATTACTAATTGACAATTACAAATTACCAATTACAATTATAAATTACAATTGTAATTTGTAATTCAATTACACTTTTTCTGAACTTAATTGTAATTGGTAATTGTAATTTAACAAATATTGTAACTTTTAATTGGTAATTTGTAATTGTCGTTTTTAAAACATTGTAAAAGTAATTCAATTACATTTGTCAAATACAATTACAAATTATGGAAGCAAATGCGGCAATAGTATGAATCAGATTCTCTGACTGAAATGCACCATCTTAAGTGGGTATCAATTTTGTACAGCATAACGCTACGTTGAATACCTTCTTTGCAGTGTAAGCTACATTTGAACAAAATGGACAGTAAAATATTTTCTCACGGTAGCTCTTGGCGTTGGAGGATAGGGTAAGTTACCCTATAAAAAAACCTTGGTTTTTTAATTTCCTTCGTGAGTTTCATTTCTGTGATATGACTGATTTCGTAATTTAATTACGGATCTCTTGTTTATGGTACGGATTACGTGATTTTTCATTTTATCAATGATTTCGTATGAGTTTGTAGTTGACTAGTTTCTAGTGGTAGTTGTCAAAAATGTGCTTTGGGACCGTCCATAAACTACGTCACACTCTTATGGGGCGGAGGGGTTTGTAAATTTGTGACGGTCCGTGACGAGGGAAGAGGGAGGGGTCCTTCGATGCGTGACGTCACATTTAAAATTTATTTTATTACGAAGTCATTAAGAAGAAACACGTTTCAAAGTCCACCGTGAGAACGACCTCTACAATAATATAACAAATGTTTTATTCCATCATCGCTTAAATAGCAGAAACTGAAAGCAATGATCACATACTTACTCGTTACGTGTAGCCAATTAAAACAGCGCAATTAAAATAAAGAGACCGATTCACTGCAGAACTAGCTACACGAACGCATTTGGACTGCTAAATGTAGTGTCAGCTTAAACTCTCAAGTGTCACTGTTTATTCGCCACTAGCATTAGCAAGGATGAATCGGATCCGCTATCCGATTTAAACGGTTTCGTTTCTTTCGCAAATTTTTAAAATCTGAATCCCAAGCTCGATTAGCCTAAGTTTTCAAGTGACAATGTCGAAAACTATTAAGTGTGCCCTTTTAACTAAGCTTTATGGAAATATTTTGGAAGGTTATGAAAAAGCACATCCAGACAATAAAGTTCTAAAACTCAGAGGCAAACGATATTTGTGAAAGCTTAAAACGGAAATGAACTTTGACTTTCAAGTCGAGCAAAAAAATTTCTGACTGGAAAAGAAGATAGAATCTTTTTTAAAATTAATCAAAGTAAATTGCTAAATTAAGACAAATCGTAGTCCGTTGGGGGGGGGGTAAGTGTGACGTTGTTTCAGGGGAGGGGTCTTAGAAAACGTGAAAAAGCGTGATCTGGGGGGACGGGGGGGGGTCAGAAAATGCCATTTTTTGCGTGACGTAGTTTATGGACGGTCCCAATTCGCTAGAAGCGTACGGCATATGCATATCGTTGAAATTGATAAGGGATGAAATTAATGCATTCCTTCGATCTAAAATCACTACGCTACATAATTTCCCCCATGTCAAGCAATCATTTCTAAAGTATAACACTTTGTAATTGTAATTTATAATTTGTAATTGAATGATTCGAAATCTGTAATTGTAATTTATAATTGAATGATTCCGAAATTGTAATTGTAATTTACAATTTGTAATTGAATGATTCCGAATTTGTAATTGTAATTTATAATTTATAATTGAATAATTTCGAATTTGTAATTGTAATTTGTAATTTGTAATTGAAGGTTCATGTAATTTGGCCAAACCTGATATTTAGTAATTATAATCTCCATCTTTGAATAACGAGGTTTGTTTTAGAGAATTTTTTACCTCTCCACCAAATACAACACGATTAACAAATTACATTATTTATGCACTCAATTTCACAAGTTCTCCTTACCATCAAAACTTCCTGAATTTAGTGATAATGCCCGTTTTTTGTGGTATAGGGGTAACCTTCTATGCATTGTAAATTAGTCACAGGCCTAGTGTAGATATTCCTTCATAGCGGAAGCTTAGAATATTAATAATGTAGTGTTTTAAAAAATATTGGACGTTGATAAGAGTTATACCCGGAAGTCATAACCCTCATTGAAAGGCATTATTCGGCTTGTTTCTCAAGTGATGTCTGGGATAAAATTGACATTGTCTAAGAAAGGTATTAAAACGTCAGTTATCGTGTCACGTGTAGTGTATATGCTGCGTAAATTATTTTCCCTCCTACAGTATGAACTGTACTAGTGCAGCCAATGTTTTCGGTTGGAAGTGTTCTGATTATATTTTTTTGATGGATGTGACAACTCTATGATTTGGAAATTGAAATAATCTCGCTTAAATAATATGAATAAAATTATGCTAACTACAGTAAAACTTAGTGATTAGCACTACCAATTTTAAGGCCAGTAACAAAAGGTAGCGTTGAAGACAAGGCTTAGCAACTGTGAATATTCGGTATGCAATTATTCGAAATTACTTGGCATATATAAACTTTATAAATATCATTCAACGACACGTTGGGGCAACAATTTTTCGCGGAGCCGGTTGTTTTCATATGGAAATCTCTCTTTCCGTGGTAACAACAAGAGGCTCAGTATGTTTGGAAGTAACTGTAGCAGTTCCAGATGACTGGGACATAAGTAACGTCCTCACGGCTGTGGATCCACGATTACAGCGAGATTAGTCCAAGGTCCGTAAAATCGCAAAAGCTCTATTTAGGTTAGCTTATAAAGCCTTATTGTACAGAGGAAAATTCTCAAAATCACCGGGGGGCAAGAAAACGATGTATTCCCTGCCGCGTGACGTAGTTGGCTACGGAATTTTTAGGAATAAGTAGTCGTTTTTTGTGGAGAGCCACGTCGAGCCGGCGACGGCAATCACGAGGCGAGAGGGACAGGGATTACGACGAGATTCACGGGCCGGCACGCCGCCCGGTGGCCTAGGTACCGGGCTACCGGCAGCTTGACGACTTGTATCCGAAATGGTTATTTATTATAAGTTAAATTTCAAGATGGGATCTGCTCAGATCATATAGCTTTTGCGATTTTACGGACCTTGAGCTCAGATGCTGATGTGTTATTCAAATATCAGGTTCAACTTCAACACTCGGGCAAAGCAAAGGCTTAAACTTATCGCTAATTCGGTATTGGATTTGTATAAGGCAAACAACTTTCTTGTCAATCAGAATTCAAGATGTGTCTTATCATAGATTCCCTTCTGATAACATTATCAGACATTCTTGCTTAAGTAAATGCAACTTGCTATATGAAACAATCAATTTCAAGTAAAAATGCTAGAATATTTTCCCATCATTTTACTCCTGTTGATTATGAAACAGACCTGAAAGCCGACTTTATGTATATTAAACAAGAGAAAACACTGTTAAATTTGTGATTATAATGTTCCTAATTTCAACTCGAGAAAAAAAGCATGTTCTATTCTTTCTCCCTATAATAGATACTTAAAAATTAGCATTTGAAATTAAAATATTTCTAAATTTGTCAAGTTTGAATTATTTTAATTTTATACTATTTATATACTACCAAAATCACAATCCTCTTAGCCTTATCACTGCTAACGGAGTTTAGAGACAGACAAAATTGCCAACATAATAATACCACCAAAAAATATACAGTACGTCACTGGTTACTAGCAGCGCACGTCATTGGTTTCTAGCTGTATGATTTCGGAAGTTTCTCTCTTTCATTCGGCGAATGCGCCCCCGTTGAGATTAGTCCCCCACTCTCATTTACCCGACACATTGTAGCAGAGGTTATATGGCTATAACTTCAAATTTACACGCATAGCAAAATATTCAGTTTGTTTCATTAAAATTTACTATATAGAATATATTCTCTTGGACGGTTTTATATATTCTACTATAGATTTTGCGGACATACAAAATGGGAGCAAATGAAATGGAATTTCTTGGAAAATATCGCTTTTTTAAATACAGGTATGCAATTGATAATAAGACGCATCAGTATTAAACTTTAATTGAATTTCAATTAAATAGATACGCGCAAGAGTTCCCAGCAAATTATGGCACAATCGCGGTACTTAAGTGCAAGTTTAAACATAATTTTGAAACGAAGTTTTTATTTTAAAATATGTTCCGAAGGAAACATGGACAATGTCTAATCAAGTGTCGAGATACGAAAACACAGCGGATTACTTACGAAGAACCTTCAACATAAGGTAAATTCCGAAAAATATGTTATCGAATTATAAAGTATTCGCCATTTTCAGGACGCTTTTCAACGAACACAAAATTGGCTATTTTGATTTGTTGCAAGGTTTGGAGAATCCAGAAAATTTCTATGTAAATGAAATAAATTTTCGGTTACAAGGGCTCTACGATAATCATAAATTGAACTACCACTTTTGTGTTTTTTTAGGATAAACATTGCGTTATGTTTCCGGTACCCCTTTCGTACTTCGCCGACCTGGTGCCTAATTACAGCCCATCTTCGCCTTTCGAAACCGCGAAGACGATCATCGTGACGACTGGTCCCAAAAAAGTCGTTTCTACTTCCTTATCTTTGCTAGCTTTGGATAATATAGTAAATTGTACTTTCCTTACGTGAGCTAAAATGCGTAACAGTCTCATCAGAGTTTTTCTAGGTGGTGGCATTAACCGGGTTGAGCATTCTTATGGTGTCAGTTTTGCTTGTATTTTATTTCTTCGCGATGAACCGATACAAATTCTTGCCTCTCAAAAGTATGGCACACGATACAGTGGAAAATATCTGGCATTACTCGGCCTTAATGTGCAATGAAGGTAATTGTCACTTTCCTACAAATCAACGTAACTAAACGAGTATTAAGTAAGTTGAGTGACTTAAACGAGTATTAAATTTTCGGCTCTTTGTCTAGCACTTCCTGTCGTTTTGCCCCAAATGACACCTCGTTTGCTTGCTTCGTCTTGGATTATCGGACTGACTTTCATTCTGTTTTTCTTCGGTTGCTACTTGTGTACGGAATTCACGATCGAGAGTTACAATTACATCGATACCCTCTCGGACCTAATTGAATCGGGAGTGCCTCCTTTAATTATTGAAGGAGGCGGGGCTTTCGCTGCTCTTAGAGTTTTGGTAAACACTTCTCTCTCTCTAATGAACCACTTTGACATTATAGCACAAGTGCAGGTTTTTCTTATATTTTCATTACATTTGTCTATTCTCATATCGAGTAATGCAGCGTTTTTTTTAAATTTTCATTGTTTCTCGTTTCTAGGCTAACGAAGACCAGGTTGTAAAGAAATGGTTTGAAGGGTTGACTGGAGAAAATTTCATTACTCTGATGGACCTTCTGGATTTCGAAGGCTACATTCCAGTTATTTCAGGGGAGAAAGCCTTGATTATAAGCGAAACCTATCTAATGTGGCTATTCGGAGAAGTTCTGAACTCTGATCCCACTAACAAAGCGTTTTTTGCTGAACAAGGGGGCTTTTACTTTTCTAAAGAACAAGTCCGGTTTGATTACTTGAGTACAATTTACAACACCTCTTGGATCAATAGCGTTCCTCAACTCAAGGAATTTGGACAAACCAGGTCAGCATTATTTTCACTTTGATTCCTAGTAAAAACCAATTTTAAGACTAATCGCAGGGAAAACCGTTAAGCGAAAAACCAGTTCGTGATAATCCGGTTAAGTTTAAAGCGCAATACCTTATTTTACCAAATATTTTATAATTAAATTGACGTTAGATTAGTTGTTTATCGCGTATCATTTCCACGAAACACGAATAAAAATACTAATGATTAAATAGCCTGAACTCGCTCTCATTTAATTTGACTCTTTATCAAAATGAAATGAGAAATGGTTAGATTTTACTGATGATTAATATTATTGTAGTAGTTTATTTTAAAGTATATGATACCAAAAATGAGAGAATGCCAATAGAGCAAGTTTATGACCGCTGAGGAAATTCTATGTCGAACTTACGTGATTTGGTTGAAAGGTGATTATAGAGCATGCAGGTGGCCATTGTGTCTTATGGTCTTTCGTCCAACATGATTTACAATTACCGACATTGTAACAAAATAAAATATAGACTCGGCGACAGTGTAGCTATTTATTAGTGTAACAATTTTTAGAACTTTATGAGTCAGAAGTTTATTTAATTACACCTACATACAAGCAAACAAAAACGTTTACCTCTTTATAATATTGGTATAAAGAATACGATTAATGGTTTTAGAGTAAAAGTCACTGATAACGTTTTTTTAGGTAATGTACTGTACTTGGAAACTTTCACCCTTATTTTTATTTGAGTAAAATTTAAATATTTTAGCGTGCAAACTCTTTTCGAAAGTAAAACTTTCAACTATCTGGACTTTGAATCCCGTTATCCCATGGACTTTGTCACCTGGAAGAAACCAATGGAGACATCGACTAACATTGACATTAGTAGCATCGCCGTTCCGTTCTACATGCTCTTTTTGTTGCTCTCAATATCTTTCGCCTTATCTTTCTTCGAGATATTTTTCCAAAATTTATTTTAATTTCAATCACTAGAACCTCATATGGAGACTGATTGATCCAATGATAGAGAATATTTCCTTATGATTATATCCCGTTCTTATTCATTTATATTTAAATATAATCTTCTTGTTAGTTGTTCATGTTTGTTACAAAAAACCTTTTATAAAAGTTCACCGTAATGCTACTACCAGAGGATTTAATATTTATTAAACTAAATTATATCCTAATTTGATATGGGAATAAATTAATTTTCTGGATTTGGCACTGAAAGAAACTCTACTCTTATTGTTAAGCATTGAGTTAAGAATCTCTTCTATGAAATGTTTCAATATGCTTTTCCCAAAAAATATGTAAAGCAAATTTTTATTATAAAACTGGAAAACTCTCGTGTTGTATTTCAAATGAGCAAAAGTTAAGAAAATTTTCTGAATATTCGAATTTAAAAATAATACACATTAAATACGCCGAATGTTTTATTAACACGATATCTTCAGATATCATCTTTATATCTTCAATATTAATATTAACATTGATGTACAAATGAAACCTTTCTTGGCGCTGCACGGTTCTTGTAAATACAAATAAACTTTTTGAAAAATAATTGCCATTTTTATTATTGAATTTTGCAACATTTTATGTATCACTGTGGATTCATCAGACTTTTTTGGCACATTATATATTTGTTTATCCGGTACATACGTGCTCTGGTTAGTTTGGCTACGATAGCTCTGACAGGGCCTACAAGAAATTAAGTGTTGAAACTCGTCGATGATCAATATAGTTCAGGAAACATCATGTGGACTTAACCTGCTTCGAACATTAATGATTCACTTTAAAAATCAATTACAAAGAGATTATTTCACTTCCGTAATGAGTTTTTAAAATTCTCCGTTTTCGAAGCAGTTGATGATGTTTTCAACTTTTTGGAATAAATAGTGACTGTGCGTAGAGGAACTACAATCCTCTGTACTTGCAGACCTTGTTAAACGCAAGTGTTTGACAACGAAAACAAAATTCCACAACTCTCGCTTTCGACGCTTTTATTCCACCTATTTGCTAGCGTTAATTTTCAGGATAAGAGAGTGAGATAATAATTCATGTTATGTATACATATAACCTTTCTCTGATAATACTCAATCGCTGAGATATTTTGAAATAAAATGTGGAATATAAAAGTTAAAGTTCGATAAAGGGAAAATCGAGAAGTTACTTATAATTGACCATGTAAAATTATTATCACCAATCCCGTCCAGAAGGCCTATTCCTCCATTCTTAAGCAAATTAAAAATTAATCAATATAAATTTTTTAGGCTTTTTAATCAATATGACTGGAAACCATGCCTAATTTGACAAACAATTTTAACTCCACTTTTTCTTCATTTCACAATTTTTAATCAAAACATGACCTTAATCAATAAATTCTGGGTTCCACATTACGTATTTGGGGAGTGCATCTAATGGCAGTCTACCCATTCAACCGAATACCATTGGAACGAATCCCATTCGTCCGAAAATTTCTAGCCAGTATTTTAAAATCTAGCCCAATGGCGGTTTTCTATTAAAAAGGAATATTTTCCCATTCAATTCCCATTGGAACGAATTCCCTTCAACCGAAAGTTCCAAACTAGTATATTAGTTTATTTGATTTCGAAGTGGTCTGCGTCCCACCGTGGTCTAGTGGTAAAGCGTCGGATCGTCCCGCAGAAAATCTTCGTTCGAATCTCCATCAGGAAAGTGAGTTTACTAAAATATAATTATAAGTATAATTCTGAATAATCGATAATAATCGAATTTAATTTCCTTGCAGGTGCTGAATTTAGATTCGAAATTATAATTCAGCAGTATTAAGGATTTCATGTCTTTGTCACGCACTAGAAGTTTCGATACAAATTTATCCATACTGGTTGTGTATAAGAACCTTAAGATATGAAATATTAGTATAAACATGACTTATATCCATGTCGTAAATTTATTTTATTAATGTTAATTATGAACATGGAATTGTATTATTGACGTGTCTATAATCAAAGTGAATCAAATTAAATATTATTTTTAGCAAAATTTAATTCTTCAAAGTTGGAAAAGCAACAAATCAAAATTATACCATAATAAAAACTGATCTCTGCCTAATGATGTTCGATATTCATAATAAACATGTTCATAGATAATGATACTTACTCTCAACAATTTTTTTTTGGGATGGATCGAGGAGAGTGGCCATATTGTAATATGGGTCCTTCAACATTGATTAAAACCGTTTTTGGAGGTTTTCCAGTACTCCGATCGTTGAATATTTTGTTTCCACCCTGAAAACGTCTTGGAAAACGGTCAAAAGAGCCCCTATAACACTTGAGGAGAGTGGATCACTCTTCTGAAAGAAGTCTGTTGAGACCTTTAAAGGTCTAAGAATATCGAGGAATTCTTTCGCGTCCTCGACGTCTTCTTCCGTTGGTACCGGAAAGTATATCTTTGATGGACATTTGGCGTCTATTTTAGCTTTATTCAAAGCATTGCTTTCAACATATTATCTTGGAATATATTTGTTTATTGTAGAAAATATTCTCTGCTAGAACTTGCTTGTCTAACTTTTCAAATTGAAGTTAGACAAAAAAACATTCAGAGGTTCTTTCTAGAAAAGATGGACCCTTAAAATAAACTGACCTTCGGAAATCGTTCCAATCCAAGAAAAACAGCGAACACCCCCTATCATTTTCAATTCAACCCCGCCACTTCTTGATTTTAATTCTTCCGTCCATTTAGGCGACTTTCGAAAAAGGTTTATCCAGTTTTGGACATTTTCGAGTAACTGTTTCGATCTGTCATTGGCCTTAATGGCATCATTTACAACTAATTGTAGGGAGTGCGCTATGCAACTTTTTCCCTCCCAACCGTCGTCATCTAACGTTGCCTTTAAGGCCTGTTCAGACTGACACATTTTGCACGTTAGCATCTTCGCTTTGCTTGTTTGCAAGATCGCGCTACTGTCCACATTGGGTTTGCGCTACTTTGCGTCCTCACCTCGCGAAGATACAAATTTCTTGCGACTAGGCCAAGAATTTCGCGCCTTCGCGAGAAAAGCACCAATCACAGACGAGAGGAAGGCTGGGGCGATTAGTTTGGTTTTTCTCTTTGGACAACGTCGTTGGAGAAGGGCAGATGGCGCAATGATTGCTCAAACTTTATTGGCTCTAAGAATGGGAAAAGTAAAATTTTTAAGTGTATAAGAACAGAAGTGCAAATGTTTTTTGTGATCTGTTGCGAAGATGCGAATATACGAAGGCGCGAACACGCGAGCGCGAGTTCAGTGTGGACAAAGCTTTAGTGTTTGGGCTTCCGCTTCAGAATCCGAATCCGAGTCTTGTTCTTCGAAAATTGTCGCCAACGAATTCCAGGCTGGGATTAAATAAAATGTGCACAAGGTGAAATATCTATCACCTGTGCAAAATTACTATGATTAAAGGGCGCCACAAAAGACTTGCTGGGTGAAAATATTCACCGGCCCGCGGCGGAGCAAGCATCTAACAAAGAGAATACCGCAAGTCTCGGTGGCTCCCGTTTAGGTTACATATAAACCAATTGAATAAAAAAGCAAGTTTTTGTTTACCTCCTTCGAGTTTGCTATCGGGAATCTGTTTTGGAATCGCTGCTTTGATTTGATCGTCACAGATTAATAAGTTGATGCTTAATATTAAAATTTGTAATTTTATGCTTTACATTAAAATTTGTTATTTTATGCTTATCATTAAAATTTGTTATTTTATGCTTAATACTTAAATCCGCAATTTTATGCTTAATACTTAAATCCGCAATTTTATGCTTAATATTGAAATTGTCCGTAATTTTATGCTTAATATTGAAATTGTCCGTAATTTTATGCTTAATATTGAAATTGTCCGTAATTTTATGCTTAATATTGAAATTGTCCGTAATTTTATGCTTAATATTGAAATCGCCCGTTATTTTATACATCATATTAAAATCCATAATTTTATGCTTAATATTGAAATTGTCCGTAATTTTATGCTTCATATTAAAATCCATAGTTTTATGCTTAATATTAAAATCTTTAACATAATTCACACATAGGCCTAGGTTTAATATTTCATTAGGGCAGAAAGTTAGTAATTGAAATCAGTAGAAAAAGCATAATTGTAACTAATACATACTAGTGACTTAATAAATTGAGAATGTTGGGTGATCATCATCGATTCAATCAAATTCATATCTTCAAATACAAAATATTTTCTTTGGTGGATTAACATCATCTACCGATAGTTTCTCGTATTTGATTTCATAATAGAGCTGTACTACCTTACCTATCAGAACTTCTTTCCCATTGAAAGAAGCCTTAAAACCTTCCGCGGGCTGTTTACATCACGGAAGAAAAAAAATTCCCTTCTTGGGCAATGCCTATTCCCTCCCTCCCCCAAAACTTCCCTTCTTTGCCACTGTCCCTTCCCAAAAAATGAAGGTAAACATCCTTCTCCAGCCAGTTGCCTTCTTTAATTCTGAAGAGATTTTTCTTCCCAAAAAAGAATGCTCGCCTCCCTTCTCGAGGGAGTGCCTTCCGAATCTTAGAAGGGACGCTCGCGATAGCTAAAGCTCCATTCCATGCATTTTTCGGTCTGGGGAAGGAAGGTAGGGTAGTAGGAAGGAAGTTGTGCCTTCTTTTACTCAATCTTCTTTTCAAAGAAGGCGCCCTTCAGCTTCTATAGTGTTGCCCTCTCTTCTACGGAAAAGAAGGGTTAGAAGGCGTGATAGCGCCCTTCTAAGGAAGATTCTTCTGAAAATTTCCACCACTGGTCTAAGGTGAGAAAGACTGAGTCGGTGTAAAATACCGCGATAAAACCCGGGGGAAAAAGGAAACGTGAATCTTACAAAAATATATTGAAATATTTTTACAAAATAAAAAACCCTAAGGGTTTTCAAAACTCAGTAATGAGTAATGGAAGAAACCAAAGTGTAACAGAAGTAAATAATATATGTGGCGAAAGTGCCTTGCTACAATGAATTCGTAATGAATTTGAGAGAGGCGTGTCTATGAGGAAGGAACAGCTACCTAATTTAACGCACCGGGTACCGTTACAGTTGTAGCTACACCCCTTTCGTTTACAACCATTTTAACGAGATAGCATCCTTCTGAAAGATTATTGGCTAGAATTGTACTCGGTGAGGTTTCCGAGGTGGCGTTTCGAATCGTACTCGGTAAAGTGTCAGGCATACCAGCTCGAATCGTACTCTATGGATTTTTCGATGGCTTCTCTGTTTGAGCTCTTTTGAAAGTTAAGGTAAAAATCATCAATAATTTACACTATGATGGCGCAAAAAATTTGTAGTAAATTTAATAATTATTAGACACACAACAGATTTCATTTTTTTCTTTATTTTCCTTACTCCTAAAATCATCAAGATCTCAACCTGAAATTAACCATTTATAGAAATTTTTATATGTTAATGGACGCTATTGTACCTTCATACTGGGAGCAGATATTTGTATTTAGATTGTTGTTAAGAAATAGTCAGCGCTTCATGAGAGACCTTAGAAATTTTACCCTTACAAGCACATCGTGGTAAAGAGTTTAAAAAACCTGATCGGGCCTTGGTATATTCAACGGTGGATATTGCCTTACTTCGTCCTTTGTATTTCGTCAAGCAATTTAAATGAAAATATATCACTAACAAAGCCCAATCCTGATTTTTTTACGGGACTGATGTAAAGGAAATCTCTTCTGATTTAAAACCTTTACACTGAATACCAGAAGATTAGCTGTTATTTGCACTACACATAATTTATCTCCGTACACACGATTAATGAGAGCGAATTTTAGAAACTCCCGCAGGAAAGCGCTAAAAATAGAAATACAAATATTTTTGGGAGATGGGTATCGAAAGTGAATTACGATTTTAATGACACGACTCCTGAAGTGAGAGAGCAGCTGGAATCCGAGGTTGAAGGGAGTTCATATGTTAAAGGACAGTGTGATTTCTCGGTACCAGAATAACCATTTTCCCGAAGAAAACTAATAAAAAAATTAGAAATGAACACTTATCGTTTATGTTAATTCCTGAAATATACCAACCGCTTGTTCCGAAACAATGTAAGATATATTTTACGTCTATGGAGATTCTAGCAAGATCGGAGGTTATACTCTTTTATTTTAAACTATTTTACGAGTTTATATGAGAATTTATTTCTAGAATAATCCATTGTTTTTCCCCAAAGCAATTTCGTTATCAGACTTTATACTTAAAATATTTTGAAGAGTATACGTGATTCAGATATTTTAATTTATTTTACCACTTAAGAAATATTCTCAAGATGTATAACACTTGATTTGATAAAATAATTGTAATACCCTCCTACCGCTCGATGTTCACGTTTTCAACTATTTAAAACTATGAAAACCTTATCTTAATCGAAATTAAAGGTTACTATCCCTTTAAATAGAAACTTAACATATACTACAGTCGTATAACATAGCTTTAACATGAATGATTATTCCAGGAAATCATAAATCTACTTTTAATTTCAGCAACTTATTAGAGATCTTTAACTTCAGATGCTACCCAGAATTATGTTTGGAATAACCACGAATATTACGAGCCAAGCCTACTTTTGACAAACAAGCTGCCTCAGCAGAAAGGACACTCGTGCCGGATATGTAAGATAATAAAAATTTAAACAATAGGGGCTAAAAAAGCGAGCATTAGATAAAAATTTCTTTGCTAGACGCCATACCTCCAGTTGTGACTGCAGACTTAGAAATAGCACACGTCCACTGGTCCAAAACCAGTTTATTAATTGCTTGGACTAGTTTTTTAATTCAAAAAGTGGGGGTTACTGGTCCTCGGGACCAGTTTATTAATTGCAAATCTATAGGAGAACAAATGCTGGGACCACTCCGGAGACCAGTTTATTATTTAGGACACTAGGGGGGTCACTGGTCCCAAGGACTAGTTTAAAAATTATCCTTATTTCTAAGTCTGGTTGTGAGAGTCTAATAAATAATAACAGTAGAACTCGCAGCAGACAACTCCTTCTAAAGACTTAACTTCACTTAAGCTATCCACTAGCACCATGCCTAAACTACCGCGCGCCACCATCCTTAACCCACCGCACCAACGCGTGCTTCGGAGGAGACGGAGTCTATTTATCCTTTTTTGCGGCTTCAACTAGAGTTCGTTCTGGTGGAGTCACCAAATAAGTGTTTACTTTAAAAAATCGAAATCGGAATGATGCGGATGAAAAGCCCGAACACACGGTATTGCTGTCGTCATGCATTGCCAAAGCTGTGCTAGAGAGACTTTGAAAACCGGGACCAATACTCGTGCGAGGGGGGATTCTCCCACGCACGAGTAAAAAGGATGGAACCAAGGTCACCATCTCGGAAAACGTTTTAGAGGAATTTATGGAGTAGTGGACGGAAACTGGCGACTGGGGTAATTATCGTTACTTAAACTTGAAAATAAAAGTAAACGTTTTGGAGGGGAAGATAGCATTCGACGATGGTAGCGTCTTTACTCTAACAACGGCCGAGGCAAGGAAACTGAACGACAAATTTGGTTTCAAGAAATTTCACTACAATCTTTTAAATGATCAAGCCGAAGTTATTAAATGCATGTACGAAGCTATTGTAAAACGCATGAATGATATATATATATAAAATATTGTATAAGTCGAGGTACTATGTCTTACAATGATTACGACCGTGTAAAAGATTTCATAGCAGCATGTATAGCTCCTTCGAGCATTTTCGAAGATTTTTACCTCTCCGAGTGACGTATGTCACGGAGAGGTTCTGTAACGATCGTGTGTGTCTGTGTGTCTGTGCGTCTGTGTGTGTGTGTCTGTTGTTACACCCACGTGACCGCGTTCGCAGTTTCCAAATCGGAGCAAACGTGTTCGCCATTTCCGAACTGCTTTCACAGTCACGGAAATGGCTACTCTACTTGAGTTCTCACACCACCATCTTCTGGTCTTTGTCCATCCCACACGGACACCAGTCTGTAC
The DNA here is from genome assembly GCF_054372755.1 of Phalangium opilio. NCBI lineage: Eukaryota > Metazoa > Arthropoda > Arachnida > Opiliones > Phalangiidae > Phalangium > Phalangium opilio. Next base: position 2,396,985 of record NW_028324178.1, read on the forward strand.
TTACTGGCTTCTAATCACCACCATCTTATGGCCTTCGTCCATCCCACATGGACACCAGTCTGTACACACTGGCTTCTAACCCCACCATCTTCAGGTCATTGTCCATCCCACATGGACACCAGTCTGTACACACTGGCTTCTAACACCACCATCTTCTGGTCTTTGTTTTTGTCCATCCCACATGGACACCAGTCTGCACACCTGGCTTCTACACCACCATCTTCTGGTCTTTGTTTTTGTCCATCCCACATGGACACCAGTCTGCACACCTGGCTTCTACTCCATCGTCATTGTTGGGTTTAAGACATTCGCGGCGATCAGTTAGGGTTACGAGAAACGTCTAGCCTCCCTAGGGTGGGTTGTCCACGATAGGTTTTCGCAATTGCGGTTGTTCTTGCTTTTAGCTGTAGTTCGACACCCTTATATACTACCTATTTGATTAAGGCGAAGCAACCGGCGTATGCTTCATTTCAAACGCCAATATTAGTCAAGTCTCTCAAGAATGTTTAATTGTTCTTTTTTAAAACGATGTAACGTTCAATAAGGCGAATAACTAACGAAGAAAATATTAAATATTAATTATATTTATTTTAATATTTAAGATAATCTTGTTTCTCAATTCAAAATTAATACGGAAAGAGTTAAAAAGCAGTCTATGTTTTTGTCTGTGTGTGTCCGTCCGTTGTTACAGTAGTGCGCTGCGTTAGAAGTTCGTTTTGTTTTGATGTGTAAAGGAATCCTACAGAACCATAATATTCTCTTTATCCTTAATATAAAGTGAATATGTGGAAATATTTTTCGTAATTATGATGTATTTAGTACTTTTGTAGCTTTAAAGCTCTATTTCATTTTGATATTCCAAAGATTTATTTTAATATTATTATTTAAAATGGATGTTTATATATTACTTAAGCTATACTACATCTGTTTATAGCATAATCCTTTCTAAAGTGAATACAAGCACAACGCTACCATCTTGGTCAAATGAACTTTTATTTGTCAATAGGCCTAGTGAACCAAAAAGTAAACGTTTGGGTTTGGTTTTCGTTTCTGTATGCAGAGACATTAACGGTTCAGAGTGAGCCGAAAGTTAAATACACTGTTAAATAATTAGGCTTAAATTTCATTATCATGGTGGAAATCTAGGCCGAGTTCAGCAGAGCCCAGCGTTGCTGAACGCGGCCCAGGGATTTTGTTTTTGAATTTTGACGTCACGGTGCTTAGCGCTGAGCTAGCGCGGTCTTCAAAGAAAATAGTCGGCTTTTTTGATAACGTGACGTAAAACGCGTAGTTCTCAGCTTGGCGAAAAAACCATGGAGGAATTAATACAAATAGCTCTATGGGACTATAGCTATTTAATTGGCGTGAAACCAGTTGATTACGCGAGAATTTTAAGAGATATGTTAGTTTCTAATTTTAATTATAAAAGTTGTTATCTATCTCTATAAATATGTTATCCTACAATTTTTGTTAAGCCTTGGTACCTTGCACGCTTTATTAGGCTAGCGTCATTTATAAAACGCCGATGACCCGTTTTTCCCCCATCGGATGATTTTAATGTGTACAAGTATATCATTATTGGATGTAAAATGTCGTCTGATTTACAGTAAATTTGCTATGCTTTGTATACTGCTTTAATATTTCATAAATTTTAACTTAAGAAACATTTCCATATCTGGGTAAATAAGTTTGTAAGTAGTCGTCTAGACTCGGAGAGGTAATATTTTGGTTTTCCCAACTTGTTTTCATTTAATTTTTAGGCTTTTCTATTTGAACGTCAGTTGTGAAATACGCCTTTGCCCATGCTTTGGTTGCGGTCGGCTTTATTATTAAGCCTCAACAGAGATAGACTTAATTTTAGAGATAGGAATAGAGAACGGTTAGCGTTTAATTCAGTCCGACTCATAGCCCAGTATAGAGCCCCTCCCTCCAACACGTAATAAAAAGTTTAAAATTTCAGATTGGCTCACTTAAACTAGGTTTTTATGACGTTGCTTACTGGGACGGCGAAAAATACGTAATTCCTTTTTACCTTTGTCGCTATGACCAGCCTCTTCTTTCATATCCCACCGTCCCGAGGAAGAGGGTCCGGGACTTTGACTCGCGCCCACATTACTATGTTCCCTATTCCTGTTTCTAAAATAAAGATCTTTCAATGGCCTCACATTTGCGCTAAACGCGGAAGGCTATGGGCAATCCAAGGCTCCGTTTAGCGAAGCTCAATCGCGTAGCGGATGTTCCTAGCATAGAACCCATCTCCTCTGAAATTGTTCCATGTATGGAACAGTCGAATTTTAATGTTTGAAGGCATCTCGTGCAGTGCATACGCCATCATGAATGAGATTTTCACTAGGCTGCAATGAGTCGGGCTGAAGACCCAGACGTAACTAATATGAGTTCTAAATATTATGATATCATGGCCCAAATAACAATATTTTCAAACCGCTTCTGCTCTTCAAAAGACGCGAGTTTTCTCTTCAAGAGAGGGTGAAGTGGAAAATTAAGTGATTTTATTTATCGATTCTTCTACTAATTATAAGACCAGTCTGTATAATGAAAAATTTAGGAAATACCTCTCATTGATTTTAATATTCAAATTAGGCTAAGATTTTAAGAATAATTTTAAATAAGGACCTCCGACCAATCGCGTAACGCCGTGCCTTTTTGTTAACAAAATTCTCGTGGCACGTTCCATGTCTCGCGCCACAATTGTCACATCGTGCAATTTTTTTTCAAATCTCGCTATAAATTGATTCAACACGGAGCGTTCCAAGAGAAAATTGTTCATAAAAAGGCGGGGCGCTACGCGATTGGTCGGAGATCCATATTTAAAATTATCCATGAAATTTCAAACTAATCGTAGTTTAAAAATCGTTCGGTGTTATTTCCTGGAGGTTTCATTATGCAGATCGGTCTTATAGAAGAATCAATAAAAAATTACTTTATTTTCCACTTCACCATCCCTTTAATGAACGTCTGATTTGTTTCAAAGTATTGCGCCACAAGACCAATCATATATATACGCATAAGGTGCCATAACATCTAACAAGCATTATTACGACAAAGATTCGATACTCGATGATGAATTATCGCCACTCTAACCAAGTTTGCCAGATTTTGAATAAAGGCTGATTACTCGTGATCTATTCATCGAAATTGAATTTGGTGAACACTTTTCAAATATGAATCGACCCCAAGGAATCCGAAAATCGCATTTATATCCTCGAGAAATCAATATTTTCAAAGTTGATAATTTTGACATTTCCGGTTTCCGGTATAAGTATGCAAAGGACAACTTTGGAACGGGTAAAATATGAAAGAGAAATGCAAAACTTTTATAACGCACTTTATTCCAGAGCGCTAGCTCTAATAGTTTTTGAATAATAGTAAAATATGTGCGAAAAACGCAACGCGCAAAGACTTCTTTAACAGTCTGTACACATAATGTCGGCAACATTTTTTTAAATATTTCCTTCAATTAAATTAATAAATCTAATTGACCTTGGTCTCAGATTTTTTATATGACAGGCTTAATATTTTTTAAAAACAAATTTAAGCTATTCCACGTGAAAAATCAAACTTGCCAAATTTTCGCAAGTAAAATACAACTGCTACCTGACTATCAAGGGTTCGCGCCCAATTTCGATTGAAATATAGATTCTTAGAATTTCTATCAAACTGAGTAGTAGGCGCCATCTACCATACATTGTAAAGATAAAGGCAAAAGTAAGTAAAAAATGCCAAATTGTGGAATTTGAAAAAAAAAAATGTTTTTAGTTTTGAAAACGGTTTTTAATAAAATTTGAACTTTAGATTTAGTCCTTATCTCATTTTCATTGGGAACAATTAATTTTTCAAAAGTGACCGGATCTGCGAAGTTCAGTATGAATTATCTAAAGCTTGAAAATACATACATTTATTTTACATTTATTTATCAATTTCCGTTAAAATGTTTAGCGCGGTCACTGCAAAAAAAAATATATAAATTATTCTTTCAAAACAATGAAATATACTCAATGTCATAAGTAACATAAAACAATAAGTATGACACTTAATGAAATTTGTTATGGTTGATGCGTTTCAAGGTAAAATCCAGTTTCGAAAAAAACAATACTTATAACATGGATACAAACATTCTTTATGAAAACGTGTATTATCAGATTTATATTTATTACCTTACTTATGGTAATTTAATCTATTAATTAGAAATTACGTATCGCGTCCAATAAAATTATTAACGATGTAGACGAACAAAGAAATTTAAGATACAGATAAATTGAAAATATTATTTACATGTGTGTTTATTATGAGAAATATAACATACAGGGTGGAAAGCTTGGCCAACAACCTCCTACCTCGTAGGTGTAATGCAGGTTTAAAGGGTAGTGGATTTAAAGGCGCTTTTAAGGTAATTAAACAAGTAGCTGAAATATTTCTAATTTGCATGTGAAAACTACGAGAAAGCAATGTGAGTTTGACTGGGTGTTGATAGTCCAGTCAAGTACAGATAATCAAATTTTCACGTTTGAAGACATGATTATAAACCGTGAAGTATTTGAAAAAAATTCTTATTATAGTTTTTTTGACCAAAATTTCATTTCCTCAACATGGTTTCAACATGTATTTTGCTCTGAATGGTAGTTCTTGAAAAAATGGCGTCTTCAAGAATTTTTTATGGGGTACTAGTTTTATACTAGCAAAAACGGATTTATGCAAGAAGAACGTTGAACGTAGCAAATTCTCTACCCATCCTCGACTACTTTGTATGTTTTGATGGGAGTGGCTTTTAATTTCAAGACTCGCGCTCGCCATCCATCGGCATTTTTCTCTTATATTTTGGGCTTTAAATATAGATAATGCACAAAGCAAGTAAATAATAATAATTTGTAATTGTCCTACAATAATAATTATAGTACAAAGAAATAAAAACCAGTACTTAAAGAAAATATTTAAAGAGACATCAATTATATATATTCTTAACTTTGAAACTTAATTCCACTAAATCGGGAGTTATATCGCTTTGTTGTCCACTTAACTTTTTTACCACCGGCGCAATTTCGCAAAAAAAATCTTACCACGAAAATAGAGATAACAATGACGAGAAGTCGCTATATACAAAATTTGTCGGTGGAGTCAAAATATAAGCAGACGAAGTTTCTCAATAAAGTATGCGAGGATGGTACCAGAGGCTAAAGCTATGATCCGACGTTCTTAGTACATAATCCGTTTTTGATACTAGGTACTATTTTAGACTAACATTCGTTATTAGGGGGTTCAAATACTCGGATATCTAAAAAGTTGAGCTTGATTAGTTAAAATGTTTACGTTTAAAAATCGGAAATATTACGAAGCGGAAATATTACGAAGCGGAAAATTACATAGGCTGTTTTACTGCGATCTAGTTATTAGTGTTCGAAAAGATCTGAAGGTTAATCGTGATCTTTTGTGAGCTATCAACGAGTTTCTGTCCATTCGGCCCGAGATTCGCTCACAACTGGTCGGTATAGAGCGACAGATCGCTCGCTAAATCTGTAAAGACGCTTAGGTGAAAAAGAACAAACTTTTAAGCAGCTCCGGAAATGATGCGTATTATATTTCCAGAGCAGTCTGTGAACGATTGCTGGCGGATTATATTATTCAATAGAGTAAATTGCGACCAGTAAACGATACACGCCATAAGTTGCGTACTATTTTCTAAAATAGTGGATATGATCGCTTCCGTTTTTTTGAGGCTGTGGCAACTTGAACTGAAAGCTCCGCTACCAATACGAGAAACGCCAAAGCATTCCCGTAAACCAGAATCTTGAATACAGCCTCCAAGGTTTTCAGGCTAAATCCTTTCACTTCGTCTGGTGGCATTTTCCAGAAAAACTGTCGCAGTTTGTAATTGAATTCGAAATCCATGGAGCCGAGTGGGACAGTTTCAAAGTTGTGAGCGCTCCTAATAAAACGTTAAACATTTATTTAAACTATTATAACTGGTGTTTTCACAAGATGGAACACTTGCAACTTCATGGAGAAGATTTGTTATTTGAATGTTCTAAAGGTAATAATTAAACTCCAAGGGACGAGTCAACCTTTTTGTCATAAAACTCTTATTTCAAAAAGCTGCAACGTAAAGATCGCGAAGATCCGCAACAAATTATAAGTAGAAAAATTTCCATGCCAGAACGCAGCTTTATCAATAATCTCTTTGAAGAATAATTGTAATTAACTCAGCCCAGGAGAGCAGCAAATAGAGACATGTACGAATCGGGTCATATCTAACATTCATTGCCACAAAAATGTCTTCGTATAACCGAAACATAAAATAGGGGTGAAATTGAATATGGGTAGTACAGAGTTAGAGGTGTTCAAATCCGCTCACTCTACAGAGAATAAATTCGGCCTTGCCCTAGGCTCTTAATGTTTTTATTATCATTTGAGATGAAACATTCGACCAGAGAGAATTTATAATAGCGAGTAGAAGCACTTGTCCTTAACAGTGCTAAATACTATGTTGCTCATATTTCCGGTTACGTGACGCTCCTAGAATTTTTAAGTTTGCCCTCAATCACTGTTGGTTGTACAATTTCCTAATAAGGGTTTGCGATTTCGAGTGCGACTGGCGCCACTAAGTTATTTTAGATCAGATGTTTCGCTTTCCCTAAAAAGGTAGTGTCCATCTCCCCTAGAGACCCTCCCGCATCATTCTAGAACCGCCCTAGAGGGAGGGGTCACAAACAATTATACTGGCCAGTTTTGTTGATCACGTGATTTCTGAGCTAGATAATACTTCTCAGTTTCCACTCCCTATTATAAATTCTCTCTGATTTGACCCAGTGCCTTTAGCCTTACCACATCAAGTTGTATGATCGAAGTTGTGTTATTATCAAGTGGTATGCATTATTCCTAAATTATATTGATAAGGTAAACAAATCTAAAATTTAAAACGATATTCTTAATCCATATACCGGGTTACTATTTTATTGCGTTCAACAACTCACAACGGACGCAGCACTCAGCGTAACGGTGTAAGTATTTTTATAAAAAAATAATTTACATTTCCGATTTGACGTCACTGTGCTAATCGGATCGTCAACGCCATAAACGGTTTTGTGATTACATTATTTTGTTTCACATCTGTTTTATAACGTCATTTGAAATGGAGACTAAAATTTTGTGGAGGATAATTCATGAAGTATTTCCAAAATTTACCGAATTTTGAAAGAGCTTTTATTAAAGAAATCAATCTAATTGGCTCTCAAAAATGTTTCGCCAAATTCTTTCAAAAGCGAATTTAATTTTAAAGAAATTCGTTAAACATTGGTTCTCTGCGAGCTGTTTGAAAATGATGCAGCAGACGCCATTTGAATCGAAACTCAAGAACGCACCAAAAATGCATTGCAGAACTTCATGACGTAGTGTTGCCAAAATGAACAAAACTGTATTTTACCGTTGAGGGTTGTTGAACGTAGCCCTTTATCTTGAAATACCGAATCACTCTAGAGCTAACGATATTGTCATTATCTAAGAGTTTTGACTATTGAGTTACGATTTCAGACTTCTGATATTGAAAATTAATAATGAAGTGGGAAAACAAGTTATTATTAGTTTCCAGTAGGTCACAAAAATATTGCAACTCACATAATGTTAAACGTCTCACGAAGTTTGTAGTCGTGATCGTCAGCGAAGGGATAGGTCATAACGAACACATACGAATTTGTGTTTAAAGCGGTTTCACTCATGTAGATCTTCCCAAAATTGTTTTGATCTATCTCTCCATCTTTATAAATAATTTTACTCCATGTTAATTTAAACTCACTAAGTTAACGTCGGTAATGAGGATCGAAGAGCTTTTTCGTTATTGGACACACGAATAAGACTACTTAACTAAAAGAAAGTGCTAAAGTACCTTTTTAAAATTTATGTGTAAAAGATAAAATATTTATTTATATTTCAAATTTGAAGTCATATTATCATCTGTTATATTTACGAATTTACGAACAATTAAATTCTCTTATAATACCCTACATGTTAGACCTGTGTCGAAAAAATTACAAGAGAGGACCATAAAACTCTAAACAGTTAGGTGGTACCAGAAGTAGAATAAGGAACTAGAAGTATCGAGATAAACAAATTCTTCACTTGGCGAAAGTGAATATTCTTGATAACACACCACAGGTTGGCCCTCTGGTAGCAGTGTCTGAATTTTCCCCCCAAAACGTGAGACGCTCGCGGCGGTAGACGACCAAACTCGATTCAAGCACCGGCGTCCGTGTTCCGCGGCTTTAGGCTCAGGGGAAGGGGGTAGGAAATATTTTTGCAACTCGACCAATTTTTTTCTCTCTAGTGTAGGCGCAATGTAAGTGGCATAAAATCCTCAAATTTGTTTCCTAGTGCCAGGATCTATTACCAATTGAGTAATGGCAGTACTTCGTATGCAAAAGTCATACCCTTCTATCTCTTTGCTCAGTGTCACCCCCTACTGGACGCGTGCAGTATCTCCTCTTATAAGAGCGCGCCCAGATGAAGGGATGGATACACAGTCTACGCCCCTCTCTACCGCTATTAGTCTAGTCTATGCTAGAGCACTTTACTCCTAGTCCCTTATCTTACTTCTGGTGGTACTTTTAGTTTATGATCATCTGTCGTTGTCATCGTAGAATAATTTCTATTATCCTTTTTAAATTTTAAAATATATATATGGTTCTTATTTTAAATATTCATTATTCAATATTGCTTTCAAAAAAAAAATTAGACTGAAATTCCTTTAACTTTCGAATTTCTACAAACCTTACCCTTGACCATGTATCCCAATGAAAGCATGATTAACTGGTAGATTGAAGCCAAGACTCCTTTCTCTTCAAGTATGGTGTTCAAGTAAAGGTCTTGTCCGAGGAAATCAGGGACACCAATAAAGCCTCCCTTTTTTTCACTTCGATCAATCAGACCCGTTATACGGGAATCAAATGGTTCCTATTAATCAATATGAATTATAGTTTTAAAATAATTAAAAAATATTCAGAACTATTTTCTTAAACCACGTCGGAAACGTACTTAATGGCAATTCATTTGTCTGAAAATATTAACTCCATAACAATATATAATAGTATATTTGATATTTAGCTTTTTCGTTCGGTCATAAGTGACATAAAAATAATAAGTATTTTCGCAGCGCAAAGTTCGTAAACATGGGTAGTGGCGTGAAAATGGCATGTACAATTGGTGAACCACTCTAAAACGATGTTACTGTTTTATGTTTATACCTATTGGCTTTGGCTTAACCTCTCTTAACGAGTTTCATTTTCATTGTTCTTTATTTTACTTATGGTTAGGATTAGGGTAAAATCTTGGGAGCTTATATTTCTTGCTTAGGATCTACGATCGAAATTTCAAAACTTGAGTTTGTTAAGAAATGAAAGATTTGGTACCTCGGATATGTATTATTACCTGGGTTTTCAAATAGCGAATCTCCTGTGAGTTCTCAACGAAAAGCCCATGAAGATCCTTTTGTTCGATCAAGTCGTCTAAAGTATCCACTTTAATGTATTCGATTGACGAAAATTCCGATTTCATGGTACTTCCCAGCACAATAACGAAGAAAAGTATGAAGGTAGACCAGAAACCGAGAATTATTCGCCTCGATGTCAAAATCGGATTTCCAAGCATAGCTGAAAATATTGAACGAAGGTCGGTAAAAATTATGGTAAACTTATGAATTAGTTAAGACCATTTTAAATTTGCTTCTTTCATAAAATAATTTTGTTGGAGTTACAACGAAAGACGAGCATTAAAATAAAGTTAACAGTTTCTATTTTTCACATAACCACTCACTGAAAATTTAAAACAGCTTTTTCGTTAAGAAAACGCATTTCGTTTATTGTTTCGTTAACAATTTGAAATAAACGTATTATTTTATTGTATTATCCTAATATTCCCTAGCTCGTGCTGTTGACTTTACATCGACAAAGAGTCCAATTTTCCTAGAGAGTTTATAGGATCCGTGGGCGTCTTACAAAACAAGAAGTTTTGCGCCCAAAATAGCTTATAGGATATTATCTCAGTAACGGTTTTAATTATCGCAAAACCAAAAAAAAATTTTGAACTACAAAATGCTTTGCTTTAACGATTATGGCTCTCATACTAACGTTCGGAGAAAAAGAAGCACAAAAATCTCCAACTAGTGTCGCAAATCGAGAATGAGAAGGATTTGAATGTCTTCCTGTTATTGGTGTGAGTCATCCTCGGTTCATAGATGTAGCTTGGTATCATCCAGATCAACGATGTTACAATCAAAACAGATGGAATCATTATTGAAACCTTAAGAAGTTCAGAGAAAGTAGCGCTATTCAATCATTACCTTATCGACATGCGCTAATTATTGACTTTAAAAATGTAGTTTGCGAAAGAGAAATTGAAATAAAGAAAGTGGGGAACTCAGGGGAATGAAGGCTTTCCCTGGTGGGCAGCATAATACTTAAGATGGGGAATAATCATATGAGCGAACCCCATATCAGCGGTTCTCATTACCGTGGTTCCCTAAACCGGGATTTAACAAGATGGCCCAATGGCTGGGCCTTAATAGTAGCCACATCCTTATCTATTTAATAAGCACATAAAAGAAAAGAAATATAAAGACCAAAACACACAATTTCAAAAGTATCTGACCCCACTTATAAATAGAGCATTCCCTCATTCCCGACCCTTTAGAGATAAATTAGAGGAAGAAAACTAGCCGCTTCTGTCTAGACATCGTGGTACAGTGGTGTGTTACTACTGCGTGAGCGACCCAGGTTCGAATCCCGGCTGCGACCAAAAAGAATTTTAATTAAAATAAAATCTCTAACCGGGCTCAGCTCCCACTATGAGTGGGGTACTATCGAATTCCTTTTAAGGTAAAATCTAACGGTAACGAAAGCGACAACCCCGACCACTACTACAACTCCTACGGCTCGGGTCAAACTAAGAGCCTATCGTATACTACGATGTGGCTAAAAAGAAATAGTCGTTTATGATGGTGTAATTTGAGTTATTTGAACTAAAGGAATATTAAGTCAGGTAAGGTTAATTAGGTAAGTTTTAGATGTACTTGATAGGTAAGCTCAGGTTCGTTTGTACTTGACAGTAAAGGTTAGGCTGGGTTGTACTTGATAGGTTATGGTTTTTTTATACAAAATAGAGAAAGTAAACTGTAAGACTAATAATTTTTCAACTACTGATTCCCCAAACATCAGCCGCTATTTCAATTTAGCATTTTGCATAAAACCGCTCTTTTTTTAGAATCGCGGTTGTTATTTCGGGAACTCCTTTACGTGGTACACCCTTTAAGACGTACTCCAGGTCTTTCTTTTCAGTCTATTTTGGTCGACCAAACAGACCTCTACTTTGGTACTATGTTAAAATTTCCCTCTCTTCGATGAAAACTTATGGAATTTTCAGGCATATTGGTTGATAGAATATTTCTGATTGTATGTATTGATAGTTTTTGTAGTTCCAACCTTTGAAAGGTATTTCGGTTGGCCTGTCTACTCGGTATTCATCCGCTAGTTTTCACCTAGTATACCACAGGGGCCAGAAATATTTTTTCTTTGGCTGAGGGACAACGAGAGTCATACGTAGCCCACCCTTTCCTTACAGCCTCACTTTCTGGTATTTCTGTTTGCCTTAGATGAAGTGTTATAAATGTTTTGAACGACTTTATGTAAAGGTAGATGCTGCATAAAGTGTTTTACCGATGTTTGAAAAGTGATGACTTCAGATGTTGTTTTCACAATCTTCTCAGGTGTTCTGGAAAAGAAGTAGGTGTCGCTACTGCCATATACGTGACTGGGACACCAAGGGTACAATTTAGGCAATAGTGACAATTCAAACGGCGTTATAAAAAAGTCCACCTTCTGAAATTCAAATATTTTTTTTTAAATTGTAAGAGATAGTATTCTATAACTGATTTATTCAAGGCCTAAACATCAAAATAAGCAATTTTTTTCTATGTGGAAATTTTACCCGCCGAGCAGACTCTCCATACTTATCCTAACGCTTTTGATGTAATGGAGGGATAATTTGTAATGGATGAAAGCAGCAATATCTTATATATAGATGCTTGTACGTTCGCTTTTATGTTTATTCTTAATACACACTCAAAATTCGTTACTGAATTTGAATGATAACAGTTACACCATAAGATCATAAGAAATGTCCCATACGTTTGTCACTGCTAACTGAGAGCTTGTAATGAAGTGATGTCGGTTAGGAAGATGGACTGCAAAACAAAGTATAGTCAGTTCTCGCGCCGCTTTCGAACTAGCACTCAGTAAGCCTCTAACACAAAAAAGTACAGGTAGTGTCATTTTTATGGAATATACGTTATAAACCTATGGTAACACTAAGTGACCGTTATGCAAGTCGTTTGGTTGAATTATTCTCAACGTTGGCTCGGCAAACCCCTAGTCAGTAAGCCTGTCAAAACGTCATATCCTAGACCAGTAAAAGTTTAGGTTTATGATTAATTTCAAATTAGAAATCGTTTTAGATATTTTCATAGTTTAAAAAAAAGTTCTTCCTAAATATAAAAAAGGTCAATATGTGCAAACAGTATTTAATTTTTACTGTCTACATAGAAGGGAAATTCTTCCCGGTTGGTTGCTTAGCGAGTGTCTTTAATAGAAAAAGCCACATGATCCAAACACATTTATACCCGGCCATAATGTGTTTTTAACACATTATATTCATTGTTTCTTAATGCCGTTCATATTCAAGGTTAGCTTTACAGCTTAGTTTCAGTCGTATTTTACTATGTTATAAAGAGTAAACAAGAAAACAAGCAAGAGCAACCTTTTGTGTTGATTAAAGAACTTTATAAAACCTGTACTGCGATATTTGATGGAACAGAATTGAACTGATCCCATAGCATTTAGAGGTATTTACTACTACTCTCTCGACTTGCGCATGTCAATCAAATTATTCCTGATTATCGCCAACGCTTTAGGACTCGGAGAAGCAATGAACGCAAACAGATACTCCATTTGAGAAGTTTGAAAACTGGTCATAGGAAATAAAGTTCTCTGTCCCGTATTATAATATAGTAGAAAAACTTACATGTGAGTTTGGAGTTTTAGGGTTCATGTTCTGGAAAAACTCGTAGTTAACGGGTTCAAGATGAATGCTGTACAAAAAATCTATAATTAGAATATGATATATTTTGCTTGCACTAAATACTACAACTTAAAAATCAAACTAACCTAGTATTATACATCATGTCCAAATATTTTTTAGTTTCTCTTAACAGGATCATCGCGTATTCCACTATTTCTTGCTCCTAATGTATTGGCATTAGTAAATAAATTGCTTTTTACAACATTGTATTATAAATGACGTATATTACGATAGCTTTAATAATTTAAACGATGTTAAAAGATAAATTTAACACGGTTAAATAAAAGGAGAATGTAATGTCACACATTTCTAGCATCCGATACCCTAGTCTTTTAAGTGTAACCAGGAGTTCATAATAACCCCCTTTGGGGAAAAGTACGAAACTAACGATAGAGCTAATGGCAAAAATCGCGAACAACAAGATTTTGTAGTTGCGCATAGAAAGGACTAGCCTGTTGATGGACATACAACTTTACAGTAGATTGTAGTGGTATCTATGCTCCATGGTTTTCGTTCCAAAACTTAAGTTGGCTGGAACTCCGTCGTTAAGAAAAATGGCGACTATGTTGGACGTAGAAACACGATGGAATTCTTATACTAAAGATACTGGGAATGAATTTGTCCAAACCATTTTAATTTAACCACGGAATTCTCACTCAAACATTTCACAACAAAACATTAATGATCATCGTTTAATTTATTGTAGAAAACTAGAACCCATCGAAAAGCCAGCTTCTCAGCCAATGCTTAATTTCCACCGCGCCGACAGACGCGAGTAATTTTCGCTCCCAAAATCACAAGATAAAAATAGTGCTTAAGCAGAAGTGTGGAAGTTAATGGGTGCTAAAAATTGGAGTAACTATTTCTTATGGAGTTAAGCGGTGTATAAATCCGCTGAGCTTTACGGCGAAACTTTGAGGTTACGGGCTTTTTAACCGGTTTTTGTACTTCCCTACCCGAAGGGGGGTTATTATGAAGTCCTGGTGTGACGTATAGTTTAACCTAATTTAATTTTATTCCATCCATTTTAGTTGAAGTAGTTGAACTGCATTTAATTAATTTATTTAAAACCGCGAGTATTAAGATGCATCCAAATTGAAAGTTCCACTGATTATCGCTCTGTTCAATGGGAATAAGTTTTACAACGATGCAAGAAATCAATTTCCAAAGTTTTAGGGTAAACCAAATATTTTCCGATAGATGTCACTTTAATAGAACAAATATGGAATTTTACCCTTCCTGCTTCGGTTTTAAATACTCCGTTTTTCACGAAATTCCGTTAGTATCGTAATATACTTATATGCAGATTTGTTGTATTATTCATTTCAAGACGACACTCACTGCCAAATATCCAAGTCTTAATTCCCTGAGGTTCAGGAAACTAAAGAAAAGGTATAAGATGTGGAAAATGTAACATACGTCACTTGATCAGAGAGGTAACAAGTTGGAAAACAAAAACATTATCTCTCCGAAGCGAGTGGAGGACTACGTACAAACTTTTGTAACTAGATATGTAATTATTGCTGTTTATTGATAAGCAAACTGCAGAAGTTATAATTATTTATTCATTCATAACAAAGTTGGCGTCTAAACACTATCCTTTTTTTACCTCAAATATAATATTAGTTTGCCAGCTTGAGTACCAGAAGTTGGATGAGGACTAGAAGTTTTGGGAAACCCAATTCCTGGCTCGATTTGAATTTTTATCTCCAAAAATATGGGTCACTCCAAGCGGAATATGGAGGTCCCCAGCACAGAAGAGATGGAGATAAAAGTTTTAGACTAATTCACAAATTTTGGAATTCTATCAATATTCTCTAGGCCTCCAAACACTCCAAAACTTGTTCACTAGTGCCAGGATCTATTGCCTAGGCCTGTGCGAGTACTCGATTAAAGGCAAGTACTAGATAGAGACTTGAGAATCAAAATTTTAGGACTTGAGAATATTTTCAAGTCCTCAAAAATTCTTAATACTCTTGGACTCAAGAAGGACTCGAACCGGGGCTTAGTGACTTAGCAAGCCCAAAAATATTTACCTTGAATTCGGTGACCCGGAATTTTAAACAGAGCGCGGCATCTAGTGAGGTTTTATCGATTTAGAATTTAGAGTAGACTGGTACGTAATTGGACAAATATTTGTTCACAGATGTGCAGTTAAGCAAACCGAAAGTTAAAATTACTGTTTTTGCTCGTTGTTATCGTAGGACTGTCCACTAGCCGAGCTGAGCGAGCTTTTTAAAAGCTCGGCTCCAAAATGATCGAGACGAGCCGAGCAGGCTCGGTTAACAAATATGTTTAATATTTCAGTGACTTAAGCTCGCTATCCGGCTCGCGAGTTTTAGTGGCTCGATGCCTATCGGCTCGGCTCAACCTTATAAAAGCTCGCTCGTTAATAAGTCGAGCCGCCAGAGCTCGAGCTCATGTACAGTCCTACGTTTTCGTAATGTTCACTATTTTAAAAGTTATATACTTTTTTAGTAGGTTTTAAATTAATCCCTTTTTTTGCAATATAATTATGTAAAATTAATATATTATTAGTATAAATAGAAATAATTTATCAGAACTCGACTAGGACTTGAAACAATTTACCAGGATTCGACACTGGCCTTGAAACCTAGTTCTGAAGCTGACTTCAGGACTCAAGGACTCGATAGCATTTAGAAGACTCGACTCAAGATTCTATAAGAGCCTTTTTAGGACTCGAGACCCGACTAGAACCCTAAAAAACGGGACTCGCACAGGAGTATTATTGCCATTGCTACAGCCCTCACCCTACATCTGTGAATACTACGGTGATCTATCTCTAACCTCACTAGAAGAATTTAAACTAAGAATTGTTAACAAAATTACAATCAGACGCTCCGTTATCTTATTGTCATGACATGTGGTTCTATTAAACAACCTAAAATAATTCCTTATAATGTTCGTTTAACTTTGGGTTCACTCTAAACCGTTAATACCTCTTCACAGAGAACATGAGCAATTCTAATTTCAATTCATCTCATATCGGACCTTTCACTATGATCAACAAACAAACATCAATGGAAGGGATGACATTAAGTATTACTCTTCTTTATACCTAGCAACATCTAAATCAACGTTAAGGTTATATATTAATAGCTTATTGAATATATAAAGACCCATTTCAAATATTAATGTCAAAAGATGCTCTTGGAATATCGAAATGAAACAGAGCTTTATAGCTACAAAACTAATAAAGACATCGAAATTCCGAAACACATTATTAGTTTGGATTGTGAAAAATTAAAATAATAGGGTTCTGTAGGGTTCCTTGACACATGAACAAAATGCATAATTAGCAGTGGAATCTGTATAATTGCTAGGAATTATGATAGGCGTTCGATTATCTCAACAGCTCGATGTATAAATTTTCGTGTGTCGCACAGTAGTTTTCGTTGTTGATTTCTGATATTATGAAAAAAAACCAACATTCTCTACCGCAATTGACAGAGTCACGCGAGATAACTCATTTGCCGTTTATCCTGAATCGACATCTTTTCTCTATTTTATTTGAACTATGTTGTTACTTGTCTTATATTAAATTTGGAGAGTTTTCATGATTTGTAACACAACTATTAAATATATGTAATGACCATAAGTGGATCATATTACAGCTCTCTCTCAATCCAATAGTAGGTAAGGGACAACTTGTCTCCATTCATGCTCTTCTCTCTCAAACCTTCCCTCATTGGCTAACAACTGCTTTTGCTCGCTTTCCCCAATTAAAATTTATTTCGCGCCAAAATCATTCCCCTGGTTTAGTTCACAAT
Organism: Phalangium opilio; assembly: GCF_054372755.1. NCBI lineage: Eukaryota > Metazoa > Arthropoda > Arachnida > Opiliones > Phalangiidae > Phalangium > Phalangium opilio. Next base: position 2,413,910 of record NW_028324178.1, read on the forward strand.
TTCACATATACCCTTTTCCCTTCAGTGCTGGATGAAAATGCTGATGCACAAAAATGTTATATCGTCCAGTATATGGTATGAATTCATACGCAATCTTCATTACACATCCTATATTATCTTTGACTTAAGAAGTTTCAATTAACAGATGTTAAACTTAATTCAATTAATATAGTTGGTATTAATTATTCCCCATTACATTTTACTTAAACAAATCCTAGTTAAATTATTTTAAGAAATCAAAACCCAAATATATTTCTCAACTTCTCTATTATTAACGTTTGACACCGGAATTTTCGAGAAATTGGAGTATATAAGGCGGTCTATTCCCATTAAATGATAAGAAAAGCCCATCATCATGAGCTTTTGGTGGACTTTACTTTACATGAGGAGGCTAGGCTTTTCTCGTAACATTGGCTGAGAGATGAACTTAGATAATAGAAAATCAAGAATGATTAGTTTATTGGGAAATTGTTTGAACTTCTAAATTTAAAATGTAAAATGACGATTTTATGAATGACACATATTTTATTTGTTTTATTTTTCTAGTAAGTTTTTTATCACATTTCAAAATAGGAATGTTACAAGAGAACATGGGTTTTTTTTTACTTTTTTCAAACAACACTGATTCGGGTTGTTTTATAACATTTTAAAACTAGGAATAATATAGTGCACATTAAAACTAATTTATCCATGTATTCAAAATATGGCACTAATTTATTTATATATTTCAAATGAAAAACTATTATATTCCCATTTTTAAAATGTGGTTCTATTTTATTTACAATTATAAATTCCTATGTTATAAAATATTTCATGTTGTAACACTCCTATGCGATTAAAAAAATTTTATTTTATATTTAAAATTTAGATGTTCAAACGATGCTCTAAGATTCGAAAAATTCCGGATTTTTTATTTTATAACCTAACCCCTCAATCTCGAAGTTTTGTTGGGTTAAAAATTTCGAGGGTAATTCGAAGCATGGAGAAAGGGGGGAGGAGTCGAATTGAGTATCCCTTCTCGGTCACTATGCGTAGTAAGTTTCACCCCCAAGTGGGAGAAAACTGTGGGGGATGGAATGGGGAAAGATTCTTGCACACTGTGGTAAAACCACCATGATGCTTCTTTGGCTACATTTATCACGCCCTCTCTCGACTATGTCTCGACTTAGCAAATTCAAAACATAGTGGCAGCATGGTTCCAGGATTCCATCGTTTTAGATAATAACTTTGGCTTTTATACACGCAGTATATGCCCATATTCAAATAATTAATACGTGAAATATTACCTAATTCACAAAAAGCTTGCCTCCGTTCCTCCGTTGAAATCTACGCGCCACGAAGTAGCAGAAGGGAATTAAATTAAACTCGCCACCATGGTGCCACAGACGGCGCCAGCTAACTAGGTCACGTGTGTGTTTACCACGATGTGGATGATGCGACCCCCACTATTTCAACCCACGCCGTCCTCCCGTTTTTGTGGGAAATTATATCGCGGTTCGGGGCAGAGTTCGGCTCAAGATTTCGACTCCTCCCCCTTTCTCCATGTTCGAAGGTTAGAGGTGTGTAACGTTCTTTGGTAAAAATATATAAAAATTGTCGAGTATATAATTATTTTGAGAAAATATAAGAAATTCTAAGTTTTGCAATAGCTCCAGATCTCACACGTTTATTTTAAATTCGGGCTTCAGCTGTGAAACATGATATATGGGTCGCCAAGGAAAGTTGTTATCGGGAACTCGAAGCGAGCGGTCGCAATTTTTTACCGCTCCGCATTGTGCCTTCTTTACCTCCCTTGGTGTTCAATGTTTGAAATATTTATCGCGTAAACAGTTAAACTTAAGCCTTGGCCATCTAATCTAAACTAGTGCGGTTAGTGTTAAAGTTAGAGACTTGCCCGTGTCTCTACCACAACGAGAAATTTAAGAAAGCTCCAGCTACGGTCAACAATTAAACCTTCTAGTCTCCACAAACTACGACAACCTTCAGATGTGGAACCAACTCTACATAAACTGCACAGGAAAGTGACATTTTACTTTTGGACTAAACCTATCCTGACCGTGAGCTTTGATTCCTACTACTGTTTTACGGGAATGGGCAAAACGCGCAGTCAGTCAAATTCTGATACTGAACAAGGAGCAAGTATTCAAGCCCAGAAAGACATGGCCAATTCTCTAGATGTAGCTAAAGACATTAAACTGAACGATATGAATGAGAATATAAAGGAAACGAATGTCACTGTAACTAAAATCGATTCCCAACAAGCAGTAATAGAAAAATCCTTGATGGATATTCAGGAAGCAATCCAGGATATAGGACCACCGCAAGAAAAAGTAGCGAACTTAGAGAATGACCTACATATCATTGATCGTAGAACTAAGGAGGATGCAGAAAGAAACCGCCTGCGGATAGAAAATTAGAAATTATCATAAGAAGATGCAACTTAGTCATACGAGGCCTACCCGACAAAGAAACTGAAGATCGAAATGAATTATCAACAAAAATACAGGATCTATTTAATACAACTCTTAAAGGTAACGTCAGAGTCACACCATCACAAGTGTATAGAAAAGGGCCATTTAAAAGTACCAAGCCAAGAACCGTAGTCTACAAGGCCGACACATACGATGAGAAAATGATGCTCCTAAGAAGCAACGTCCTATTGAAAGGAACCCAGATATATCTTGATCACGATTATACAACGGATCAACAACTAGCTAGGTTCAAACTGCGACAATTCGCACAAAAGAACAATGGCACAGATAGATACAAATTTACTTCTGACAATACCGCTTCAAATGGCACTGATTTATTGGCTCTCTCGGGTGACTTAAAGACGGTTGACGCGTCGCTGTCTAATCTTACGTGTACGGTTGTGAAACAATCTGATTTAGTTACCCATCCTGTTATTAATGCCATTCATTCTGATCTCAAATCCCACAAAGAAGCTATTTCTGACTTATCAACTAAATTTGATGATCGATTCACCGATTCGACTAATACGAGTTCACAAACCTCACTCTCTGACATTGTAAGTCAAGTTCATGAAGAGACTGTTTCTATGTTTGACCGTCAATGCAATATCCTTTTGTTTGGTCTCCCTGAAGTGGGACCTAGTGAAGATTCGGATCAAATTAGATCCCTTATGTCAGACTGCAAAATCAACTCCTTTGTGCGTTTTTTTCGCCTTGGCCGTGTGCTTCCCTCTCCCGGTGAACGCCCTAGGCCCGTTAAAATGGTTCTTCTTTCGCCTGGACATAAAGGCATGATTTATCACTACTTCCGTTTGCGTAAATCTGAAGATCCCAATTTTTCGCTTGAACCACGACCAGACTATACTCCGTCCCAACGCTCTAAACTGGCTGCCGCAAGAGATGAACTTTCACGACGCCTTGCTAATGGTGAAAGTGATCTTGCTATTCGCAACTGTAAAGTTGTTAAAAAGCCGCGACGCGTCTCTCACACCGGGCACTCTCCCATTTTTGCTAAGCCGGGTGATCTTACTTCTACGTCGTCAAACACTGTGCCCAAACGTGTCTTCAGTGCGCCTCAAAACTTACCTTCAGCCCCGATCGCGCCTGGTCCACCACTATCCTTCCCTAATTCTCTTCCTATTGGTGCCCCATCTTCCCCCAGTGCGGTCGGTCTTCCTACGCCCCCTAATACCATTTCGTGGCCTCCCTACTCGTATCCTCCATCGTTAATTAATCACAATCGTCCTCCGCCGTTTAACTTCTACCCCTGTCCGCCACCATTTAACAACCCCCACCATCCGCCGGCCTCTCGTTCCGCGTAATGTACCCATACCTTCTACCTTAAACTCTAAAGCCGCCGTTTTTCGCCCGTCCTTGCAAACTTATCTGCATTGCTACGCCTCATCTAAACCTCAAACCGTCTCCATGACGGCCTCAAACCGTGTCTCGCTCCTTTCTACTAGTGATTCTCTCGCATTATTGACCAACGTCCGTAGCCTTAATAATCGTTATAAACTGGAAGAACTTGCTGCTCTAGTCACCACTCATCACTTATCACTTGTTGCTGTAACCGAAACCTGGTGGTCATCTGAAGTACAAGACTGTGAATACCCTCTTCCGGGACTTACTCTTTATCGTCAAGATCGTCTTATTAGCTCTTACGGTGGCGTAGCGTTATATCTTCTCTCATCCTTACAGGTTACCGTGTTATGTTTCCGCGATCTTGATTTATGCAATTTCACCCCGCATATTCACGGTCTTGATATCCTACCAGTCCTAGTGTCACAATCTAACTTTAAGATTGTTATTTGCCTAATCTATCGCTCGAATAACTCGGTCTATTGCAACCACGACGTCCTCCTATCGTTTCTAAATGCATTAATTTTATACTGTGATAACAATAAGTTCCTACTCCTCCTACTAGGAGATTTTAATTACCCCCTAATTGACTGGTCTACAACCGCTCCAAAACCTGGTGCGTGTCGGTTCAGTAAACTCTTTTGTGATATAGTGCGACAATACTCCTTAACACAAATTGTCTCATTTGCTACCCGTGACGGCGGTACTTTTTGTAATGATAATATTTTGGATCTAATTTTTAGTTCAGACTGTAACCTCGCGCATACTCCTGTCTTACTTCCTCCTATAGGATCAAGTGACCACGGTTCAATACTTTTTAATATTGTCCTCTCTCCCTCTAGTCAAATTCATGTTCCTAAACCGAATTTTTTTTAAAACCGACTACGACTCATTTAGCTCCTTCTTATCTACAATTGACTGGTCGTTACTTTTATACCAAGGTGACTTAGACACTACTTGCTCTGCCCTTACCACATTGTTACATTCTGGTATACGCGATTTTGCCCCGTTGTCTAAACCCCGTAAAGTCGATTCTGTTGCCCTTCGCACTCAAGCTAGTTACAATTTTAAACGTAAGGCCTGGCAGCGTCTAACTAAAGCTAAATCCCGTGGTGCCGCGTCTGCAACAATTCATCGCCTCCATCTTGCTTACCGCTTAGCCCGTAATGCTCACACGACCCATTATCGAAATTCTCGACGTCGTTATGAAAATTCCCTAGTATCTCTTATACAAACCAACCCGAAATCGTTTTACTCTCACATTAACAACTTTCGCAAATGTCGATACAAAATCTTACAGTTAAAGCATGCAGATGGCTTGCTAACTAATACTATCTCTGAGAGTGCTTCACTACTTAATGACTATTTTGCCAGTACGGTTAAATGTCCTACTGTGTTACCATCGCTATCCATGCCTCCTGCCCCTATAGACCCTGTTACACCTGCTCTAACTGAATTTAATTGCGACCCTAGTGATATCATGAGACTCCTCTTAAGTTTAGACGCAAATCAATCGCCAGGTTCCGATGGTATTCACCCTAACCTTCTAAAAACCCTAGCACCACGTTTAGGTTTACCGCTCTACCTTCTTATAGCGCGTTCCTTTTCATCGTGTTTCATACCCACTACCTGGAAGGAAGCTAATATAACTCCTATCCATAAGAAAGGGTCAAGAGCTGATCCTAATAATTACCGGCCCATTAGCACACTTAACCAAGCCTCAAAATTATGCGAGCGTCTAGTACATGAGCAATTACGATCCTTCCTCGAGCTTAACAACTTTTTCTCCCCTCATCAACATGGCTTCCTTCCTCGTCGTTCATGCCTAACCAACTTAATCTCTACAACTAATGAATGGACCCGCTGGTTAGACGATGGTTACTCTGTAGATGTTTTATATCTTGATTTTAGTAAGGCTTTTGATTCCATTCCTCATTATGTCCTTCTCTCTGCCCTACAGGATGCTGGCGTCACTGGCAAAGCATTAGCTTGGTTGACTAACTATCTCTCAGACCGCAAACAGAGAGTTGTCCTCCACGGTGTCAATACTGATTGGAAATATGTGGAAACGGGAGTCCCCAGGGTTCTATTTTGGGTCCCCTTCTGTTTAACATTCTTATTAACTCCTTGCCATCAGTAGTGAGGCACTCCTCTGTCATCCTGTTTGCCGATGACGCCAAGCTTTATCGCCGGGTCTGTGATTCTACTGATCGGGTTGTCCTTCAACTTGATCTTGATGCCATCGTTCAGTGGGGTCACGACCATGGGTTATCTTTTAACATTACTAAGTGTAAGACTCTTCACCTTGGACGCCGTAATCCCATGTTTGCTTATTCAATTCATAACACTACTATAACTCCGTCCACTTGTGAGAGGGACTTAGGTGTCCTTATAGATCCCCTTCTCAAATATACAGCTCATTCCAATAAAATTGCCAAACGTATTAGGAGCTTAACGGGTATAATTCGTCGTAATTTAAATTTTAACTCTATACCTCTCATTAAAACTCTGTACAACTCCTTGGTCCTCCCTATAAATGATTACTGTTCGCCAATTTGGTCCCCCCATTTCTTAACTGATCTACAGGCTTTGCAAAAAGCTCAAAACGCATATTCGAAACTCCCACACAAAATTAGTAAGCTTCCGGCTCCCCAACGACTCTCCCTATTAAATATTGATTCTATCTCTCTACGACATAAAATTAATAACCTATGCTTAGTTTTTGACATTATACATAACAACCTTGATTTAGATTTTTCGTTATTTTTCACTCGTCATAATAATGCAAGAACCCGTGGTCACTCACACAAACTAGTCAAACCTAGGGTGCTAACTACATTCCGTCAAACACACTTTGCGTGTTCTGTTATTGATGATTGGAATTCGGTGCCCAATGATGTTGTCACTCTAACTAATAAATCTCATTTTCGTCGTAAATTATTAGACATTTTTCGTGCTAACTTGTGAGCTCTCTACTTCTTCAACCCTCCCCCTAATGATTATATAAAAATTACATTGTTGTGCAGCGAATTCTACTTTTCTAAATTTTCTGACATTGTTTTAGTTGTTATCAGTATTATTATTTATTTGTATAATTACTGTTCTTATTGTTATACTTATTATTATTATTATTATTTCTTTTTTTTTAATATTACGTAATTAACCGTTTTGTTTGTTCTCATTTTATTGTGCTCCCATAGGGTCTTTCAGTAACATGGCCATGTACTCGACTTACGATGTTCACACATACGTCACATTGTTGACTTTGTGAGCAATACATTCCAATAAATAAATAAATAAATAAAAAAAAAATGAGATTAAGATAGGTGATAGTACATACAAATATCACTTCGCCTCGGAAAAAATAATTCAGAGCGATCACTAATTATATAAAAAAAAACTTTGCCAATTTTCGTATGTTGTCAGTAATCTTTAACAATATTAGAAGTGTTAGCGCCATTTTTTTTGACCTAATGTTAGCTTCCCGTGATAAAAATAGTGAAGAACCCGATATCTATGCTCTAGAAGAAGCTGGGTTTAAAGGTCCACACTCGGACCCCATCCCGAACTATACGTTTGCGGGATGTGTAGCCCAGGACTTTTAGGGTTTGACCTAGAACATTTGAACATAACGATAAAAATTGGTACATGTGTTGCTTTTGACCCAACAAAAAATATACTAAAAGTCCCCTGCTGCAGAGCGCGAGCTTTCGCCGCCATCTTGGAAAATGGCCGCCGGGAATTACAGCTACAATGTATTCCACGTTCTTCTTCAAAAATTATGAAAACTGGTACACATTATGATTGGAACCACATGAACATCATGGCCAAATTTTAAAGCTCTGTGTTCAATAGTTTGGTCGCCATATTGGAAACTGGCCGCCGTTAATGCTAGGTACAGTATATTTCACCATGTTGTTTGAAAATTATGAAAATTAATATCAGAGCTGTGTGAGCCTCATAGTAAAATATTGAAGCCATTAATTAGATAGTTTGGCCGCCATGTTGGAAAATGGCCGCCATCAATGTCATATAGATACAGTATATGGTTCAAAAATTATGAAAATTGGTAATTATTATGATGAAGACCGTCTTAACATCATACTTGAATATTGAAGACGTGCCACTGATAGTTTGGGCGCCATCTTCGAAAATGTGTGCTGGAAATGCTAAATATATTTCAAATATATAAATCTTTTTGAAAATCCAATTTTGAATAGATGATTCTCCTTAACGTAAAAAAAAAGATGGATATCTCGAAGTTGAAATTATCGGCACCATCTTTAAAAATGGCCACTCGAATATCATTGTTGTTTAAGATTAGATTTTAGACAAATCTCTAACATTTCATTCATGTTCATCGTCATCCTGAAGATTTTTCATAATATTTGCAAGTCAAAGCCCTTATTTAGGCGCTACACCTAGCTGGGGGCCTTATCAGCGTCCCTCCCCATCATATTCCAAATTGAACCTGCGGATCCGCCGTCATGGCACACGGGATCGACCAGTGGGCCCGACAAACGCCACTTGAGCAGGTGACAGAAGCTGGACACCGTCAGCGGCGAGCCAAGTCAGGAGGTGGTCGGTGACAGGGAAGGATTAAGGCAGCAGAAGACTCGAGGGGACGGGGGAGTTCTCTCCAAGCACAACAGTGCCATACGGCCCAAACAAATAGTGTATCCGCGACCCCTAGAGGGTTGCCAATAGCGGAGGCGAGCCATGGCAACACCTGGGCGGGGTGAAGCGGCCCAGCAAAACCTTCACGGAATGGGACAAGGAACGGTCTGAACAAAGGGCGAACCCAAGGAACTCCCGAACCGTCACACCGAACTCGGGCTCCCTCCCCCACGACAAGTCCTTTGAGTTAAAAAGATTAAGAGAACATTTCTTTCTTGTACGTGCTGTAACAGGGTGTGGTTATGATAAGGCGTGGTTTAAAGTAATGACAGATAATCAACATCTTACATATTTGTTGCGCTTTTTTAATGACCATATTGCATCTAGGGAAGCCATAGCTGCTGCCGAAGGGAGATTTCTTTTCGCTTTTCTAGGGTGATAATTGACACGTCACGCTTCAACTATGTAGATATTACACGTATAATGGAACCGTTGCCACACATACTGTCAAGTCCTCATTTAATCTCGCCAAGCTTCATCCAAAAACCGACGCCGCAAAACTACACTTTTTCCGAGCGTATCTTCAAGTCCAACAATAGCTAGAAACGATTTAATCCCGAACAGTGGGAATAGGTTCGCGATCGCGAAAGTCGAAGACCCATTCACACCATTCTCCTTCCGGCATCAGATGATTTTGTAACACTCATTATTTGTACCTGCAGTCTGCAGAAAGTCTTGTATAAAGAACTGTGAATGTACACGATCTGGATTAGCTTGCTGGGCTATGTGTGGTCATTTTCAAGGTATTAGTCGTAATAAAAAATCTTCAGGATGAAGAGAAATATGAACGAAATGTTAAAAATGTGTCTTAAATCTAATCCTTAACGACACTAGAATGTATATACCCCATATAAAACGGTTTTTCATAACCAAAATCCGAGTAATATGGCTTTGCTTTTCTTTTTCCAGATTTTAGGATAGTAATGTTTCAGGGACCATTTTTGAAGATGGGTCGATAATTTAGACTCAAAAGTAGTTATTTTTATGGCGTTTTATACGTTCATGAAAATCATCTACTCAATAAAAAATATCGAAAAAATTTATATATCGGTAATATATATCTACAGCAGGGGACTTTTAGTATATTTTTTGTTGGGTCAAAAACAACACATGTACAGTCGCCGCAATTAAAAACTTTCTCTCTCGCGACGTCTTGTTTCAATCATAAGCCGCAAATTATTGGTCTGATACAATGGGTATAAAAAACGTATCTTATATTGTTGTTTCAATAAATTTTTTACTAAGCGTTTTTTTTGCACTCTCCACTTTCCTTTTCCAACTGCTAAATAGGGGGTTTTGAATGATTGGGATGATTTTAAAGAGAAGGTGAACAGTTGAGCATAGCTCGTCCGAATTACCGAATGACATTCCAGTAAAGGGAGAGTGATGTTAATTGCAATTTTCTGAATACACGTCCCCCACGGAATCAATGCCTTGAGCCATATTGCACAAAGATATAATCAACAATTGTGGAATGAAACTTAAAATCTTCCTCCGGTGAAGATATGGCCACGGGTGCGACATTCTGTTCCACTATGGTTCGCAAATGCCAGGGGGTGGAGAAAGAATTCTATCTAGATTAGTGGGCGATTCTTGATGTCAGATTCAACATAAGTCTGCACGAACGTTTGGTTGAAAACGGCGCATTTCGGAGAGAACCATCTAGAAATTCAATGGCCAACCAATTCCCTCAATATGTCACCCATTGAAAACCGCTTGATGGAGGAAATAAAGGTTCACTGAAAAGGAGAATACCCACATTCAAAGTATAGCATGGGTCACAAAGTGGTGCCTACATTTGAGAAAGTGGTTGTGTTCTTGTCTTCAACTAATTGGGATTCGCCATAATCAAGATGACGAACCTTTCTCAAGAAACCCTTTATTTACAATGCGAAATTAGTATTATACTAAAGTTACACTAGTCTTAGCAGTGTATCCCATGGCAAATTATGTTCTTTTTGACAATCAATGGAATCTGCTGAGCTGCACGAAGTATTAAATCCTTGAAGGTTAAGTAAGAACGCAATTAATGCAGAGTGTGTATATATTTTATTGGGAAAAACCCAACCAACATAACAAGTTAAATAAAGAATAAAGACACTTTGCTAATTACTATCCAACATTTATTCTTAATTATGAACATGGTTAGGATAAATACATTTATGCGTTTTCATTTTTAATTTCATTATGCGATTAATATTTGATCATTTTCCCGTTGGCGTTTACAACCTGTTGCATTCTCTGCGGCATTGATGAAAACAGATTGCTTATGTAATCGGGCCGCTCGCCAACCTCTTCCCATGCGGCCTGGATGATGGTGAATAGTTCGTCCTTATCATTGGGAATTATATTGTTCTGGGATACAATCCTTTTCATAATCGCCCAGACGTTTTCGATTGGAGATAAGTCGGGTGAATTTCTTGGCCAGTTCATTACATCTATTTCCGGATGATTCTCATTCAAATACGCCATGGTTGCACGTGACTTGTGTATACTCGAATTATCTTGTTGAAATATAAATTTACCGTCCGGAAAATGATTGTCTACGACATGAGGAAAAAAGGTATGTTCCAATACATCAATATATTTATCGGAATTAAGGTTCCCTTCTATTCGCGCTAAGGTGCCAATTCCATGTTTTGAAATATAACCCCACACTGGCACAGAAAACCGTCCGCTCTTCTGGATTGAATGAATGTTAGCCGCATCATATCGGGTCCCTTTCTCTCTCCACACTCTTACGTGATGGTCCGTAGATGAACAAAATGTTGATTCGTCGCTGATGACAACTTCATTCCATTCGTTCCTCCAGTGAAGGTGAGCGCGCGCAAATGCTAGGCGTTCTTGTTCGTGCTCTGGTTTGAGATATGGCTTCTCCGCGGCGATACGACTGTGTAGCCCAACGTCACGTAATCGGTTTCTAATCGTTGTTTCCGACACTTCCAATTCCATGATGGATTTTACAGATCGAACAGTGGTGGTAGGATTATTCACAACAAGAGCAGCAATAACGTCGTCTTCTTCTGCAGTGGTAACGCGTGGAGTTCCCGGTCTTGGTTTGTCTGTCAATCGCCCATTTTCACAAACAAATATGTGTTAGAATATATTTTTTACCTTCAATTGTTATATAAAGACTATCAGTTTGTCTCACTCATTCACCAGTCAGTATGCCAAGATTATCACAGGAAGAACGCAATAGGCTCGTTGCGTTACATGAGGCTGGTCGGGGTGTTCCTTTTATTGCGCAGCAACTGGGCTGTTCAAAGCCAACCGTGAGGTCATGGCTAGCCGCTTATGGTGAAAATGGGCGATTGACAGACAAACCAAGACCGGGAACTCCACGCGTTACCACTGCAGAAGAAGACGACGTTATTGCTGCTCTTGTTGTGAATAATCCTACCACCACTGTTCGATCTGTAAAATCCATCATGGAATTGGAAGTGTCGGAAACAACGATTAGAAACCGATTACGTGAAGTTGGGCTACACAGTCGTATCGCCGCGGAGAAGCCATATCTCAAACCAGAGCACGAACAAGAACGCCTAGCATTTGCGCGCGCTCACCTTCACTGGAGGAACGAATGGAATGAAGTTGTCATCAGCGACGAATCAACATTTTGTTCATCTACGGACCATCACGTAAGAGTGTGGAGCGAGAAAGGGACCCGATATGATGCGGCTAACATTCATTCAATCCAGAAGAGCGGACGGTTTTCGGTGCCAGTGTGGGGTTATATTTCAAAACATGGAATTGACACCTTAGCGCGAATAGAAGGGAACCTTAATTCCGATAAATATATTGATGTATTGGAACATACCTTTTTTCCTCATGTCGTAGACAATCATTTTCCGGACGGTAAATTTATATTTCAACAAGATAATTCGAGTATACACAAGTCACGTGCAACCATGGCGTATTTGAATGAGAATCATCCGGAAATAGATGTAATGAACTGGCCAAGAAATTCACCCGACTTATCTCCAATCGAAAACGTCTGGGCGATTATGAAAAGGATTGTATCCCAGAACAATATAATTCCCAATGATAAGGACGAACTATTCACCATCATCCAGGCCGCATGGGAAGAGGTTGGCGAGCGGCCCGATTACATAAGCAATCTGTTTTCATCAATGCCGCAGAGAATGCAACAGGTTGTAAACGCCAACGGGAAAATGATCAAATATTAATCGCATAATGAAATTAAAAATGAAAATGTATAAATGTATTTATCCTAACCATGTTCATAATTAAGAATAAATGTTGGATAGTAATTAGCAAAGTGTCTTTATTCTTTATTTAACTTGTTATGTTGGTTGGGTTTTTCCCAATAAAATATATACACACTCTGCATTAATTGCGTTCTTACTTAACCTTCAAGGATTTAATACTTCGTGCAGCTCAGCAGATTCCATTGATTGTCAAAAAGAACATAATTTGCCATGGGATACACTGCTAAGACTAGTGTAACTTTAGTATAATACTAATTTCGCATTGTAAATAAAGGGTTTCTTGAGAAAGGTTCGTCATCTTGATTATGGCGAATCCCAATTAGTTGAAGACAATGAACACAACCACTTTCTCAAATGTAGGCACCACTTTGTGACCCATGCTATACTTTGAATGTGGGTATTCTCCTTTTCACTGAACCTTTATTTCCTCCATCAAGCGGTTTTTAATGGGTGACATATTGAGGAAATTGGTTGGCTATTGAATTTCTAGATGGTTCTCTCCGAAATGCGCCGTTTTCAACCAAACGTTCGTGCAGACTTATGTTGAATCTGACATCAAAAATCGCCCACTAATCTAGATAGAAATCTTTCTCCACCCCCTGGCATTTGCGAACCATAGTGGAACAGAATGTCGCACCCGTAGCCATATCTTCACCGGAGGAAGATTTTAAGTTTCATTCCACAATTGTTGATTATATCTTTGTGCAATATGGCTCAAGGCATTGATTCCGTGGGGGACGTGTATTCAGAAAATTGCAATTAACATCACTCTCCCTTTACTGGAATGTCATTCGGTAATTCGGACGAGCTATGCTCAACTGTTCACCTTCTCTTTAAAATCATCCCAATCATTCAAAACCCCCTATTTAGCAGTTGGAAATGGAAAGTGGAGAGTGCAAAAAAAAACGCTTAGTAAAAAATTTATTGAAACAACAATATAAGATACGTTTTTTATACCCATTGTATCAGATCAATAATTTGCGGCTTATGATTGAAACAAGACGTCGCGAGAGAGAAAGTTTTTAATTGCGGCGACTGTACCAATTTTCATCTTTATGTTCAAATGTTCTAGGTCAAACCCTTTTTTGGCCTATCTGTCCTGGCCTAGTGGTCGCATGCAGAGAACAGGTGGTGGCGTAGGCTTCTATATTAGGAATCACATCAGCTTCGAAGTAGTAACAAAAGCCTGTATTATGAAGGAATGCTGTGAAGTTTTTTCCATTAAGATAAAAGACATTTATATCTCAGTTATCTATAGGCCAGATAATAATCTAGAAGATTTTTTCGATGAATACGAGGCCGTCATACGAAATCTGGGAAACCCGTCTAGCAAAAAAATTATTATCGGAGACTTTAATATTAATCTCCTAGAAATAAACCCCCCGGCAAATAAAATCCTAGATCTAACCCAGAGCTACGGCTTAAAACAGTTAGTTACAAAACCGACGCGGATATCAGGTTTATCATCGACTCTTATTGACCATTGCTACAGTAACATTGTAATTAACCCAAAAGTGCTAAATAATATCGATTCTTCCGATCATTTTCCAATACAATTCAATGTGCAACTAATCAACTTAGGAAAACCTTTAATGCAAATACGCAACTTCTCCAGATCTAATATAAACAATTTCATGAACTATCTAAGACCAATTGAATGGAACAAAATCTTACAAAAAATGACTGTAACAAGGCCTTTAATATATTCTCTCAGCTCTTTATACAAGGATATAATGAATGTTTCCCCTACTACACAGTAAAAACTAACGACTCGCACAAATGGATAACAAGTGAAATTATTATAGCCTTAAGAACCAGAAATCGATTGGGGACACTGGCAAAACGTAGACCTACAGATGTCAATATTCACAACTATAAAGTCTCCCGTAACCATTGTAATAATCTCACCCGAAATGCGCGAAACAATTACTACAAAGCAGCCCTAGATATGTCCAGCACCAATCCCAAAAAAACCTGGAAGTTAATCAATGATCTAACCAATAGGAATAAAAAAAATAATACCGTAATTAAAACCACAGCATCTACTGACGACTTCAATAATTTTTTTACGCCACCTGCTGATAAATCTGTTATCTCCAACTTTAACCTCCACCGCATGGAAAGGTTACCCAACTCTATGGCGCTATTTGACGTAGATGAGAGGGAAATCCTGTCTATCCATAGAACTCTGAAAAAAGAATCTGCCCCTGGATATGACGACATTGCCCCGAAAGTTGTTACAGAAGCTGCCCAATACCTGGTATACCCCCTCACGTTTTTAATAAATCAGTCATTCAACACATGTACCTATCCAGATCGTTTAAAATTAGCCGTCATAACCCCAATCTTTAAGAAAGGGGATCCGAACCACCCGAATTCCTATAGACCCATATCGATACTAACAATTTTTGCCAAAATTTTTGAAAAATGCTATTTCGTTAGACTCTCTAGCTTCTGCACTAGGTTCAATTTAATATCGAGGAAACAATTTGGATTCAGAGAAAATTCAAACTGTGAAACAGCCCTAATTAGTGTATACAAAAAAATTATAGACCATATGGACGCGAATAGATATGCGTTAGGTGTCTTTTTGGATTTGCGCAAAGCTTTTGATTCAGTACAGCATGAACGGCTTCTGTCCAAACTGGAAATTTTAGGAATAAGAGGGAGTAGCCAAAAATGGCTAAGATCTTTTCTTGAAAATCGGCAAACCCAAACTAGACTAAATGGTACAATGTCTGGGGTACGAATTGTAGCAAAAGGTGTCCCACAGGGTTCGGTCCTATCGCCAGTACTATTTAATCTATATATCAATGACCTCGTGCAAACTGACGACAAAGATTTGCTTACACTATACGCAGATGATACGTTTCTCTTAGTAGGGGGCCCAAACATATCCGAAATAGTGCCACAGGTGAACCACTACCTGTGCAAAATCAAAAAATGGCTGACGGATAACTTTCTAGACTTAAATAACGAGAAAACAGTATATATGATCTTTTCAAGTATAAACAAACCACGAACCTATAACGAGGTTGTCACTATTGATGGTGTGGCTATTAATGAAGTACATAGGTACAAATATTTAGGCCTTTGGTTTGACCCCTATTTAAAATGGACAAATCACATTGATGCAGTGGCACAAAAAGTAACCTATGGCTGCTTTCTCATATATAAGAATCATAGCATATTTAATGCCAAGATTAAAAAACAACTATACTACACTCTTATACACTCACATTTTTTTTTATGTATATCAATTTGGGGAAACACATCAAAGGGAAATCTAAATCGACTCCTTATACTACAAAAAAGAGCTATTCGGACAGTAGCAAAAGAACCTTATATGGCCCACACCCAACCTCTTTTTATCGACCTTAACATCCTCCCCATCGGAGGAATATATAGTTTCTCAATGTTGATCTTTATATATAAAAGTATATATTCTGGAGATTACACTCCTTTTGAATACAGTAAATTAAGTAGATATTTCACAAGGAAAAACTATATTTTATTTGTCCCACCTGCCCGTACTTCGATCAAACTGAACTCAATATTTTGTAAAGGAGTTAAACTCTACAATAATTTAGATCCCCAAACTCAAATGGGGCTGACTGCATTCAAAAATGTTGCGCGAAAGTTCATTCAAAACCAAGATAACAATGCTCTAATAACAAAGTGAAACGATTTCTTTTTATATTATATGCATTTCCCTACATATTTATTTCTCTGTATTTCAACTAACATATTCTCTTCATTTTTAACGTCTATTAAAAATATGTAAAAAAACACTGTGGCATAAAATTCGGTAACGACTTTGCCAATTTCTAAATTGTACATTTGAACACGTCAAGAATAAAAAATATATTATTATTATTATTAAAAAAAAAGTTTTCGGGTACTTGGATCCATGCTCGAAAACTAAACTTTTACTTGTGTACTGAGAGGGGATGACCTGCTGGACAGGTAGTCGCCGCCATACACATTTAGCGACATTTATCTCTATCTGAAGCATGGCTTTGTTCTAAAATTAAACCGTTACACCCTTATTGGGGCTAATCAGTAAATTTATTGAAACAAAATATTTAAAATCCTTATTTGGATTGAAACGCAAGAATATATTTTTAATGGTTTCTTCCATGGAAGTTTTACGCGCTTAACATTATTTGTGTGCTTGCATGGTTTTATGTTATTTGTCGGTATTAAATATTATGGTTCATTGGCAATTCAATTCGGACCCTTTTACTAGTTTAAGCCTACACACAAAACCCCTAGACAACATTTTATAATATTTTTCTTGCTCAACCCAATAATGAAATTGACGCGAGTTTCCGGGCATTTAACTTGTAGCTGTTAGTTAACACAATGTCTATTTCTTTTAGTTTTAAGGAGACTAACAAAAATCGCTACAGGTTTTCAAAAGCGATAGCCGTGCGTAGTGCCGAAATAAGCCAGGTCTCCCTATCCTGAGTACTCAGGTTTGTAATAATAATTTTGGCGAAGACGTGAAAGATACCGAAACTTATCTTTTCCCTATGGTAACTAATGAAATATGAGGTGTGATAATGACCAATAGGTTCGAAGCTTTTCTTAAGAAACAATGTCTCATGTTTAACCAACACTTAGCAAATGTAGCAATATTATATATATGAATTGAAATTATCTTACTTCCATTTATAGAAGTTTGATCTGAGAGTGGTTGTGTAAGAAATATTCAGATCAATTGCGCTGTAATCGTCGTCCATTTCCGAGCCTGTTGCTCATGCAAGTGGCTCGCCAAATACCACTCGTATGTTCTTCATCTCAAAATTCACATTTCGACTTATAACGTTTGTGGGAAATAAAAGCTGTAGCATATACAAAGCATAGCTACCAAATTGGCACACATTACTTATTTATCTAATACTTGCTTAGCACTTTGATAAACCCTTTATTAAACTCGACCGAAACACAAAGTTTAGATCTCGTTGATAAATATTTCTTTGGAAGTTTTGAGCAAGTCCTAAAACCATTTTATTCATTGCAGTTTAAAAATATGGGTTTAACCAGCACCAATATTACGAATGTTTTGCTGGGAATAATGTTTTTTTGGGAAAGACAGTTTTATTAAGTGTGTAACGTTCCATTCGTAAACGCTGAAACCATTACCATTGATATCCCGTTTCTGTTCTTAACGTTAAAGTTATTGGATATGGGAAAAAAGGAAAAAGCAAATGCTCGTTAAACAATCAAGGGTGTCTAGAGAAAAGAAGACGGCCGTAGCGAAAAAGGCATTTGTTTCGCCATTTTTTGGGAGGGGATCATTGCCAGACAGCACCCGAGATCCAGATGAACCACAATTCAATTTTGTATGTTAAAAGTTCGAAGGATTTTTCTTTGTAAATTTTGGTTGAAAAGATGGAACTTAGCGCCAGTGCCTAGTAGGCTAGCTGCGATGTGAGTTGTTTTTTGGCATCGTTAGTCTTTCATTGTAAGAGGATTTAGTGTTTGTAATACAACAAAGAATTCTCTCAGAGCAAATTTGAACACTTCAAATCTGGAAAATTCTATTCGTATTAAAGTGGAACATGGTTCCATTAAAGATTTTGACTGTCAGCCTGCTCTAAATTTATGGCTAGATTCTGTCAATAGCCGATACAAAAAAGAAAACCTAAAGCAACTACAATGAAAACAAAATTAGCATCGTTATCATCAGTTGATGAAAGCGATTTTGTAGCCAATATATGTGATACAATCTTAATAATTATAATAATTTTAAGTACAAAGACCTCTTGTCTGAAGAGCAATTATTTTTAATTCTGAAGTATAAGATACTTTTACGGTGATATGTGTTTATTTTTATGAAAACAAAATTCTTTCTAATTTTAATTATTTTTTTAACATTTATAAACTAACCTTTTAGTGGGATATAGAAATTAATACATATAAACAAATAAGCAGTATATAAAACATAGAGCCATTTCAGTGCAGCTCTGACAGTATGTAGAAATATTCAGTGGTCATTGACCAGTTTTTTTATTAAACCCCTTGGGCTCTACTGGTCAAATGACCAGTTTAAAAATTTTCCTTATTTCTCACTCTGTCCCCAACTCCCATTCCCAATCGACGCCAAAACCGCTGCCGCGTACGCGCACGCTCACGCGCACGTACCTAATCCCGATCCGTTCTCCCTCAAGCCCCCCGTTGCCCAGTTTCGCCGGGAGCTACTCGCCGGTCTAGTCCCCTTCAAGCCTGGTTCCCACTTGGCGATAAAAAGCACTCGAAATATGTATTCGCCCGCTGAAACTTCTTGACGATTATTTATTCACCAGAGCCGGCGTTCCCATTTAGCGAGAAATTCGAGGAGATCGCACGAGATTTTCTTTCACGTTAAGCCTTATTATTTTCTTGCTGCTTAAAAATGGAAAACCTAAACCAAATAAATAATGAAAATAGCCTTAGGTTAAATTTAACGTTTAGTTAATGTAATAGGTATTACAAAAATGTCTTTCGGGAAATGAGAGGTAACCACGAGTTTCTTCAGGTCAAGAAATATTGAATTATCAGAACTTTAGATTCTGTCAATGTAATTTTCGCTTATATATTGTAACCGATGTTCCCCGATTGTGTATGAGTTGTGATAAAACATAAAACAGTCGTTGGCTTAAAATAAAACCTAAGTGATCGACAGATAATACTGAGCAAAAGAGAGGAGGCATTACAAAATTCCGAATCTGAGTCTTTGTCTATCCCACATAGACATCAAACTGTACTTGCTAGCTTCTATCTACTAGTTTTCCACAAACACCAACCTGTTCTATCGGCTTCTACTTTTTTAGGGTTAGGATATACGATTTTATTCATTTAGTGCGGCTAGAGATAAACAGCTTTAGTATGGTCTAAAATTAATAGTCATTCTGGCATACTAAGAATATCTTTGAGGTATAACGAGTGGACGGTGTTTGCACGCCAATATAGTTGTGAAAGAGTAATAATTTCAAGTAAGTTTGTAATACTGTACTTGCCTCGAAGAGGTAATATTTTGCATTTTCAACTTGTAAAATCGTATATTTCATCTAAAAATACGGCAGAATATGTTTTCAGAAAGGGTGTTAACTTTTTTTTTATTTTACTCTCTGCAAAAAAAACAAACAAAAAACTTCGTTAAAGAACAAGAAGTAGGCCCATTGATTAGCTATTGCACCGTGTTTTAAATAATTTATAGACTAAGGCCCCCAAGTTATTTCCCCATAGAGCTTAAAACAGTCGATGCCAGAGGGCTGCCATTACCCTATCGATTTTAAGAGGTGTTCACACTTCACTTCGGAAGCTCCATGCATAGCTTTGAACCGGAATACTTCGTCGAGGTGTGAACGTGGCATCTGTTTATAGCATGATTGAATTGCGTGTTAACGGTTATGCACATAGGTTGTATTTCCTGAACAATTTCAATTTCAGCTGCACCCCGGAAAGCTGAATTTTTATAGGACAAAGAAAGGGAGGGTGAACAATAAAATTGGGCAATTTTTATTGATTCTACCTAAAGCATAACGTCGCTACTCCTAAAGTTATTCTTTTTTGATTTCCTAATGATGTTTTGTTTCAAATCATCGTTCTTTAGAATAGCTATTTAAGATCAAAGCCTTTGAAAATGTAGGACTATCTTCTCGACCCTTTGATTGGTTCGCGTTTTTAAACTGATAAGAAAGGTGAAAATTTAACAGATTATATAGTCTTAGAACTTCTCATAAGGGGTAGGTGTTACGCAGTTAAAACTAAAATGTGTAAGGACTTCAGAGAGTAACTAAATAAGAGTTGTCAGGAATACATAGAATTCTTCTATTTGAATCTTTAAGAAGTCATATCCCCATACTAATATCTGATTGAAGGTAAAGGGAAGGGCTTAAAACTTTGATAAAACCCGAACGATCCTCCTTACTAGTGTTTCATTGGCTAGGCACCCTATTTTTACTCGGTATCTTCCCATTGCGCAGAATTCCATTAGACCGAATTCCCATTAGATCGAATCCCGCCAATGTTTTTAATGAATTTAGCCCAACGGTGGGTTCTCTATTTACAATTAAAACGACTCTATTTGTCGAAAACAGGGACCCCAAAAATGCTTTGTAGTTTAATTTCTATTAATGTCGTTTTTTAATGAAAGCGTTTTAAATACATTTTTACTGAAACGCCACTATTTGGTTAAGCTAGTTTAGTAATATTTTATAAATCATTTAACAATGTTACGCCTTTGATGTTTATCTTCATTGACTTCTCAAATAATATGCCTTTTCCAAAAAATTACTGTTAGGATAGGTTTGGTTCGGAGGACGTCTCTTCCTCTTTGGAGCGGTTATACACTTCAATTATATTAAAACGGCTTAAAGTATTTTCATAATGAATATAACATAAAACGCCACTATTTGGTTAAGCTAGGTTAGTAATATTTTATAAATCACTTGACAATGTTACGCCTTTTCCAAAATATTGATGTAAAATATTAAAGTATTTTCATGATGAATATAACATAAAAAAAATAAACAAATATTAGGAATTGGTTTTATTATGTCACATTTTGCTGATTTATTACTATTTGTTTCTTACAATCCTTAGTTTTAAAATATTTATTTAGAAAATGTTTGGATCTAGTGTTCATTTTGGGTGTACCTCGTATGAGCAGTTCCCAGTAGAGCAGTTCTCGAAATAGCAGCCGCGATTCCAAAAAAACAGCGGCGTTCTTCAAAACTGCTGTTTTAGAAATAGCGGCTGCTGTTTTAGAAATAGCGGCCGCTGTTTTAGAAATAGCGGCTGCTATTTTGGGAAATAGCAGTGTTTGTCTTCAGTTTCGAGTATTTCTTAACAATACAGTTATATTCGTTGTTTTCGAAAACTACCTTATTCTGTGATCATTTAGTCAGTAATGTGACCTACTAACGGATCGTGTTTTTAAAGTACACTTAAATATTACACTATTCTTCAGGCTGTATCAGTTTACAATTCTAATACCAGATTAGAAAATATTTCAAGAAAGCTTATTTTATTTCGGAAGTAGATAATTGTAAACAGTATTTTTTTTTGAAAAGGCATACTATTATTTGGGAAGTGAAAGAAGATAAACAACAATATTTTGGAAAAGGCGTAACATTGTTACACCATTTCCAAAATATTACTAACCTAAGTCTAACCAATCAAAACAAAACCTTAAAACCCAACCGAACCGAACCCAACCCAACCCAACCCAACCCAACCCTACCTAACCTAACCAAACCTAACCAAACCTAACCTAACCTAACCTAACCAAACCTAACCAAACCTAACCTAACCTAACCTAACCAAACCAAGCCAAACCTAACCTAACCTAACCTAACCTAACCTAGCCTAACCTAGCCCAACCAAACCTAACCTAACCTAGCCCAACCAAACCTAACCTAACCTAGCCCAACCAAACCTAACCTAACCTAACCTAACCAAACCTAACCAAACCAATAAGAAAGCTTATTTTATTTCGGAAGTAGATAATTGTAAACAGTATTTTTTTGGAAAAGGCATATTATTATTTGGGAAGTGAAAGAAGATAAACAACAATATTTTGGAAAAGGCGTAACATTGTTACACTATTTCCAAAATATTACTAACCTAAGTCTAACCATAAGTTAATTATACCTCTAAGTACACAAATTCGGGGAACGACTGGGCATCTTTGGCAGGCTACTGTGACGTCAGAACTCGTATAGCGCTATGATCCGAAGAGAGAAAATTTTAAAATTTCTGTCGCGGTGCAGCCACCAAGCGGTCGAGACGAAAAATAAAATCATCCAGTGGAATAAAGGAGAGTTTTACGTTTCGTATAGGCAAGCACTGGGGGGGAACGAATTTTACTCAAGCAACCCCAAATCCCTCTCTCTCTCGTGAGATAGAGGCGGTTTCAGTCCTGAAACATTCTAAAAGGGATAAAAGAAACGCTAGGCTAGGCAGTACAATTTTGTATTGAAGTTGAGGTGATAAATGATACGGAGAGAGTATAGGGTTTCATTAAAGGGAGCCAGACAAACACTATTGCCATAGAAGTGGAAGCGATTTGTGTACTTAGAGGTATAATTAACTTATGGTCTAACCAATCAAAACAAACCTAAAAAACCCAACCCAACCTAACCTAACCTAACCTAACCAAACCTAACCAAACCTAACCAAACCTAACCTAACCTAACCAAACCTAACCTAACCTAACCTAGCCCAACCAAACCTAACCTAACCTAACCAAACCAAACCTAACCTAACCAAACCTAACCTAACCAAACCAAACCTAACCTAACCAAACCAAACCTAACCTAACCAAACCAAACCTAACCCAACCTAACCTAGCCCAACCAAACCTAACCTAACCTAACCTTACCTAACCAAACCTAACCTAACCAAACCTAACCTAACCAAACCAAACCTAACCTAACCCAACCTAACCTAGCCCAACCAAACCTAACCTAACCTAACCAAACCAAACCTAACCTAACCAAACCAAACCTAACCTAACCTTACCAAACCAAACCTAACCAAACCTAACCTAACCTAACCTAACCTAACCAAACCTAACCTAACCTAACCTAACCAAACCTAACCTAACCTAACCTAGCCTAACCTAACCTAACCTAACCTAACCTAACCAAACCTAACCAAACCTAACCTAACCTAACACTATTGGGGGTTCAAATAATCAACTTGAAGCAAACCATATCTGACCTAGTTCTATTTAAGTTCATTTTACACAGCGTACACCATAACAAACAACAGTCGTTTTTCGCATTCCTGTTTTTCTGCTCTTTTGAGAACTGCTGTAATGGTACGCCGCGTTTACAAGAACCGCTGTAATGGTACGCCGCGTTTACGAGAACCGCTGTATCGGTAACTGTTGTAACGGGTAAACTGCCATTTCGGGAAACCGCTATTTAGGGAACTGCTGATATGAGGACCGCTATTATGGAATCCGCTCATACGGGAACCGCTCATCTGAGGGCTTCCCTTCATTTTACGTAAGCTTTAAATTATTTTAAGTTGATTAAATTTTTGCCAGCAAAGATAAAATCTTTGCGTTCCCGGGATTTTATTTATTTAAATTCTATCGGGAAAAACCCGAACGAGGGGGTAGCCACTACGTGAAGTATGTGTACATTTGGTTTCGTAATATTTCAAGTATGATAAAATACTGAAAAGTAATGTGAAGTATATTCGAAATATTGAAATATTGCAAAGTATGGTGTATTAAGTGTAATACATGTAATACGAAGAATATACAGAGAATATGAAGAGTATAATGATAATATTCGAAGTATTTCGTGAATCCTTACGAATATTAAGAATCTTAGTGTAATCTTTTATAAAATCGAGAATTCTCGCAGTACTTTATGTTTCCATCCCATATTATAACCGTGGGACACAGAGTATCTCGGATTTTAGTCCAAATTACAGAACTTTCTCACGGTAGATACCGAGTTCATACATACAACATTGCTTTACAGAGAGTAGGAGATGGTAGGGCAAGGCTTCCGATTGGCTTAAGCTGTGACCTGACGTTCAGTTGGGGAGTTTCATCCCTTTTTCACCTACACTTTGAACGCCACATATACTGGTAAAGGGATGATTTATATTCGCAAGAGAGAGGTTAAGCAAATTATGTTCTGGCGCACGTGATCATTAATTCAACAATACTTTTATTCCTCTGATATTTAACATCACTATAAGCTCAAGCTCACTTGTTGTAATAGAGATTACATAAAGTGAGCTTGAGCCTATAGACTTGTACTTGACGTATTTTTGCTCTTTACTTAATCTTTCTGTTATCTATACGTGTTATAAGTTTGTAATTTTAGTCTCGGTTTATTTCGATCCTCTGTTGTTTGACTAAGCGTTGCCTACGTTAATCAAGGCCTGTGCGCTACGCCGATTTTTATTTTCCGTTTGGGAATTTAAGTTGCCGAATTCTCTCACCTGAGAGCGCTATTAGCTGGACTTGAGGAATTTGAAATGTTCATTTTCTCGCGATTGGAATTTAAAATGCTCATTTTCTCGCGCTTGGAATTTAAAATGCTCATTTTCTCGCGCTTGGAGATTTAAATACCCATTTTCGCGCGCGTTTCGGTCCAGCTATCATTGCCATCCCGCGGTAAAATAGGGAAAAAATAAGAAGTCGCGTTTCTTAAAAGTCGCCCTCTTCGAAACTACCGCGCACAGGCCTTGATTAACGTAGGCAAGGGAATAAGCAAAGACACTATAGTTCTTGGGAGTTTTTCGGACGACTATCATAACTATAGAGCCGTGTTTGACTTTTAAGTGCGCTACTTGTAAATTGAATTTGCCAAATGAAAAAGCTAAGTAAGCAAGTTATTTATTATTTAGGGGATGTTCTTGCTCATTGTTTATCCACTTGTGACGAGGCTAGATCACTTTATTCATTTTTGTGATCAGATATTAGGCTAGCTCTAACCTAAACCTCATCAGGATTAATATTCACGGCTAATCTAATCACAAACTCCGTCTAAACCAAAGCTATGAAATATGGAGCAGGGTAGCTTAAGGGTTGTCTTTTAAGTTAATCAGATGAATGATTTGCCTCGTATAAGTCTTAATTATAATTGTTATAATTATGAATCCTTGAGCGCCTTAGAATAAAAGCCAACATTTCCATAAAAACGTGATCGACGAACCATCAGTTTTTCTAAGACATCCAAAAACAAAGCTATCAATTATTATTCTACAATAATATAGAAAAGGTTTACCAAGATAGTACGTACGTAAGATGGAAGTACTATTGCAACTATTAAGTGTAATACGACATCAGTTATTTGAACTTATAAAGTAAATTATAATAACGCATAGTTTAGAATTATCTTGAAAACTATAACGCATTGAATTAAGTTTTTTAATGTGTAGTACTTCAGAGTAGGTGTAATATTGGAAATAATTGGTTGAAAAAGTAAACATATTCGTAGTATAGTGTAATATTTGAAGTTTGAAAAATATTCCATATATTGTGTAATTTCGAAGTATCCCGTAATATTTAGAATTATCCCGTAATATTTGGAAATATCGCGTAATATCTGGAAGTATATTCGTAGTATGAGGAATTATCGTGTAATATCTGGAAGTATATTCGTAGTACCGTGTATTATTTGTAGTACCAAGAATTTCGTAATATATTCGTAGTACCGAGTAATATTTAGTATGGTGTACGTTGAAAACGCTAATGGCTACCCCCTCGGTCTACTAGTTACTGATCGACTTGCAAACTCGCGACTGAAAGTAGTTCAGACATTTATGCTCCTTGGTTTAACCATAGCCCACTCGATCACGCGCATCACGACGCAAGCTGCTCGCGCTATAGCTAAATTGCCGAGATTACACAAGAGCAGACGACGGTAACCGCGTAAACGCGAAATAACACAAGACCTATTTTAAGGGAGTGAACAGTCCCAGTATAGCTACGCCAATAAAACGGTCAACTACGGCGAAACTCTGATGACTCGCGACTTTTGGCCATTTTCATACTTTTCCTCTCATCCACTTTTGATTCTATTTTTTTTTCTATATTCAATACTATTGAACTAAGATGGCGTTAGTGGTTTATGTCATTAATTGGTAGCTTTTTTACTGGCTCCATCGCGCGTGATTTTGTTTTGTTAATGTAGAATCTGCAATTTAGTTCAGAGAGTTAATGATGTGCCTTGTGTTTGGTAGCGACATCTCCAGTCCATTTGTTTTTTTTTCTATATTTATTAGTTTTGAATTCAGATAGCATTACTGCTTAACGTCATTAATTGGCAGCTTTATTTTACTAATTCCATCGAGCTTGTTTTGTATGGCAAACGTCCGAGAAATAACGTTCATAACGATGGTATATTACCTTTAAGGCGTTTCGATGGAAATTGAAATTGAAGTCCAAGGTGATTATGCGGTTAATCGCAGTTGGTTTTTTTAGAGTTACGAGTGAAGTACTTGAGGTTTAATCGGGTGGTGAAGGAGGGGGGATTTGGGGTATTTCACCACCCGCGGACGCGGGGTAGTCAGTTCCTGTAGGGTAGGCATGCTGACAAGTCCCTTATTCCCTCAAAACTTTCTTGCCCAGAAGCTTGGCTTACAGGAGTGCGCCCAAACTCCCAACGTAGTAAAGTACATAATTTTAGTAACAAACCCTTGCTGTTCTAAATTTTAATAACGTTGAGGCAACTTTTTGCCCGAAAAAGGTTTTTTTGCGAATGTATAGCTGTTATGAACTTCTATTGTGTTGATGAACTTGTAGGCACGGCTTGCCAAACTGTAACGTAATTATATAGGGAAACCAAAGAGGTGACATGTATTATTTGGCCTTGATACAGCTTGATGTTCTATAGACACTGACTCAAGCCAATAGAAAGATTATTTCTTTGAATATCTTTGCTGTTCTTAATCCAAAGACGCTCTCACTCTTTGAACACGCCAGTCTAAAGTGTCTGTTATTTCGGTGGAGAAGTTGAATATATTTCTTGATTTGTCTATGGAAGTCTTGTTGTGGGTTTTTTATAATGCTGATGGTCATCATATTTTTGAGCTGTGTAGGTTTAATCTTTTACTATACTGGTAATAGCTATGATGAATTATCTTTCTGTTGAAGCTTAGCAGTTGGCACGTGTTGATACGATACGCATGTAGTTGTACGAAATTAGTCTTTAAATTGTATGTTTCAAACTTGAAAATATACACTGCTTGTAGTATTTATGTCGAAATAATTTTAATCTTCGTTATATTAGTTATGTAAAGGGGCGGGGGTTGAAAGAAAGTTTTACAATTTACTGGCAATTATATGTTCATTTAAATATAAGATTTTGAGGGTCTATTTTTAAAATTTTGTCACGCAACTCTTAACTTTCAGTTTGGAAACAGTGCTGCTAGAACATGGCAATTATTGTTTTGCGCGTAGGTTACCAAAGGGACAATGAAAAGGTTATTAATTTTTGGGGAAAAAAAGAATATTCCAGAAGGCTTTGCAAATTGTACCCCTGTTGGATTTACGCAATGCAACCTGCCACACAGACTACCCCAGCTGGTGAGAAACACAAAGAGACTATGCAAAACTTCCTGGAATATTAAATGGAAAAATGGTTTAGTTGTTTTAATAACAAGGGTAATGTCTATATATATATATTGGTAACCACAATTTGGGAAATAATTTTCACACTTTATAAAAACAAATTATACAACAATAGTAGGATATTAGTTATAGGACAAATTAATAAGTTCATATGGCTTTTTTTAAGCGTAACTATTAAATAGTTTAAAAATCAATTTTTCTAAGTGGTATCGGATTGGGTCGGGTACACATTATTGATAAGTTATAGAAAGAAAAGGTTATATTAAACATCAAAGCTTTGCTAATCTTTGATATTGTAACAGGATAATATAAGATTAGATTAATTTAATTTAATGTTTTTGAATGGTTTTAAATTGTTAATGTAAAAACGTTTTATGGACGTCTTAATTTAAAAAAAATAGCGCGCTTAAAAGAGAAAAAAATGGAAGATGCAAAACTGATATTTAGAAAACTCTTTGAATATATTAAATTTAATCAGTATTTATTTAAAATTTGGATACGAGTGTCTAAATCTCAGTTTAAAAAATCTGTTCAATGTTAACTAATAGGATGAGTTTGTCTGAATAGTTTCACCAGCTTATTAAAGAATTATATTTAATCACATAGCATTACCAACAGGGGTTACATTTTTATCGTGTTTTTTACATAAAACACCATTGGGGCAAGACTAATACAGAGTAATAAAAACCCTTCACTAGAAAATTCTAAAATGAATGCAAGAATCATCGCCTTTTTTCGTAACAATAGCATGGCCCTACAATCCTCCCTCCTCTCCCTTTCACGGTTATTATAGTAGGCAACATCAAAATTACTCGAGAACCATCGTTAACCTTAAACTTGCTCTAGGATTAACAATCTTACTCAGTCATAAATTACTTTAAAGGGAATATGAAAGTATCTTTGACAGATATGATGCTCCTTTCTGGTATGAATATTGAAATTTTGGACTTTACGCGGGGTAAATTTGATATGGATTCTTCAAGCACGTTAGATTCCCTTTAATGTGTCTGGACTCTTTCCAAGAGCAGAACAGTGACGTCAGTCAAGTTACTGACGAGTCTCTCCCTTTTTCTGATCATTGTATCACTGACCTCGCACCAGCCGTTGTCTTTTCTCACAAAGTTCACATAATTTCCCTCGGCCAACGATTCACCTTTATGAATAATCACCCCTTTAGTTTTAAACAGCATCTTGCTCAAAGTGACATTTTGATTTTCAAAACTTGATATTTTGGTCGAAATCTTAATTGGTCGACCATCTTTGTAATCGCCACGGAGAAGACATAAAAATACGTACTTCCCGCTGGATATCAATACATCACGCTCTTGTATTTTTGGGTTGTTACAAAATACGCATGGCACCTCTGTTAATCTCATCCTTTTTTCTAGAGATTTCCAATCAATTTTATCTCGGTTTTCTAGTGGAAGATTGAAAATGTTGCTTTCAACAATATTCTCCGAATTTTGTTCAACTTGACACTTGGGGCATTTGGTAAAGTTTCGTGACTTTGACCAAAAAAGATCTTTTAGAGCCTTAGAGTAATCGGCTTCCATTTCTTGGCTTATTGTCGTCAAAAGGACCATCAAAAATTCACTGGCGTCTTGTTGATCGTTTTGCGTAAAATGATTTCCGACAGCCATTCTCAGTTCCAACCCTTTACAACTGAAACTTCCTTGAGAACTCTCGATGTCGTTTATCGTGTTATGGAGGCAACGTAAAACTGGTTTTTCAACGAATGATCCATTGTAAGATTTAACCAATTCTCTTAATTCCGGCACTAATAAGAGTAGTTGCAAAACGCTATTAGAATAGCACGTTACTTGGTCATCGTTAGCTAACCCCTTCAAGGGCAAACTATCGGAACTCTGTTGGGCTTTCCTTTTCTTCTTCGGTGTTTCTGCACATCTCTCTTCCTCGCCTTCTAAAAGGCTTTTAGATAGAGTAGGCGCACTTCTTTTGCCACCTCGACTTTCTTTCGACTCCGTTATTTCCAAAAGAGGCAGATCTGGCCTATATTTTTTGCGAAGCCTGTTATACTCCATAATGGCTCGTCCATCCGCCTTAATTTTAGACGGATCGAACTGTAATAGATGGAGTCCGGCCAAAGACGTCACTCTCGATAAAGCGACGTACGCCATGCCCGTTCCGAATAAATTCGGACCCTAATCCATAATGGCGCATTTTAAACTCATGCCTTGGCTTTTATGTATCGTAATAGCGTACGCCAGGATGACGGAAAACTAGGAGCGTTTAACGTAAATGTTTGCCATGAGCAAAAATTTGACGCAAATTTTCTCAACTAAAAAGTCAGTGTTAGCGTCGTCGTTATTCGGTTCGCGATCTACTCTTAGAAAAATCCCAGTATCGTTTCCATGTTCGTCCTTCTTGAACCCAGTTACGAAACCCATCGAACCATTTACAACGCCTCTTTCAAAACTGATATTCCTTCTGACCATTATTCGGCAGCCAACGCAAAGAAGTAACTTGCTCTCCAAACCGCTCGTTTTAAACGGTTCGTTTTCTAGCCCTTGCAGTCTCCTGAGAATGTTTTTATTCATTTTTCTGCCATAATCAGCGAGTCTATCCTGACAAGGAATGACTTCAACTTTCTCGTCGTTTTTTTGCAGCATATCAAAGTTGAATTTTACGCACATGGCTAATTTAGGCATCAAACAAATTGGGTCAAACACTTCATTGAACAGCTTAATGAAAAGGTCCATAGCCACCTCGATGTAATGTCCGTCAGCAACCAATCTAATTTTTAAGGTTGCAACATCAGCTTCGGAAATATTTCCAATTCTAACTCTGCTTAGAATGTCGCCGTAACTTTGGTCGTTGGCTTGTCTAACATTTTGCGTTAGTTCATCGTATTTAAAAAACTTCCAAAGATCACTTCCTCCGATGCAATTGAATCTAAGTCTGGCTTCCTCGGAAGTGATTTTGATAAACGCGGGATTTCCTTGAACCGGAGGCAATTGGGAAAAGTCTCCCAAAACAAGAATAAATACAACTCCACCAAATGGTTGGTTCATTTCCCAAAATTCGTTCAGCCTCAAGTGAACGTGAGTCAGTAAAACTGATGAGACCATAGAAATTTCATCAATAATTAACAGTTTTAAATTACCCAAAGTTTCTTTCATAATGCTTATATTCTCAGAACTCAGGGAATGGTATTCGGCGATACGCCCATGATCTACCGGCAACATTAGTAATCTGTGTAACGTTACGCCATTAACATTCAACGCTGCCAAACCCGTTGGCGCGGCAATGGCCACGCTAGCAGGATTTTGAAAGCGTCGCCTTATAGCGCTGGCGAGAGTGTCGATAAGAAACGATTTGCCAGTTCCACAAGGTCCCGACCAAAAAGACACTTGTTTCTAGATTTTTCTCCCTCTTGGGAGAAGTGATTCATTATCTGATCATAAATTCTCTTTTGATCCGAGTTGAGTGACGCCACATTGTCAACATCAGTCTCGAAATTCATTTCCATGGCAGCTTCCACATCAGCCATCGCGTGTTCGGTTTCGATAACAATTTCTTTTCCTTGCAGCGCATTTTCATCGTCCTCACTTTCTGCCTCCGAAATTATGGTTTCTGGCTCTTTCGCCTTTTTAGAAGCCTTCCGTTTCTTTTCAACTTCTTTGGAAACCGAGAGTTTCTCGTGATATTCTCTCATGTCCTTCAACACCGAAAGCGAGTTTTCGAAAGCATCGGCGTAGGTTTCAAAATCGCCCAATAGCTCAGTTTCAGCACGCCACGGTTTGAAGAGGATCAATAGAGCGTGACAATACTGTTCTTTCTCCTCTATCGGGTCATGAATAAAGTGCTTTATTATGTAGGGCTTAATTCTCTTTCTCATGAAACCCAGATTGTTTTTCAACTGGATTACATTCGCATTTTTCTCGACACCCTCAGAGCGCATCGCATAATCGTAAAACTGACCAAATCCCCGCAAACTAAGATTTTCCAAGCTGTCAGGACGGTTCGGATATTTGTCGTCGACGAACCCTTTTTGGCAAGTGTCCGTGCTTTCGGGGTTAGTTTCCCTCAAACGCGCGAGTTCCTTGTAACCTTTCAAAACTCTCGATCGGTTTTCTTTCAAGTTAGTGTTTATAAATTTAGTGCTGTCAGACTTGTTGTAAAGGTCTTGGCCCAGCATCGTATCGAGAGCTTCATAAATTCCTATTTGCTTGCACGTCAAAGATTTCAATCTATAGGCAAATAATTTTTTGGACAAACTTTCGTTGCCTAACTCGGCAAAAGTTTGGTCCATGTCAGCCCGGTCTCCCTTTGTCACGTAAGCCGTGACATAGTTTGCCACTATTTCCGATTTGTCAGCGACAAATTGCAAATCCATGTTGGCTTTGGAAGCCAAAAGTAGCGTGGGATTGTAATCATTGATTAAAACTTCGTGCTGTTTTCTCGGCAAGTCGTACAGTCGTTTCTGCACCTTTTTCATCTTACGGTGACGAGTAACTGATCTAACAGAATTCATAGTAGCAATGTTTGTTACGTTTCGAGGGAAACCGTAACGACACACTTTCAATCCGTTTTTAGAATTTCTCACCTTCTTGTAACAACTGGAGGTGCATTTGTGAAATTGAAATTTTTTTACCAGCCGGTGCAATTCTGGACTTACCGATGCGCTTGGCATCGATCACGTGACGTGTTTTTGCACGTAATCCAAAATAGTCTCGGCCGAAGAAGTTCCAATCTTTGGAGCGTCCTTGGCCCACAAAAGCATGTGATAGTGAGGTAAACCACGAGATTGGTATTCAACCCGCCAAAAATGATGTTCTATCATGCCAAGAACTGGATTCTGCTTACACAAGACAAAGTTGTTTAGCAGCGACCTCACTTTGTTGTGAAAGTGCAAATTTACGCTAAGCGGATCCAAATTCAACAATTCAGCCACCGTCATCGACTCTACTCCTGGAACGTCTGAATTCACTTTTCTCAAGTGATCGTGCAGTTCCATATCATCGTACTCGGCCGGATTAAAAGTTAAAAGCCAGGTGGGAGGACCAAATTCCCGTATCATCGCCAAAACGCACCTAAGGACCTTGTACCAGTAGTCCTTAGTTCCTCGAATATGACGCAAGAAAGCGGTTAAATTACTCTCAAGTTCTTTATCGCCAGATTCAACGCGACTGAGCAAGTTTTCAACCCCAATTTCCATGGGTTTTTAACACGAAGAACGTAGTTCAAACTGCTAGAGATCGCCTTCATTTCGCATTCTTGATAAGAATGAAACATATAGGAGTATTCTCTTCTAAAAATTGGACTTTTGTTCAAATGACGGGATAAACGATACTCTGTTTCAGTTAAATACCCAAATGGTCTATCATCGTGCTTCCCAAGTATTAATCGGCGCGGCTTCGACGTGCTTCATTTGGTAAGCGGCCAATAAATCTTTCGGTGGTTGGACGTTCACCGGATGAATAGAGTAGTGATCGTACAGATCATTGGCTTCTCCCTCAGAAAGTTTTCGCAACAAAGCCTCGGGCTGTGTTAAAATTTTGTAGACGTTGCGTGGTGCAAGGCTAGACTGATTTTCATCCTGCTCCTTCATGTTAGAAGCATTTTGGTCACATTGACGGTCGTGAGAACCATCCGCTGGTCCTTCTGTTGGAACCGCAGCGGAAGCGCGTGTCACCGCATCAGATCCATCGTTAAGTAACGCAAGTGGATCTGTTACGCTCAGTAATTCATGGGGAGTCAATGAATTTTCATTTCCATCAATATCTTGCGTTCCACAAATATATTCCTCGCTCATTGCCGAAATATCAATGTCCTTATACAAAGGATTAATTTTTTTCAGCACAGTGAACGCATTCAACACTTTTTCGAGGCAAACAACCTGTTGCCTAACCTTTGTGTCCGCAGTGAGAACGCCATTCACCAAGATATGCAATTCGTAATTTTTGGGCAATGTCTTGGGAATCATCTTCAAATTACTCTCCACGGGTATTGGAAGATAAATTACTCTTCCCTTTAAAGCTTTAACCGTACCGACCTGCATGTTGGAATTGGTTTTAGTACCTAACCGCACCACAGTGTAGAAGTGCTTCACAAGCTGAATTAAAACTTTCTCAAACATGTTTAAATCAGTGACATCTGGCGGAGGACTGTCAACCAACAAGTTATTCAGAAGCATCTGATGGGAACTTTTCCCTTTCGTAAATCCGTAGAGCAGTAACGACATAGAAGCTTGTCTGCCTCTCTAGTTTCTGAATCGTTCATTATCCATCCAGCTCTTAATATCAGATAGGCCTCGTTATCGAAAACAGCACTGTCTACCATTTTTTCTATTGCTCTCAAATTAGTTTTTTTGTACAATCTTAGGCAGCAGTCACAGGGAGTGTCATGAAATTCTTTATTATTTAACGCCGCTCGAACGAATTGACTTTCGTAAAGGCACAAGATTTCACTTTCATCGTTTTCGCTCCCAGTGGACGCGTTATTTTGCTCGTTAATTAAATTTTTTCCTCGTGCGGCAAGGATTTTTCTCAATTCCCCCATGATTTTGGTGAGAGAATCGTAATCACCACTTTCAATTTCATTCGAAATCTTTGTTAACGCGTTAATCAACGCCTTCACGTGATAAATATAATTCAAAATAGTTCTAATTCCCGAATAATGAGGAGCCAGTTCAGCAAAAGAACGTAAATAGCTTTGGCAATCTTCACTATCAGCGCAATAAGCCGTGTGTCCCAGGAAAGGAACTATTCTCACCACGATCTCAGCACCATCTGGTGTTATAGACACGTTGGATTTAGAGCAAAATTTATTTCTAAAATCGCAAAGCTCCAAACCCGACTGAAAAATTTTAGTCACTGATTTTTCATTCGCATTTGCAACCGTGTTTATGAAAGTTAGCACTTTCGCAATGGCTCGAACTCGAACATTACAAATATCACTGCACTCCCAATAAACGGTTTTGGGTTTAGTTTCAATAAGACCACTTTCATTGATCACGAAATTTCTTTTCGGATTCTTCTCCTCAGTTTCAACAATGTTGAAAAGATTCGTAACAACTCCCGAATTATTTACTTGAAAGACTCTGTCAACATCATCAGGTTTGTTGTTATTTTTAATGTCAACGAAATTGCCCGTTTCGTCAACGAACAATTCTTTATTGCCATTGATAACGCGGTCTCTCAGCACTTTACGTACATGACCATCAGCATCCAATTGGATAACCTTGGCATAGCGTAATTCGTGGTCATTTTTCAATATTTTTCCATTATTTCCAATGGGGTAATAGGTGGTTTCATGGAAATAGGCCTCTTTGAGACTACTGTGAAGCCTTTTACCACCCACAACATCCGTTAAGTTGTCTTCATTAACAGACCCAATTTCTTGGACTTTCTCGGCAATATCTTTAAATTCACTAACAGTCCTTGTGAGATGGTAATTGTAGGCCGAATATAATTGCCTTTTCAAATGCAAAATTCTACCCGCTAGCAATTGGCATTTTAGGTTTCATGAGAGTAACTTTGAATTCTCCTCTTTAGTCAAGTGTTCCAAAGATTTTGTCGCAGACAATCTTTCAGTGAGCCTTGTCACTAAAAATGGTTTGAAACTTTCAGCTATGATTTTCTTGTTTCGTGTCTTAAAAATTCCTTTATTTAGTTTATTTTTCGCGAAACCCATTTTGCCCACCAGAAAAGGTTTCTTACTGGTTTTTTTTGTCAGAACATTTGTGGCGCCACTTGGTGGCATAGTTCTTTTATTTCTCTTAGCTCTCTCAATTGGAGATTTGCGGGTCGGATTGGTTTTTGAATTTCTTTTATGATAATACTCCTTGTTTTTCAAGTAGTAATTCTTATCCACAAGTTGTTTAGCTTGCTTTTTTTTAGAAGCTTTATTCTGTTTTAACCAAACTTGTAGGTTTTTTTGTCTCTTAGCTCTTTCTCGAGAAACCATTTTAAATAATGAAACTAATTAAATAGTTCACACAAAAGACTTTGGTATCGTAATGATAAAATTAATTTGTTCACACAGAAGGCTTTGGTATCATAAAGATATCCAATATAACGGTTCACACAGAAGGCTTTGGTATCGTAAAAATATCCAATATAACGGTTCACACAGAACACTTTGGAATCACAAGTATATCCAATAAAGTGTTTCACACAGAACACTTTGGAATTACAAATATATCCAATGGAGTGATTCACACAGAACACTTTGGAATCACAAAGATATCCAATGGAGTGATTCACACAGAACACTTTGGAATCAACCAGGGCCGGATTAGCAAGATTTTGGGCCCTAGGCAAGGCCTTAGTTCCGGGCCCCCAGCCCCCCAACAGACCAGTTTAAGAGAATCTAAGAGACAAACTATTTTTTATATTTTTTTTTACTTAACACTTGACTGCATATTTAAATTTCTTTTTGAAATCAATAGTTAAATTCCTTTCTTTCTAACTCAAGAAATTTAAAAATTATCTGTTCATAGTCTATGAAGTCGTTTAGTAAATCCTTTTCAATATATATCAAAGATAAAGAACTTCATTTTTCCTGGGCTCATGTGGTTTTTCACTCTTTTTAAAGCTGAAAAGGATCTCTCGCCTCTTGCATTGCAAACACAAGTAAATTCTCAAAACAATTTCTAAGTTTGGAAAAGTTGAAATGATATTATTGGTACGATTGAAGGAATGAAAGAATTCTGGGTTTTTGCTTTCTTCATTCTTCACGAAATGCTTGAAATGTAGCAGTTCGTTTTCAAGCTCTTCAAAATTGAAATCATTGCAATACGTTTCTGCCAATTCTTGGAAATCTCCAGAGAAAGATTCATCGGAGGCATTAATGTTACAAATAGGTTTGAACTTTTCATCAGTGTCCTTGTTAACTTTAGATTGTTTTTTAGTATTTGTCATTAGATTGTCACACCAGACGTAAAACGCTTTTATTTTGAAAGCTTCCCGTCCACTCGGTGTGTTATCATCGTTTTTAGCCACATCGTATGATGTACATCAACGATGAGGCTCTTAGTTTGGCCTGCCCTGTTGTACTCGTCTTCGTACTAGTACTAGTACCAGTAGACGTGAAAGAGTAGCGCGTTTGGCAGTATAGAATTTTTCGTTCGTCATTTAAGGGAGAGTGAATGGGACAGAATTTTGGTGATGTGATTTTTACGTTCGTGTATTTTAAGAAGATGGGATTATAATAGTAAGCATTGCATTTAATTGTACCAGTAAGGTTAAGCATTTTGCATTGTGTTTTACGATTGCTCGACATCTTTAAACGAGAAAGAGGATTATGGTGTTATCTTAATTAAAATGGAAGGTTTAATACTCCCTTTAAATTTCCTGTCACCCGTCGGCAATAAGGATTTCACGCTTTCAATCCCGCTCCCCTATTTCAAAATCCAAAGAAATCGAGGGGAATTTTTAAAAAGCAAAAGGAAGTATATTCCGACGTTATATTTAGAACGGTCTTTTTATTATTAGAAGTTACGTGTATTTCTCCACAAATCGAGAAGAATTTTAAAAGAAAGTACTAGCTTGTGGCCCTAAATATTACAATTATAACGTAAGTAAACTTATTAAAGTGAGGATTAAGGGTTATTATTTTTGTTAGGGCATCGAGGGGTTATTCACTCTCATTTTCTGTACTTCTTTTAACGGGCATTTATGGGCATTTCGTTTAACCACTGTTAAAGGATGCTCATCGTGGGGGTACTCACGTTTTCCGTTCGTGTCACACTATTATAATTATAAAAGAAGTAAAAAAATGAAGTAATCATTTTAAAACAGTTAAGGTAGCGCATCGAGGTCTATCCACTCAAATTTTCTGTCAAGTACGGTATGATGTGGCTACTATTACGAGTCCAACCCTTGGGTCGCCTTGTTCTTTCCTTCGCCTTCGGCAAAGAACCGTTTACGTATTTTTTCCCCTTTCTTCATTACTTTTGTAAATTATCTCTTTTGTCAGCTGACCAATTATTTAAAATATTTCAAATTCGCACGACCACCCTGAATAAAGCTTATCAAGGAATCATACTATGCAACACCAGTGTTTAATGACGGTCAGTAACAACACGAATTCAAAATGAAATTTCTTTCTCCGAGGATTGCGACTTCTCAAAATACATTTCCATTGAATTTTCAAGTTTCTTTTCGTCTTTTTCTTTCTTCCTTTATAA
This sequence comes from Phalangium opilio, assembly GCF_054372755.1. Taxonomy (NCBI): domain Eukaryota; kingdom Metazoa; phylum Arthropoda; class Arachnida; order Opiliones; family Phalangiidae; genus Phalangium; species Phalangium opilio. The sequence continues at coordinate 2,451,893 of NW_028324178.1, forward strand.
ATTGCCTTAATGTTTTTGGGTAACGGGTTTTTCAACATAAAGCTGCCGTTACATCTCACATGGCTTTTCCATGGTGTCAGTGACGTTATTTTTCGGTAGAGAAAGAGGGGGGAATATATTTGTTGGTTTTTCATTTTCTCAATTTTTGAAAACTGGCTGATTACGGGCCCCTCAGATATCCGGGCCCTAGGCAATTGCCTAACTTGCCTAGTGGTTAATCCGGCCCTGGAATCAACAAAGATATCCAATAGAGTGATTCACACAGAACACTTTGGAATCACAAAGATATTCAATAGAGTGATTCACACAGAACACTTTGGAATCACAAAGATATTCAATAGAGTGATTCACACAGAACACTTTGGAATCACAAAGATATCCAATAGAGTGATTCACACAGAACACTTTGGAATCACAAAGATATCCAATAGAGTGATTCACACAGAACACTTTGGAATCAACAAAGATATTCAATAGAGTGATTCACACAGAACACTTTGGAATCAACAAAGATATCCAATAGAGTGATTCACACAGAACACTTTGGAATTACAAAGATATTCAATAGAGTGATTCACACAGAACACTTTGGAATCACAAAGATATCCAATGGAGTGATTCACACAGAACACTTTGGAATCAACAAAGATATTCAATAGAGTGATTCACACAGAACACTTTGGAATCACAAAGATATCCAATGGAGTGATTCACACAGAACACTTTGGAATCACAAAGATATCCAATAGAGTGATTCACACAAAACACTTTGGAATCAACAAAGATATCCAATAGAGTGATTCACACAGAACACTTTGGAATCAACAAAGATATTCAATAGAGTGATTCACACAGAACACTTTGGAATCACAAAGATATCCAATAGAGTGATTCACACAGAACACTTTGGAATCACAAAGATATCCAATAGAGTGATTCACACAGAACACTTTGGAATCACAAAGATATCCAATAGAGTGATTCACACAGAACACTTTGGAATCACAAAGATATCCAATAGAGTGATTCACACAGAACACTTTGGAATCAGAAAGATACACCCAGATTTTGATGATGTACTACAAAACATAAAAAAAATTACGTATTGATATCGTAATACAATGTAAAAAACCTGATAAATAGAATACCCTTGAGTGCAATGATAAACACTCGAATGAAATACTCAAATGGAAGAACAACACTTGAGTTAAAGTCAATTTAATTAGTACAATTAATGTACTAAAAAAAGATAACGAAAGCCTAAATACGTTTCTAAAGTTTAAACAAAAGATTATTTAAACTTACTGTGAGAATGCCTTTTAACAACGCAAACCCCTTGACGAAACATAGGGCACAAAAATAGGCTTAAAAGTTGGGAGAATCACGCGGCCACATGATTCAGCCTCATTCAGGGCCAATCTTGTCTCGCGCAAATTTTTCTGCGGTATTTGGTTTTTTTGACTTGGATCCGGAGAAAATGATATCTGAACTGAACTGATTGGCCATCAACATTCGCCGAATCGCCTCTGAATATAGGGGCGTCGCCATAGACAGACATACACCAGCCGCAGTGTTTTCAAAATGGCCGCTACAACGGGGTACGATGTTGTGAAGAAATAAGAATTTTAAATATTGACAAGTTTATGGTAACACAGTTTGGAATTTATAATACGCGGATTACAACTAAGAAGACCGAAAACGATGTCTAATAGAAGGAGAACAGGTTTACAAGTGTAAGGACGTCATATTACACGGCATACAAAGTAGAGACTACAAAGGTTTAACATTCATAGAGATAGCTTCAGTAATGCTAAACCAAAATTGCTCTCCTAACTTCCTAAGCTTGATAATAAAACCAAAGTCCTCCAAACCCAAAGCACCCCCCGTAAACATATTAACATTTTTCTTGTTATGCAGAAATTTATAACTGTCTAACCACTACACTGAAAACAATGATGAACTAAAATTTTTTACTGATTTCTCCAATAACATAAAGGGGGGAATCCACATTTCTGTGACAAAAGAACTTGCCAAGAGTCTATGCTCTGAAAGAATTAAGCAAGGGAAAGAAGAAAAAGATCATAAGAAGTTGCTCGAGAGATGGGAAAGATTCTCCTGGTCAATGTGCTATGCAATAAATACATGCACTACATTGTTATGGAAATAAGGTGTCCCATGAAAGGAGCCACCCTTTCAATCGCTGAGTTAAACAAAAAGTGGAAGGAGAAAATTATGTTTTGAAGAAAAAACATAAATATTACGGACAGATTCAGCCAGGGATGGCAGTTTTAAAAGCCAAATGTCCATTTTATTAAAATCTAACTTCATCAAATATTTGTGATGACAAGTTTACAATGCCAGCTGCGATTAAAAACATAGGGTTGATGAAAGACATCATCTCCCAATCCAGTTTTTCATTAAAGATTGAAAAAAGTTTTAATCTTTGTATTGCTCTATCTACGTCTACTCTTGGTTTTGCTATTTTCAAGTTTTCGGGTGATTTTGTTTCCGTAAACTGTTTAGATTTTTTCAAAAATGTTGGGATAACAATTTCGATTCCTTTTTCTAAACATTCGGTCTCTATTCTGAATCCGTCCATTGGGATTTGAGCTTTGAAATTTATTAACATTGTCATAGATTCCACAACGGAGTAAAATAATTTGAAAGTGGAGATACCAGTCATACGGCTTAAATCCTTCTCAGTTATAACTGAATTCATAATACTGAAGGATTCATAAAAGCAGATGTTTCCTTGCACTGAAACATCTCTTCTTTCTTGATGTAAGGGCTCACAGACCTCAGTTTCGGGAGCATTCAAACCAAATTCAATATTTGCATGTTTGACAGTGGATTCTGGGGCACCTTCTAGTTCTCTTTCTGAACTCGACTCCCTATAAGTTGAAGGTTCTGCATCACTTTAAAAGTGTATTTGTCGATTATCAGCCCTTTTTTTCCTTCTATTAACTTTCTTTTTGGTATCTTCAAAAAAAACATTTTCTCGTGGATCAATATAGGCAAACATTGTGAAGGATAAGTTGCAAGTTTTAGTTTTATTTCCCAGCCGGTATATCTGAAATACAAATACATTAAATGCTAGTCTTAAATTCTTAATACTTAAAATAAGAGCACACTAGGAAAAAAGTAATCAGTCTTCTTGAAATGTAAACTGCATACAACCATGTGATTTTTCCAATCTTTAGGATACGTTGCCATTCTTTACGCAACTTGATTTCCTTTGGAAAAATATGCATACTTAACCCAGGGATATTTAGTTTTAATCTGGAATTACATTGTGGGACACTGCAATACATTTTGCTAGGCGCCATGTTATGATCCTCCTATGATAACATAATAAGCCTCGCCACTCGCCAGGGAGGAAACCTTACTCCGTTAGAAAAGTTACCAAAATTACCGCTAGGTGGCGATAGCCAATAGGATCTCATTGGCGATAGCCAATAGCTTAAGGCCATTTTAGGCCTAATTTTCGGAACTGTTCAACTGAAAGTAATTTCTTAAATATAATAATTAAATATGTCATAATTTGCTATTTTTTTAAGCTTTGGCGGAAAATTAGAATTTGCAACACTTAATTTTGTTGCCAAGTTTAAAAATATATGGAAAATAATGATATTTTTACGTTGTTTAAAATAAATAATTTATCGTTTATTGATTTGGGCTTAGAAAAGTGAAAACGTAGTTAACCACTTTAACAAAGGATGCCTTGTCAGCTTTTATGGTGGAGGAGGACGTGGAGGAGGAGAAGGACGTGGAGGAAGAGGGGGACGTGGAGGAGGAGAAGGACGTGGAGGAAGAGGGGGACGTGGAGGAGGACGTGGAGGTAGGGGAGGAGGTGGGCGTAGAGGCGGAAGTTCTGGTGGAAAAAAAGGAAAAAGGATTTGCTACAACTGCAATAAACCCGGGCATATTGCCAAAAAAGGAAGGTAGGACAAGAAAATAATTTAATAAATTTACCTGGGTCTTTTATTGAACAAAAACATCCCTATAAGTTATAATTTAAAATTATTTATAGAAGGCGTTGCCATAAATTTTCAAATTCAAATTGCCTGAATGTATTTTACTATTTTTCGACATTTTGGTATATTATTTCCTTGCGTTTCTAGGTACTACACTTATCTTTTACTATTTCGCGTCTTTCCCTACAATTACAATTGTTATTTTTATTGGTTTAAGTATAAGCATTTGTGATATTAATAAACGATTGCGTTTAAGCAAAAATAAATTTTCTTCTGGTTTCCCAGAATTTTGCTGACTTGTGGCAACACTGATAGGGCTATGGAATAGTGTTCTTTTGTCAAGCTTATATATAGCAGAACAGTAGGACAATATTCGTAGTTAATGTCAATTAATTTTATATCCATCAAATATTAGACGAAAAAAAGGAAGAAAGAGAGGAGAAAGAAAAAAAAATTGAGGAAAATAAAAAAATTGATGAGGAAGAAAAAAAATTGAGGAAGGCGAAGAAAAAAATTAAAAAACAAAAAAATAAAAGTGAAAGTCACTGATAATTTTTTTCCTTGAATGAAAAATAATGTTGAGATTATGTTTCACGTAGGTTCTGGAAAAGCCGAATTTTTAAACAAATATAATTTTTTTTATTTTTTTTATAAATTTTATAAACGTTATAATTTCTTTTTTAAATTGAATAAACATTATAATTTTTTTTATGATTTAAAATAATTTTTTCCAGCAGTTTTTTTTGGCTCTATGTTTAAAATAAACACAATTTAAAATTGAAAGCGAACGTTTAATTCTTCCCGCCTTTATTTGAATGTTATTGCAATGATAAAAGCTGGCTCAGTTTACATCAGTACTTTGAAACTGACCGTTAACTTCCGTAGAATCCGTAATATATATATGTATGTATATCATCAATGACGTCGACCGATGGCAAAGAAGAAGTATATTTCTCATAAGTGAGAATGAGAAACAGAATGGTCATCTGTGTTGTCTAACAGACTGCCTGGCAGCCCGGTATTTGTTTAACTCTAATGCTTTTTAACCTCCAACATTAATACTTCTAAAGTCTATGTGACATTAACTAATTCTGATGATTCTTGAATGAATTAAAGTCTAAACATTTTATAAGCCGTATTGTAAACAAAATATTTTTTTAAATTTAAAGAAGCTAGGCGAATTTGGGGCTTTGGTCAGATCTCAGACAGTCAGACAACACATTTACCCTGATACTGTTATCCAGACTTTCCCTCTAATATATTTAAAGAATATATAAAGAATCTTCAACGGGAAGTCTAGATTCTGTCCGTTTGTTGTCCTCGCTGATTGGTGTTGGATTTGCACGATGCCTTGTTTGGTTGACATGACGCTTGATGTTTCCCGCCGGTGTTCTGATAGATATCATAGCGTTGCCAATTGGTGCAACAATTGTGCCTTCATACCATTTGGGACCTTTTCCATAATTTCGAGCCCAAACGGCGACTCCTTGTTTGAATGTTGCGTTGATGCTAGGTCCGTTCGCTTGTTCAGATGTTGGTGGACGGAGATGGTCTAGTTTAGTGCGTAATTCCCTCTTGAGGAAAAGAGAGGCTGGCGTCTGTCCATTGTCGTTTGGTGAACGTCTATGTGCGAATAAGACCTTCGCCAGTCGCATCTTCATGGTGCCGTCTGTTACTTTAGCCAGTCCCTTTTTAATTGTCGATACTGCCTTTTCTGCATGTCCATTTGACGCAGGATGATAGGGAGAGATGGTGAGATGTTTGACGCCATTTTCCCTCGTGAAGCGAAGGAATTCCTCGCTGGAAAAGCAAGGACCATTATCCGTTACTAGGCATGCGGGTAGACCGTTCCGAGAAAAGATCTCTGTTAGGACTTCTATGGTAACGTGTGAAGATGAAGACTTTACGGCAACCGCTTCCAACCAGTTCGAATATGTGTCCTGGAGAACCAGAACCATGGTATTGTTAATGGGACCCAAGAAGTCGACATGAATTCTTTCCATTGGATAGGTTGTCTTAGGCCAATGCGTGGTAACTTGCGAAGCATAGATACTCGTTGCTGACAGGTGTTGCAACAGGAAATTAGCTTGTCGATATCTTCATCAATATTTGGCCACCAAACAACACTTCTAGCCAAGCGTTTCGTCTTTGTGATGCCAAAGTGTCCATCATGCAATTCCTCGAGAATTTTGGGTCGAAAGTCCTTAGGAATGAAAATTCTATTGTGCCAAATGATAACGCCCGACGCCGCAGTCAATTCTTGTCTTCGTACGAAAAAGGGCTTGATGGCTTCCATCCGATTCGTGCGAGGCCAGCCGTCTTTGATGTAATTTAGCACTTGAATCAGATTTGTGTCGTTCTGCGTGACTTGTGCAATATCCTTGAAGGATATCGGGTACTGTTTAGATGCTTCCACCATCATGACATATTCCTGTGGCTGAGGTGGTTTGGTCTCTGGTGTCGGTAATGGTAGACGACTCATTGCATCTGCATTTCCATTTTTGGAACCCGGACGGAACTTTATTTCGTAGTCGTAGGCAGCTAGAGTCACGGCCCAGCGTTGTATCCTGGCAGCAGTAGTCGTAGGTATCTGTTTGCGAGGAGACAGCAACTTAGCCAAAGGATTGTGGTCCGTAAGTAGTATGAATTTCCGACCGATGATGTATTCTCGAAATTTCGTGACGCCAAAGATGATTGCAAGAGCCTCCCTTTCAATTTGGCTATAGTTTTGTTCAGTTTTAGTCAAGGTACGTGAAGTGAACGCTATGGGTCTGTCCTGGCCATCATCCGTTACATGTGAGAGAACAGCTCCTACTCCAAAGGGCGATGCATCACAAGCAAGAGTTATTGGCTTCGCTGGATCATAGTGTACTAGGACCAATGGTGACGCAAGTATTTCCTTAGCTCGATGGAAGGAATCAGCTGCTTTTGAGTTCCAATTCCATTCCTCTCCTTTTCGAGTGAGTTGAAAGAGTGGTGCCAAGACATCTGCCATGTTCGGAACAAACTTGGCATAATAGGTGATAAGGCCAAGGAATGAGCGAAGTTGTGATACATTAAGTGGTGGTGGTGCATCTGTTATAGGTTTGTTGTGCTTTTGTGACGGATGTAGACCTACTGCGTTGAGGACATGACCCAGATATTCAACGGTAGGTGCCATGAATTGACATTTTTCCTTTCGTCCGGTTAGCAGCAAATCATCCTGGAATATGGCTATTGATCCGATGCCTGCAAGTATTTGTTCCATCGGTCTTTGAAACGCAGCAGCAGCTGAAGAGACTCCGAAAGGCAACCTTGTGTACCTGAAGAGACCCTTTTGTGTATTAATTACTACGAGATTTCGGGATTCTTGGTCTAGCTCCAGTTGGTTATAGGCATCTCTGAGATCTAGTTTTGTAAATAGTTGACCTCCGTTGAGTTTTGAGAAGAGTTCATTTATCTTTGGCAAGGGATACTGTTCGGTAGACGTGGCTTGATTTGCGGTGAGATTAAAACTACCACAAAGTCGAATGGACTTGTTAGGCTTTAGGACGCCGACGATAGGTGCGGCCCATTCTGATGTCGGGACGGCTTCTATAATTCCTTCTTTCTGAAGGCGGTCAAGTTCTTCATTTACTTTGTCTCGCTGCGAGAAGGGAACTGGTCTAGGCTTGTAGAAACGTGGTTGTACGCCTTCCTTTTGGTGCAGGTGAACTTTTACACCGTTGATTTTGCCTTGTCCAGGCGAGAATAATTTGTCATGTTTGGTAATAACATTTTGGAGACGAACTTCGGTCCTTTCTGAAGATGTCCAATTTAGAGTATGTGGTATCGGAAAGAGTGCGAATGGTTCAATCCAATTACGGCCGCATAAACTTGTACCTGGATGCGAGACGATTAGTAGCGGAAGTGTCTTCGTTACATTTGAGTAGGTGACTTGAACGAAGGAAAAACCCTTGGTTTGAACCGGAAGACCCGTGTAGGAACGTAAGGTGACTGTAGTAGGTAGCAATTCGGGTAGATTGGTTGTTCTCTTCAGGGCGTTGTAGGTTTCCTCGGACATGACAGAATAAGCGGCTCCCGAATCAAGTTCCATTGTTACGTGTTTACCATTGATGTAGAAGTCGTAATTGTACGGTCTTGGTGCAGGATCAAGTGTAGTGACTTGGAATAGGGAATATTCTGTGACGTCGGTTGACAGGTTTTCTTTGCATGTTCTGATTTGTTTGGTGTCTCTGGTTCCTGATCCAAAGAAAGGTTGCTGTTTCTGGGCTTGTAGATGGCATAGTAGTTAGTTCGTCTATCTCTTTCAGCAGAGATGCATATTCGGGCTAAATGACCTTTCTTGTGGCAATAGGAGCAGTTGATTCGTACGTGTTCGCATGTATCTGCACGGTGATCATATTTACCACAGCGGAAACATCGTTTCTTCGTTTGAGAGAAAGTCTGTTTCGAAGAATTCTTGTAAGGCTTGCTTTCTTGTTGAACTGGTCTGCGAGTAGATCGGGATGCTAGAGCATTGATGTGATCTGGTGAGGTAGATATAGTAGACTTCGCCGTGATATTGGAGAGATTCTTCGCAGTGGATTCCATGGTTAGGGCAATGTCAATGGCGCGTTGCAGGGTGAAGCCCGTTATTGGTTCCAGAAGATATTTACCCTGGATATCTTCGTTATCGATGCCAGCAATTAGACGATCCCTCAACATCGTGTCAAGATGAGTTCCGAAGTTACAGAATCTTGCCATGCGACGAAGTTCCGCAATTTAGGTGGCAACAGTCTCTCCCCGCTCTCGTTTGCGATTGCTGCAGTTGATTCGTTCCGTAATTTCGGAAGGTGCAGGATCAAAGTGATTGTTTAGGATGGTGACCAGCTCATTGTAGGTTTTATCGGCAGGTTTACCAGGGCTCACGAGACTGCGAAGGCAGGCATAGGTCTTTGGTCCAAGAAGCGTCAGGAACGTAGCAACTTGGATAGCAGGATCCTGAATGGTATTGGCAGTGAGGTAAATGGCGAATCTTTCGGCATATAGGCTCCAAGGTTCGGTAGTGTCGTCGAAGTTTGGAAAGGTTCCCGTTGAGGGCATGGTAAGGCAGAGAGAAACGCAGGTGGCAGAAGGTAATGGCAGGAACAAGAACGACGATGGAGAGAGTATAGGCAGGCGTTACGCGCAGAGTTCGAAGTAACAATCCGTCGCCATTGTTGTATATTGGAGTGGTGGTTAAAGTTTAAGTAATGACTACTAAGTCTATCATAAAATATTTATTAAAACATCCGTTCTTGTTGTACTACATGCCAGAAAGTGCGCTCGTTTACATTTATCATTTACTATTTATGCAATTTTCCATTAGATAAAAAAAACTATAAATAAAATAGGCTAAAACGTTTTTTATCTAATAGACAAGATAGCACAGGGGCATGGGGCTCTTTCGTTACTTGCTTTTTAAGACGGGGCTCAAGTAAAGCTGGCAGGCCTTCTACCCATCGGTATTCCAATATGACAACGGTAAACTGGACAAAAGGATGCAAGCTATATTTGGAATGTTTAAACTTTCTTGTCATTTTTGAATTTATGTTCCCTTTAGTACATCTTCAAATTTTGGGTTTTTCATAGCGTTAGCGTATGACGGAATTCTTTCTGATTTCGAAGAGAAAGTATCGCTTTTAAAGTTAGAGTCAATTCTGTATTACTTTGAAGTATTTCGTTATTAATTAAAATTTCAAAATGGAAATTGTTTGAAAATCTTGGTTTTCTAAGAAATAGTATCTGACAGTCCTTTGAAATTACTCCTTATTAGACGCGTGGTACAATTATAGACTTACGAGTTCCGTCTCATAGGCGGCTATTGGACCTATCACACTATAGTTATAGAAGTTTAGCTCGAAAGTCATCTTTTCGTCTATAGTCCGTGAAAATATTATTTTTTCCTTTAAAAATTTGCTCTATTGAAAAAGTTACTTTGCGTTGTTTGTTGGTTTAAAAAACTTTCTTCAAATTTAACTTGTTGTTACAATTAATGAAAGTCTCGTGAAGAAAGATCAGAAGGACTTCGCATCCAAGAAATGTCATCGTAAGTACAACACTAAGACTCGGCGATTTTCGTCATTTTTATATAGTTTTTATTAAGATTAGCCACACTCGCGCGTTAATTAATTTTCTCAACAAATTAAAATTAGTAATTGATTGGTAATTGTTTGAATGTATTGAGCTGGTTTATAAAAATGCGTGGGATTTAGTATCTTTAAGCGCGATTGTCCTTCTTGGAAAGTGCGTAGAATCTCTCAAATTTAAAGAGGGGCAATTAGACGAGGGATAAGATGTATATTTCCCAGGGTGTCGCGTAGGCCTGTGCGAGTCCAGTTTAATTTTACATAATTAATAATACAAGAATTATAATAAATTAATTTCTAATACGGATAAATTTTACTAACAAAGTATAAATCTCACGACGAAAATGACGCGCAGTAACAATAATTTTAACTTTTGGTTTTGGTTTGCTTGACTCCTTTAGCTGAAAATTCCGGGTCACCGAGTAAATATTTTAGACTTGATAAGGCGTCAAGTCTCGGTTCGAGTCCAATAGTGAAGATTTTAGATTTTCGAGACTCGATCGAGTACTTGCCTTTATTCGAGTACTCGCACAGGCCTGGTGTCGGGTGCCCAGAATTTAGAATAGAATGCGATGAATAGAAGACACGTGCTCTTGCTTTCATTTTCCAGCCTATGGGTTATAATTTATCAATCTTAAAGGTAGCGCGATAGTTTTTCCATGGATAAAGAATGCCCGAGAGCTTGAAATTTGTTTTCACTGTAGAGGATAGGCAACTCCCTATCTCGAACTACAGCTTATTCTGTATATACTCATGTTACAACATCGGTTGTCAGCAAGCGCAAACCTATATCTCGATGTAACCTAGCCATGTACGTGCTGTCAAGAGACGAAAAACTTCAGGATCTTCAGGATTTAAAATCGTTTAAAATATCCCGAAGTGTTTAAGCCTCTTGTCAGCACGCGCAAGGCTAAATTACATGGCGAGCTAGGTTTGCGCGTGCTGACAACCGTTGTTGTAACAGACTATATTCGGAATAAGCTGTAGTTCGAGATAGGGAGTTGCCGATCCTGTAGCGTCATGATAATAAAAGTTCAAGGTGACGCGCATTCTTTATCCATGGTTTTTCGCTACATCGTTTGATGAACATCTAACGTTGGGCTATTATTTTCACTTGGTCTGAAGAAAAAGTATGGTTAGCCTTTTTAAAGGGAGAGTGAAAACGGAAAAGAAGAGGTCATGATTTAAATAAGAGTGCGGTGCGGATGCGCAATGCCACATATTTTTGAAGAAACTTTTTAAATGACATCCGTTAGGAAATGCTATAATTGATTTTAAATTTTAGCCAGACTCAAGTAGAGAATGAAAACGAAACCCTAAACCAAATTCATTTCAATCGCTTACGTATTTCCTATTCGTAACCCTAAGAAAAATTCTCTTTCAAACGCTTACGCGTCAAAGGCTGTCTATAAGGTCCATAGGCGATTTCAAAAGGGGGTCTAGGGGCTATTCCCTAAATCACTGGCAATTTTTAAGCTCACTCGAGTTGCTACTCACTTTTTCAATGGTGACCTGTACTTAATAATTGGTAATATTTAAAGGGCATCGAGGAGCTATTCACTAATTCATAAGTAATGATTGGCGTTTCGAGGGACTACTAACTCAATCATTTTCGATTTCAAAAGTGTCGAGAGGCAACCTACTTATTCATAGCCGATTTATAAAGGGAGTTGAGGGGCTACTAACTTAATCATTGCCTGTTTTAGTGGGTGTCGAAGGGCTACTCACTTTATATTTTGAGATTTTAATAGGGAGTCGAGGGGCTACTAAGTTAATCATTGCCTGTTTTAGTGGGTGTCGAGGGGCTACTAACCTAATCATTGCCTGTTTTAGTGGGTGTCGAGGGGCTACTAACCTAATCATTGCCTGTTTTAGTGGGTGTCGAGAGGCAACCTACTTATTCATAGCCGATTTGTAAAGGGAGTTGAGGGGCTACTAACTTAATCATTGCCTGTTTTAGTGGGTGTCGAAGGGCTACTCACTTTATATTTTGAGATTTTAATAGGGAGTCGAGGGGCTACTAAGTTAATCATTGCCTGTTTTAGTGGGTGTCGAGGGGCTACTAACCTAATCATTGCCTGTTTTAGTGGGTGTCGAGAGGCAACCTACTTATTCATAGCCGATTTATAAAGGGAGTTGAGGGGCTACTAACATAATCATTGCCTGTTTTAGTGGGTCTCGAGGGGCTACTCACTTTATCTTTGGAGATTTTAATAGGGAGTCGAGGGGCTACTCGCTTAATCATTGCCTGTTTTTAATGGTAGTCGAGGGCTACTCACTCAGTCTTTGGCGACTTATAAAAGGGAGTCGGGGAGGCTACAGAATGATTCCTCTTAGCTGGATGGAATGGGCAACGCTAGTATAGCTACGTAGATGGTTGCCGTTTTAATTTTAATGGGGAAAGAGTCGTATGGGTGAAAAGGTAATATAAAGGTAACACTATTAGCCATACATTACCAGGGTCAAGCTTGACTCAAATAACATTCTTGATTAGCCGAAACCACTTTGGCCGAGAATGTTATTCGGGTGAAAAAATAACGCGTACATAATATTGTTTTAGCCATACCTAACCTTTTAAAAGCCCCGATTTATTCAAAGACTTTTAATAATAATTACACCGGCAAACTTATTGCCGTTTAAGTAATAAGTTTTGTTAAGTACAGGTGCCTACTTCCGTTTATTCATTGAATATCCGTTTATCGTTTAGTCTTCAAAATGAACTTCATTACGATTGGGTTCGTCAAAGAAGAACTTGCAAAATGCCACAGAAGGCCCATGCCTGGGTCTACAAGCAAATTATTCAACACGAGCCAGTTGGTGGACGCCATGGCTTTAACTTTTCAAAAAACGTTTATCAATGCCGGCTCAATACAACTGTTCCCGAGTAGCCGGGAAGAAATGGAGTCATTTCGCAAAAGTACTCATTCCTTTACTTGGAAGCAAGTTTTTAAGCAGTTGTTCGAAAGCGGAGAATCGGAACAGTGAGTGTTTACAACCAATAAGCGAGAAACAAACTTCATCCTTTTACGTTTACAGGCCTTCGCGAACAATTTTTAAAGCTATTTCGGATAACACTGTGAAGTTTTCCGAACTTTTCCTAATAAAGGACGGAAAGATACAAAGACACTATTTCGTGTACACAATAATTTGTTTTGTTGTGAAACTAGTCCGTAAGTCTTACATTGTTAAGGTTGACAAATATGACATTTTAAAATTTGATATTGCTCATTCATTGTAGAGGCGAAACTAGGCCCTGGTACGAATCTAAGGGAACTTTTCCCGGAAGCGGTTGTGGTGGTGTACCATAAGGTATGTGAAAAAGATCCGAATTGGCGTAAACCGTTCCAAATGGAAAGCGGATGTTTTGAAGAGCCCCACGCGAACGTTCCTCACGCAAGGTTCCCGGTTGCCGGTAATTATTGCATTATAAAGTATATCATGATGATGTAGTAAAATATAATTATTTGTACAATTTTGACGACTCTTAGAAATCGAAGAGCTGCCAATTGTTCCGGAGGAAAGCGAGGAAGAGCATTCTACTCAAAAACTTGAAAAAACTCATGGTGGAAAAGAAAGAGGCGGAGCAATATTTTACTAGCAACTAAATGCATTCTTGTAAACTTACTATATATTCTTGTAAATAAACAGGAGTCAGTCGTGTCTTGCTTAGGTTTTCTCCGTACTTCAAAGGCCGACGCTCTAGCGAAGGACCAAACAAAGAGGGTCCACAGCATATAAAAGGGTGACCCCGAGTTAGAAAGGCCAGTCTTGGCAGCTCCTTCTCAGGCGAACCACTACTAAGGACACACGAACAACTAGAGACGGTGCCTAAGTCTTGCCTAGATTTTGTAAGCGCCCCTTAGTGTACGTGTACATACCTAGCAACGGCTAAACTGTCCGCGTTAAAGTAAACGACCGTCCTTTTTCCTAACAATATCCCTGTATTTAAATTAAGGGCCATTTTCAATGAACGTTTTCCAATCTTTTCCCTTTGGCCTTTTCTTTCGAACTTTTGACGCGCTTCCGAAGATAACAAAAAACGAAAATAGAAAAGCCGCAACTCGAACCGTTTTAAAACAAGCATTAAATGAATAAAATTGACAAAAGACGGAGTAACTCAATTACTTTTACTTTTACTTTCAGCGGTTAAAACTTAAAGAAAATGAGAGACAAATATCAAATTTATTTAGATATCCGCTTCTCGAAGGTTTAAAGCCTGAAAAGACTAAAAACTGAATATGACTGAACATAAATATTGTCGCAAAAGCTTATTTTTGACATAGAAAATCATGATTTAAAATGCGCCTTTAAAAATGAGCATTTTAACTTCATGGCGTCAAAATGCTGTCGAAATTCTGTTTTAGATATAGCAAATGTGCGTGCAAAACATAGTGGACTCTATAATGACTTTAATAACAAACTGTTATTGCTTCTTGTAAATGCCATTATTTCAAAATGTAATTGTTCCAACCTTGCGTCGAGGAGACAGCCACTCATTGTAATCAGTGAACGAGACTGCACCCTTAATTGTTTTTCACAAAAATGATTATGCGTAATCTTTAAAGGCCTACTCTTGACAGCCCTAAAATTACATAGCGTAATCCTTAATAGGTGGACCGGGAATCTGAGAGTGATGAACTCCTCGATTGGCGCTGTTGATCCAAGTCTGTTTTCGTGATTAGAAATGCAAATTTTAACAAAACGGTGTCGAAACACTAATAAGGCTCTGTTTTGACAGGATAATGATGTCAACAAAATGAGCGTGCGGAAATAATTGGACTCTTCAGTCGATTCCGCAGGTAAAACTCGTTTTGACTTCTCATGGTGAGGACACGCTGTAGATACGGTCATTTTGTGACTTAAAATCCGAACATAAATTTGCTGTTGGACAAGGCTTCTTTTATGGTAGAAGAAGTCTATAACGTAAGCGTATTGAGTGAAGCTGCAGACGTAAGTTATCAACAGGGTCGTCTACAGGCTAAAATTTTAGGAAGGGCAGCGCTCGTTTACATGTTTGGACGAATCTACCTTATTCTCAATGCCAAGTCTTAACGCGAGACTTTGACTTGACAAATCTGGGTCAAGATGATGAGTAGTCTGCTTCATATTAGAAACAAGGGCAAAACTAATTTCGCAATACTCCTTGTGGTTTCCATTGCGCTAAGGTCGTACAGCACCCTAAAACGATCTAAGAATATACTGTGACTCGCACGAGGAGTCCGACATTGCCGAAAAAAGCTTACGGGATTTAGTGACTTCTTTGGTTTCGTGATTTCGGTAAACATTTCGTGATTTCTTTGATTTCGCGATTTTGAAAAAGATTGCGAGATTTTTTTTGATTTTGCTATTTCGTGATTTCATTCGTGATTTTGCCAAATATTTTCGAATTTTGTAGGGCTGTGCGAATACTCGAATTTTCGAATAGTATTAATTTATTTAGAATCGATTAATCGATTCGAATTTGCCATTTTCAGAAAAACGATTATTTGAATTACAAAACAATTTTTCGAAAAGAAAGTCGAATAACCGTTTTGAATATGAAATACAGTTGCCTAAATCAAGTAGTCGTTTCCAAGAGGTTAAAATGTTTTTTATACATTTCAACACGCCATACTCAGTCTTAGCGTGGTAATCAGAGAGAAAGAAAAACTTCCATTCTATGCGGGAACTGCAGTGTTTTTAGTCTGCTACATTTTTGAAAAGAAAGACTTATCGTTTTGAAAAAAATATTCGTCTGATAAAACAGAGTAAAAAAGTTTTTTAAGTATATATATATATCACTGTTAAAAATAATGGTTCATAAATGGTATAAAAAGGGTATATCCTCTTCCGCTGCACCATAAATGGTTTAAATTTAGCTAAACAATCGTGTGATTATGGTTTGCTTTGATTGGCAAACCATTGATGGTGTATGAATGGTTTATCTTAAATTTATGACTATTCCATATATGGTTTGATAATGGCATGTTAGGATAAGTGGTTAAAATATGGTTAAGAAAAGGTTTATGTTAAAAACCTTTGGCCATTCCATATATGGTTTGATAATGGAAAGTTGGATATATGGTTCAAATTTGGTTTAAAAATATTTAACCATTTTTTCTCTATTCCATACATGGTTTGGTAATGGAAAGTCAGGATATATGGTTAAAATATGGTATAAACATAGTTAAACATTATTCAATATTCCATATTAGGTTTGATAATGGAAAATTTGGGTATATGGTTAAAATTTGGTTTAAAAATAGTTAACAATTTTTACTCCATTCCATAACAAGCATAAAATTGAAACGTTGGCACATTATTTCAAATTTAAACTGTTGGCACAGCCATAGTTTTTAACTCTCCGAGTGACGATGACGTCACGGAGAGGTATTACACTGGACGTTCTGTGTGTGTCAGTCTGTCTTTGTCTCTGTCTGCCTGTCACCGCGTTCGCAGTTGGCAAATCGGAGCAAACGTGTTCGCAATTTCCGGACCGAGTTCTCAGTAAACAGAAATACAGAAAATTTTACTTCCTTGCTTTATCCATCTTATTTAACGCCAATCATTAACTATCCGTTACACCTTCATCTGCTGTCTAACCGCCATTGTTTCACCCAATGCCAACCGCTATTTAATGGCTTCTAACAACAACACTGTGCACTCGCCTTTCGCGTACACCACATACACACTAATCTGTTCTTATTGTCTCCTAAAACCAATATCTACTGGGTTTTCGTCTATACCACAAAGACAGTAATCTGCAACATCGTTTTCTAACAACACCATCTACTGGTCTTTCATCTATACTGCATAGACACCCATCTGCAACATTGGCTTCTACTCCATCATCGTCGTTAGGCTTAAAATGTACGCGGCGAGGGGCTAGGGCTAATGGCAGGGCTTCCACCTAAGGTTCTCGCAATTGCGCATATTCTTACACCTTGGTGTGAATCAATCGCCTTATATACCCTAAATTTACAAAATTTCAGATATCGGTGTTCCCTAGATATATAACATTAAAGATAGCTATGTTTAAAATTATTTTAGGAATTAAGGTTCATAAACCAACTTAACTATAATTAACATAAAATACTGACGATAAAAATATTTAATGTCAGTTACATTTATTTAATTATTTAAGATAAAACTCTTTCTTTGGAATGACACAAGTGAGAGTTTATATAGAACGAGTAATGAAGATCGCATCTGAGTTGAAACACTACACGCATATCAATGTTAATATAAAGCGAGTACGATAAAAAGATCTCTTACAAAACGATAACATTTTCTTTTTGCAGAATATTGAATGGAAATATTTTTCGGCATTACGATTCTTTTAGTAGTTGTGTAGGTATAAAACTCTGTTTCATGCCATTATTCAAGAACATCTTTTGATATTAACATTTCAAATTTGGTGTTTACTTTTTAATTCAGATTCGCTACATTTATATATAATGTAAACGTAAATTGTAACATCAATAGATAATGTTGATGTTTATAATTCATTTCCCCAGTGTTGAAACGACTAGGTCTATGAAATAATATACCTTAGATATAAACGAAAATTGACCTTGTTTCGTGTCCTTCTTTACGGTTCAGAGTGAGCCAAAAGTTAAATGATAGATATTAAGTTCTTTTTAGAATTGAGAATACATAGAAAACGATTAAACGCTTTAACCTTTACAAATGCCCTTGGCAATAACTCGCCAAATTTGAACTATGTATTTCCAGTTTTTCTCATTGGCTAATGGACCTGGGTTTAGAAAGTAAATTATTGTTTGAAAGAGTACGCCCTCGTCTCAACTCCAAGACGTTTATTTGGTTTCCCAACTTTTAATGAAACCTTTTACTATTTATTTTTTATTACCACTCCGAGTGAATTATGTCACGGAGAGGTCCTAATTTCGAGGTGTGTGTCTGTTGTTACACCCCAGGGGACCGCGTTTTCAGTTTTCAAATCGGAGCAAGTGTGTTAATTTCCGAACCGCATGTACAGTTCCCGGAAATTTGTAAAATTGTATTAATCTTACACTGGCTATTACTCCATTGTCTGTCTAACACTACCAACTTCGTGTTTTTGTCCATCCCACATGGACACCAGTCTGTACTTACTGGCTTCTATACACGACCATCATCCGGTCTTTTGTCCTTCCCACATGGACACCAGTCTGTACTTACTGGCTTCTAAACACCACCATCATCCGGTCTTTTGTCCATTCCACATGGACACCAGTCTGTAGGTACTGGCTTCTATCTCCATCATCATCGTTAAGGTTAAGACATACGCGGCGACCGGCTAGGGTTTCGAGAAACGTCTAGCCTCCCACTGGTGGGCTTCCACCAAAAGTTCATGCAATTGCACTATTCTTATCAATACCTGAGATTTGAAACATTTATATACTATCGATTTGAGTAGGGCGAAACAGTAGGCGTATCCTTCATTTCAAACGTCAATATTAGTCAAGTCCATCAAGAATGTCTAATTATTCTCAATTAAAATGATCTAACGCTCAATAAAGTGAATAACTAAAGAAGAAAATATATAATATTAATTATATTTATTTTAGAATTTAAGATGATCTGGTTTCTCAACTCAAAATTAATACAGAAAGAGTTTAAGAGCAGTATATGTGTTTGTCTGTGTGTCTGTCCGTTGCTATACTAACGCACCGCGTTAGCAGTTCGCTTGTGTAAAGAAATCTTACAAAACCTCAATATTTTTTTTTTCGTAATATAAAGTGATTATTTGGAAATATTTCCGTAATTTCGATGCCTTTAGTAGTTTTGTAGCTTTAAAGCTCTGTTTCATTTTGATATTTCAAGGATATTCTTAAATTTTATTATTTGAAATGGCTGTTTATATATTACTTAAGCTATACTACATCTGTATATAGAATAATCCTTGCATTAGATAATACAAAAAGAACGCGAAGACTTATACTTTGTCGATTAACTCCATACTAGCTTCCAAGAGGCTGGATAACAGGAGTACGCCACGACTCCCAGGCCTAGACAATCTAAGAGTAGACAATTGAGGCCCGAGGTGTATAAAAATATGGGTTTTGTTATTCGTCTCTGTAATGAAGAGACATTAACGGTTCAGAGTGAGCCGAAAGTCAAAAATACATTTAAATAATCGGGTTTAGATTTCAAACCAAAATAAAGCTTCATGGTGGCCATCGGATTATTGAAAAGTCCGGTCGTAATCAGTTTCTAGCTACTATGAATATAGTTGGGGTGAAACGAGAGGATGGTGTTTACATGGCAATCGAGATGTTAATGTAGCTTTTATCATAAAGGGTATAAATATCATCCATGATGAGAATAATAACGGTTAAAATATCATCGATTATGGGAATAATAACGGTTTAAAAAACATCCATGATGGGAATAATAACGGGTTAAAAAATATCCACGATGGGAATTATAACGGTTAAAATATCATCCATGATAGGCATAATAACGGTTAAAAGAACATCCATGATGGGAATAATAAAGGGTTAAATAACATACATGGTGGGAATAATAAAGGGTTAAGAAACATCCATGATGGGAATAATGATGGTTTAAATAACATCCATGATGGGAATAATGATGGTTTATAAAACATCCAGATTGGGAATGATATTGGTGCTCTACCGATCCATTACATATGCCTATAAGGGTTCAAAACCAAACCGGATAGGGTTTGGTTTTCTGACAAAAGTGATATATCCATTAATGGAATAGAAGTAAACCATTGTTTTATACAGTGTATAAAATTAAATTCATGGGGTCTACTGGCCTTGCGCCCACTTAATTTATTAAAAATGTTCAAAGGTTAACTATTTTAAGTGGGCAATGTCCAATTTTTAAAATAAACGTGCTTGGGCTCCACAGGCCACATGTCCAAGCAGTTTTAAAAAAAATCGTAGTTTCTCAGCCTGATTCTGAGTATTCAGAAGAGTCGGTTTCAGCAATTTCAAATCGGCTTCGTTGAATTTTGCGCAGCTCCTTCTTTGACGGGGCATCCACCATACCGCGATGTGGGTGTATTAGTTTTGGGTCGTCATGACCAATATTAATTTTTTTTTTCAAGTTTCCCTGTTCGAAATCAAACTAACTTTAGTTTCGTCTAGTTAAGCAATACTATTTCTTAGAAATGTTCGGTCCTTTACTTCAAATTTCACTCTGTTTTCAAATATGAGATCTAATAGCTCTGGAATATAACTGTACGTTTTAGGCTCCAAACCTTTGACAGTGTGCCAAGTTTTAGAGCGTTTACTGTATCTTCGAGTGTCCCTTTATAAGAAAAATTATCTCAGAGAGAAGTTAAAAGCATTGCCAAGATATACGAAAATTACCGTAGGGTTTTGTCTTTCGTCACAGCTTGCTTTCGCCCTACATTATGGTTATGGTCCAAAATAGCTAAGGTTATTCGTAACTGATAACCCTTAAAACTACAAGTTAAAAAGAGGAGTTCTGCATTTGCGTTTGGTATACCGTGTTGCAAAAAAGGTTGGTATGGCCAAAGTACAGTGGACTAATTTAAGTGGGAAATGTTCTATGGCTTTACAAGAAGAACCCTTAAGTAAGAAACTGAAATCAATGCTAATTTAATTAAGGGCTCATACCTTAAACACTAGGCAGTGTCCCATAAGGAAAAATGGGGTTTCCACCATTTTCAACTCAAAATTACCCAAAGAACCACCCCACCGTACTTCGGTGTAATCACCCTTTCTTGGAACACCCTGTATAATATACGAGTGCTTTCAAAATTCAATTCAGGCGTGTTTCATAAAATTAAATGACCTTAATGAAACTCTTTTTGGGGCATACATTAGGCTGTGTAAGTTTTCCACAAATCCCGTATGTCTATAGGAAACACCATATATCCAAAATTTTCACACGTAGCGTCATTAGTGCAAATTGTATAACGACTTTTATATGTTAAAATACCTGAAATTTGAAAAATATGGCATTCTTTCAAGAGTACGCGGGTTTAGAACAATACGCCTGAGAGCGTTCAATGCGCTTGACCCTTGTTTAAGCCACGGATGACTCTCAAGTTGTTCAACCGTTAAATCACCGTGATCGCCGCTAAATTTGCCTGCTTTAGGCATATTCCAGTCGTAAACATTTGTCACATGGAACAGACTAGTACTCCAAAGTTCCTGACAACAAAGGGAGGGTGAAATGGAAAATTAAGTGATTTTTTTTAAAGATTCATCTACTAATTATAAGATCAATATGCATAGTGGAACATCCAAGAAACAACGCCGAGTGATTTCAAAATTGCAATTAGTTTGAGATTTCATGCATAATAGTAAATAAGTGCCTCCAACCAATCGTGTAACGCCTTGCCTTTTTATTAACAAAAATCTCGAGACAAGCTACGTATCGAATGAAATCTATCGCGAGATTCGATAAAATTTTTGCGCGACGTCACAATTGTGTCCCGAGATATGGCGCGTGACACGAGAACTTGGTTACCCGATTGGTCGGAGATACTTATAAAATTGTCCATGAAATCTCAAACTAATTGCAATTTTAAAATAATTCTGTTTCACTATTCAGATCCTATAATTAGTAGAAGAATCGATAAGAACACTTAATTTTCCTTTTCACCCTCCCTTTAATAACATTGAATAAAACAGTTAAATCGTTGAAATCAAACTCATTTCTTCATACTCGCATTGCTTGTGGATTGCCATTACACCAAATTGAAGAATACCAGAAATGGTTTCGTAAATGAGGTGCCCAATGTGCTAGGTCTTTGCACCCTTTCTCCTTAGCGCTCTACACAGATATGTTTCGTATTTCTTATTTAATAGCGATATTTTTAAGCATTCTTACATCAGTTATGCTTGCCAAAATAATTTTCCCCCCATGCCAAACATCATGAGAGTGTTTGAATTTGTGGTCGAATAGTGATCCAGCCTTTCCACAATTTTCTGTCATTCGTAAATTGCTTATTTATGGCTTTTAAGATCTAGGTATTTATCTTACTCATTTCCTTTTCAATTGAAATATGACCATCTGTCACAATCTCTTTAATTTTAATATTATGCTGATTTGCTAAGTCAATTGTTTCTTTGACTGCTAACTTGAAAGCTAAAAATTCCACATTCGGGCTTTTGCCGTCAGCGTGTCTAACGTCACGGTTGTTAAAAGCGATGACCTTTTGTGTTGAATAGTCAGCTAATGAGTAAGTGCAGTACATGGCAGTGTGGCCTGATGGGAACATTAATACAATGTTTTATTCTAAGCCTGATTGATATCATTTGTAATAAATCGCAAATTTCGAGATACAAGTAATACCTGGACTGTCGTTGCGACCATCTCCAGCTATTACTAGACCTTCATTACCCGCCATGCCTGACATAATCTCCGACTGTTTTCCCCGCCAGTAGTCTTCAACTGCGGAGCTTATGAAATGGTCTTGATATCTACATGAAATATAAATTCTTTTAGAGCAAGGGGTTGATGGAATATGTTTTTCCTCTCTCTTTCTTATCCCCTAAAACTCTTTGGTATTAAAATTAATCTGGCCTTGCCAAAAATAATTTTACTAATGCATCGAGTTCAATTGGAAAATATCTTATTAACGTATGCCTTAATATAATGTTTTAATTTACAATAATTTTGTACTCTTTTTGTATCGGTGTGTAAGCATAAGTCATGTTGCTGGCTTAACGAACAATTCTTAAAATATACAAAAATAATAAATTAGGGTTAAGATTCTGTCAAAATGCTTGGGTATTGACGTTCCCTTCTTGTTATCCTTATAAACGTTATCAGACTGCGATGTAGGAAGCTATCGCGTTTTAATGAAATTTTCTCCACTCTCAAAGAAAAGTCGGTGTTTTTTCTTTTGTTGAAGAGATGTTAACAGGGGGACGGGACCTCCCTGACTGTTAGTGTAAATAGAGACATATACATATAGTCAACCCCAAGTTCAGGATGGACGCCACCATTCTGCATATTTACGTTTGTATTGTATTCCCTTCCAGTTTTTCATGCCCCCCTCTTTAATACCATTCAAGATTCGCGAATTTACTAGAAGAAAGTGTTGCAAGGCGTTCAACGAGTGCCCCTCGTCTGCACGGCTGGTCACTGTGCACAAACCTAGGGGGTGGTGACAGCGACTAACATTGGAAAGCAAAAATACTCTACTTTCACTGTACATCCCTCAGGGAGCCTTTACTGACACCACACCCTCAATCACACCCGTCGGGGGAATTTTGGCAGCTTGGAACGCCAGCCATTTCTAGAACACATTAAAGAGTCTCAAGAAAAGCGATCTGTTAAAATTTTCATACATAGTAACACAAAGAGTAATCGAATCACTTGGTTTACTCAATGAATGTAAGGCGACTCGTGATTTCAAATCTCATAATTATGATATTTTAAACATCAAAAATCTCTCTAATTTATATATAATCTCATAGTCATAAAAGAAATAGCTACCGATCAGAAAACAACGGGAGAGGAACTTCTTGTTAAAAGTACAATGGCTGAAATGACAGAAGCAAAACCAAAGCGTGTAAAAAAGAAAAAAAGAGGAAAGTCTGAGCGACCTACATCTACCCTCTCAAAAAACACCTCACCACCACCCACCACCACCCACCACCTTACACAAATGTCCACCCATTCCTCCTATACAACTAGAGGAATCATATCCAATTATTCAACCATCATTTTCGTCAAGGTGCGCTCCCGATTCTTCGCCACCTCAGTCAAATTCGCCCACATCGCCGAACACCGATCCCCATGGAGACTTACCTTGGTGCGTATGTAGATTCTGCGCAAAGATGCCCACCATTATCGAAAATGCATGCTGCGGGTACAGAGAAAACTGCATTTCCCGAACACCAATATTTGAACTATTGTGTCTGGAGCCAGCAGTTTTAGTTTTGTCAATGCGCATTAGGTTCGGTATCTACAACAATGTTGAAGAGCTCTTCGTTGAGAACATAAATATGCGATACCAAGGTTATCAAAATCTTTGTTTATAGTTGCATGGAAGATTAGGACCGGGAATAAGAACCCCTTTACCGGCCTGCTGCGTGAACAGAATCAGGGGAAGGTATCCTTCACCTGATGGCGTATATGAGGGCTACCACGAAGTTCACGCAGCTGGAGAGGCTCTAATCCGGAATAAGGCTATAGATGGAGTTTTGCCATACTATTTCGGTTTCTAAAGTGTAAGTGCAAGGAAAATAAAGCAACTTTTTTTCACATTTCTGGATTTTCCTAAGTAATCAATCAGCCAAGTATATTATTAGAGTTATGTCAAAGTCTTTTTGAGAAGATAATCTGATAGTTTAAGCTGTTTCATCCACTAATGTTCAAACATACTTCATTTTCCATGAAATAAATGTAACAAAATCGTACTTACTTTAGAAACGTATCTTTTCCAAAAAATTTGACCTTTGAAAAACTGAAAAACTTTGCTATTTTCGAAAATAAATTTCCGGAAAGTGGAATGCAGCTGGCCAACATCAAGTTACCAGAATATAGCCCATGAAACACGGGTTGAGTTGCCCATTGATCCTATTTAGAGCATCATAATAATTGCAACTCAAGTTTTTATCAATCATCGAGAAGCATTTTACTTTTGTGTGAGGAGACTTGGTACTTTTTGAGCAAATCCAGGTATAAATTATGGCAGAACCATGTTCTCTGAAACGATAATCCAGAGTCTCGCCACATAAGGTAAGCCATATTTGCTTCTTGGGGTCTTTGGAGATGGTTTCCCTATGCGATATTATAAAAATGATTTTAATTTTTTTTTAGTAATAGTTACAACAAAAATTTTAATTTTATTCTCACTTCAATTCTTGTATTTTAAATAATCATTATGATTTGGGAAACAAAATTTGGGGCTCGTACCAACATCAACATTACGCGGATAACATGTCCCAGTCTCCACGCTAGTACACATTACCTTATCGGTTTGAGTTTCTGAACTGTAGATTCTTTTATCATTACTTTCTCCTTCACTGTTTTAAAAACAAATATTTGTTTTAAGGTGTTGTTAACACGTTAATGTATAAAATACTATTTGTCTAAGAGGATTTTAGCTAAATCTTCATTAGAAACACGAAGTTTATTTCGAAGATTTCCCCATTTGGTAAAATTTACACCAATATGTACTCTTTGCAGGTACACTATAGTAAAAAAAATCATTACAGTATAATAATAATAATAATATTTATTTAGCGGGGAAAACCAAATAAAGTATTAAGTAAAATATAATATACTTCCAATATCCATTGTCTTACCTTTTTTGGGAACAGGCATTTTTTATATTTTCCAATAATAAGTCTCACCAGAACTCACGTTGCGCCGAAACTTTTCAAATTTACGCGGTAAAATTTAACGCGCCAGCTTTTAATTATAGTATGCCTAGTTAACCGTACCGTACACCGCCTAACAATATCGCGAAGACGCGAATGACGAGAAATCACACTGTTACAGTCGAGAATATATGAAAGAGTAAGTGTGATAGAGGGAAAACTACTATTTTTAGTCCTAAAAGTACCAACATGATTTTTATATTGTTAAACAATCTCAGTTGAGACTACCATGATAGAGATAAAATGACCTTTACGAGCTTGTTAATGCTCTAAGGTGAGAATGATAGGTAAGGTACTCCCTTGACGGATGATTGACATTAAAAAACGCCAATCGCGTGAGCTGATCAGCTTAAACACTACCCACAACCTATCGCTACCGCTACGACATCTGGTTGACGTTAAAAGAAAAGTGTAAAAATATTTTTCGTACGAGTGGCCCTTTAACGATAGATGAGAACTGGTAGTTATAAATGAGGTCTCTCTAACGCTTATACCTGAACTCGCATAATCATGGAATTTAAGAGAGAGATTAAGCAGGCGCTTCTCAGTAATATCCTGAGCAAATGTTTGGTACGCCTCCTCCTATAATATAAAATCTATTAGTTCACTAACTTCGTATCGTAATAAGATATGTCATTTGAAAAAGAACCAAGGCTTTAACCACCGCTTCCCTAATCCTAACTTTACCTTAAAAGCACAACTTAGGTCAAAACTCCATAGTGTAATAAGTATTTTTACGAAGAAACTGCGAGAGTTCGAAATTTACAACGCACGTTCCTCAAAACCTTACATTTCTTGTGAAACCACGAAATCACGTGATCTTTGACGAAATGACAAAATATCTAGAAGCTCTGTACACTTAGTGGATGCAACAAAAGCATGAAAAGACTTAGACAACAAAGTCTTTTCTTTTGAATGTGTGTCTTGTTCGAAATTCAAAATTTTAGAATAGGGATTTATATATCTAAATTTTGTAAAAATGCAGCGTTCTTGATGCTCTAGCGTTAGTTTTGACCTTGAATGTGATGCTATTATATAATTGTGAAATAGAAATGAACATGGTTTCTCGAATATTGCTTTTGGCAAGAACCAATAAAACACCTGAGGAGATAGAATTTGGCTGAATCGGCGATCTTACCATATTGGCAAGCGTATAACGTCTCCATGAAAAACTGTGAAGTCATGGAAAACGTATCAGGTCTTATCAAGGCTTTTTGCTTAAAGATATAGACAAAACACGTCCATATTTTTGAAGGTATAAAATAAACGTTCTGTAAAAGTTAGACACAAGATACTGATAGCTTTTTGATCATGGAGTGACGTGGAAATCGTCATGTATATTTTAGAACAGTTAGAGAGATGAGTGCATGTAAACTTATTTGTTGTTGTTGTCGTTGGCTAAAAGGTTCTATCATTGCAAAATATACGCGGGAATTTATTTATTTAAATGATGCAGTTCAAAGAAAGATTCACCCCACACCGAGTTAAATATTATTTTTAAATATATTATTGAATTTCTTAAATTAAAAGAAAGTTCTGGTGATATTGTTGAAATCATGTCCACCAGACCAGAGGTGTCATGTAACGGAGGTCGAAGGGGCGAACGCTGCACAAGCTAAGCCTTTCGATACAAGATAGGATCGCCAGCTGAAAAAGCCAGCTCCTATCCCTTAGACTAAGCCAGTGTAACGAGAACGTAAAGGTCTTTCCCCTAGCGAAGTCTCCTCCGTGTACCGTCGCGTTCATGGGTCAAATATCTCCGTACGTCCAAGGCTTAGTGTACTTACGCCCTTATGTATATTTGCTGCTGAACATTAATGAAATTATAAAGTTATAGTTCAAATACTCTCTTACTAATTCCTACGTAACAACTGTTGGAGGCGTCGGGCCATGGCCAACTTTGATACCTTCTTTCGGCGGTAGGAGGCCTGCCAGCTTTAGCCGAGCCCCATGTTAAAAACGACTGGCAAGATCGACCCTAGTTCCAGCTTACGCCGTTAGGCGTGCTACCAACCCAGTTATCCTCCTAATGCTTTTTCTATGGGAAAAATATTTCGGAAGTGGACTCGGTTTCAGAGCATTTTTAATATATTTACCGATTATTTGCATGGCCGAATTTTAAACGAGAAGTCAAGTAAGTTCAAGTTTACATTTTGAGACCAATTTCATAATTTTCCGTCAGTTATTTTGCAAATAATAGTTGTTTTTAAGGTAATGAAATGCGCCATCTAGAATTAAGCCTTTGTCTGTCAAGAGTGACATGCATAATGCATTTACCATATTCTCTGTCGTTGACATTTACTCTCAAAAAGGAAAAGAACTTCAAGGAAGTTTAGAGAACAGTAATAGTAATATGCCTAGAATTTAAATTTTATTAAAAATTAAACGCTAATGT
Source organism: Phalangium opilio (assembly GCF_054372755.1). Taxonomy (NCBI): domain Eukaryota; kingdom Metazoa; phylum Arthropoda; class Arachnida; order Opiliones; family Phalangiidae; genus Phalangium; species Phalangium opilio. Next base: position 2,479,674 of record NW_028324178.1, read on the forward strand.
TTGTCAAATGGAATAATAAAACTAAACAACAATGTGCTTTAAAAACATAGTCAAGTGGTAAATGTTTTGAATAAACATTAATAGAAATACATGAAACGGAGTAGGTAGAAGGTACATTGGCATGAAGAACATTATCATGAAACTTAAGCTTTGAAGTTATGCGAAATTTAAAGCTTTAAGACCTTGCGACTAACTGGTTTATACGTTAATTGCTTTACCTCTTCAAATTTTTCATTAATATTTTGGGTGTAATGTTTCGAAATTGGAGGGACAAGGCAGTGAATGATCAGTCTTGCGGGTGTTTTGGCATGTACGTCAACACCACAGAGTAATGGTGATTTTTCAAGTTTTTTCAATATTAGAGACTCAATTTTTGTAGTATTCCTGAGCTTGATAGGTATGGCATTGAAATGTTTGTATTGTTTCTAATATTGCTACAAATGGTGCGCTCGGGTGGTTAAAATTGCGTCTCTCTAATGTCTGAATTAAACCAACGAGAGGCGAATCTGATGCTGCCTACTAATTCTGTCAAAACAGCAAGACCCTAAACTTTAATTTTTTTCGAGAAATCGCAAGATAGGCCCTCCTATATAAGCTAGGCTAGCCTGTTTAATTGAAGAGGGTCTATTTTCTGGATATACTCCAAGCATGCTCAATGAAGCCGTTATGTCTTCTGGTATAACTCTATATACGTCAATATCATTGTCAACTGATGGATGTTCATCAACAATGTCACATTCTGGTATTCCAAGTATAGGTGTTAGACTATCTGGATGAACATTAGCGCCAACTGATCTCTTCAGAGTGTTCGAACCGCATCGCAAAATATTTTCAATGGCAAAAATGGCTGCTCTTGCATCCATTAAGTCATTTCCTCCAGATGTTTGTCGCATTTTACTAAAAGACATTACTGAAACATTTCTATCGAGTCCCCTGTTTTCCAGTTAAAATAAAATGAAAACCATTTTCTAAAACGTATTTGATGCATGCGGATGTTGATTGCGATGTGAGAATCATCGCTTGTAGGGTTTTGTTGGTAATTCGACTGGGTTGGCAGTCCTTCAATTTACATATGTATTCAATGAATTTGTCATCGAGCCAGTTTAATCTCTCATCGCTAAGCGAAAAAAATGCATCTTGTCTTGTTGCAATTAATGTAACGGGTGCGACTCTTATTATTGTGCATGTCAATGCATTTTTTCATGGTCTTAAGATATTCAATGGTTGGAGCGCAGTTCTTAAATTTGTTTGCTCTAGGTTTGGGAACTCGATTATCCTTTAAATATTGCGAGTTAGCAACAATTTTAGTTGAGAATACATCAATCGCTCTTGCCAGATTCATCTTTTCTAAATTTGTTGGATAGACATGCTTCCTTGTGAGTTTTTTCACTGGTTTGTTGGTCATGTCCTTCTGTAGCTCGTAGAGCTCTTCAATGTAATCCCCTGAAACGTCATCATCCTTGCTGATTTCTTCTTTAAGCAATTGTGTTCTGTGGTTTTTAATGTGACTCGGGTCAAAGAAGAGAAATAGAGGCCTGCTGTTGTGACACGGGTGGGGGACCTCTGCCTTGAGAGTTCTTGACCCCATCAGCAAACCTTCTAAACTGACTGATGAAGGAAAGAACAAAGGTTCTCCCGATTGACCCGATGATCGACTAGAAGGGCAGAACTGCGACTGCCTGAAGGCGACTGGAGGATGACCCAAGCATTGGGTTGAAAGAAGCTCATCAGCAAACTTAAAAGAAGCTTTCTGCGCAAGAACCGCGTTTGCTCGATCGCTATGAGAGTGCGGTAACCGATTACGCGTAAGCGAAACGATAAACCAGGGTCGCCAAGTCACATGGATTGAGTACAATTTTGTTTTTGTTTATTTTGGAGGAATTCATACTATGTTTATGTTTATTTTGGAAGGGTTTTGCATGGGGGTTTAAGTTGATAAAATGTTTTGATTTGTAATTAGTAATTTAGTTATATAATGTTTAGGTTCAAAGTTTTAAAGTTAAGTCAAATAGTTAATGCATGCTATGTTTAAGTTTAAGATGACATTAAAAGAGGAAGATTTCATTGGTAACCAAATAGTGTTCTTTTAAAATAAGCCTATATACCCTACGAGTTATTTCATTAACTCGCTACCCCCTAATAGTGCCAGGGTAAGCAAAGGGCACTCGGATGTTTAAGTAGAAGATATTTGTAGCATACGAGCTCCGGATGCAATCAGACATAAAGTTAAGATAAGAAAGGTAAAACTAAAGGTTATATAAGTTTGCTAAGTCAGATGTCAAGGTGGTCTTGCATTGCTACGAAGGGGTTGCCTTTAAGTTAAAGAAAAAACGCTAGAAGGGATGGGGAACTGGAAATTAAAGTGATGTTTTATCGATTCTTCTACTAATTATAAGACCAGTTTGCATAATGAAAATTTAGGAAATACCTCCCATTGATTTTAATATTCAAATAACGCTAAGATTTCAAAAATTATTTTAAACAAGGACCTCCGACCAATCGCGAAACGCCCTGCCTTTTGGTTAACATAATTCTCGTGGCACGCTCCATGTCTCGTGCCACAATTGTCACATCGTGCAATTTTTTTCAAATCTCGCAATAAATTTATTCAACACGGAACGTGCCACGAGAAAATTGTTAATGAAAGGTAAGGCGCTACGCGATTGGTCGGAAATCCTTATTTAAATTTATCCATGAAATTTCAAACTAATTGTCGTTTAAAAATCGTTCGGTGTTATTTCCTGGAGGTTTCACTATGCAGATTGGTCTAGTAGAAGAATCAATAAAAATTACTTTATTATCCACCTCACCATCCCTTTAATGAGCGTCGGAATAGTTTCAAATTAGTGCGCCACAAGACCAATCATATACATATATGCATAAAGTGCCATAAGATCTAACAAGCATTATTACGACAGAGATTCAATACACGATTATGAATTATCGCCACTCTAACCAAAGTTGCCATATTTTGAAATAATCTGGAAAAGGATCGTCTACAACTGACCTCCAAAAACCATCAAAACTCACAAAGATTTTAATTATCATCGATGCTCCGGGCGAATAGTAATTTCGAAATAGTAAATTCTAAAATATTGAGTAAATCTAAACGCTTCCGTATTTTAAATAATATTCGTTCAATTAATTTTACACACAAAACTCTATTATAGGTATATTTTTGGTACCCTTATCATTAATATTTGATTTGCAACTTTGCATGGACCTTCAAATTTTCGGCATCGCACGGAACGGGGACAATGTACCACAGTTGATTCAGTCTTTTGTAGCAAGTGTTAGTTATAACGGCAGCGTAGTTGTCGAGAGCATCGTGAGCTACTTCAACACAGCAAGCAATCTTTGTTTTTGGGTTGATGGTTACGTGGGCATTGTGTTTCTCTGCACGCTCGATAATCCACAGTTGATTGGTCTGCTTAGAAGAGTACGTTTGGTCGCTCAACAAAATTACACCGTCGTTGCTAGCTACATTTATAAAACATTTTAAATGAGTTCATTTTTCAAATTGTTAAGAAGCCAAGTTTTATAAACGGTTTCAAGGTGCTTGATACCGTTTGCTATCGAGAATAATAATTAGGAGGAGTGGAAGTTCCTACGCTCCACAAGCCTAAGAACTTTCCCCCCTAAATATAACTAGAGGTACGAGATAGTTTCCGGATTGCTCGATTTTGATAAGATCTACCGTCGCGCCACCTACGATAGACTATCAACGAGTTAGACGTTATAAACGGAAACTCTAAGATATTCACTCTTAAAATTATGTGTTCCAAGTTGAGCGGAAAGTTGTGCAAAGTCCTAACACACTGGCAGCACAGTTTTCCGTTCAACTTTGAAAACATTTTGAAGGATCCAATTTTGCACGCTAGAAGAGTGTGTATAGTTAAACGTTTTTTTGTGCAATACTGAACACTACGAATGGAACGATTGGACATTTGAACGTGCAAATTGGATCGCTTAAATTAGCAAAATCGCACGCTTAAATTCGTAGAACAGCACGCATAAGTTGGCAGAACCGCACGCTTTAATTCGCGTAATCGCACGCTGAAACTCGCGTTATCGCACGCTGAAACTCGCGTTATCGCACGCTTAAACTCGCGTTATAGTACGCTTTAATTCGCGTTATAGGACGCTTTAATTCGCGTTATAGCACGCTTAAACTCGCGTTATAAAACGCTTAAACTCGCGTTATCGCACACTTTAATTCGCGTAATCGCACGCTTTGATTCGCGTAATCGCACGCTTTGATTCGCGCAATCGCACGCTTTGATTCGCGTAATCGCACGCTTTGATTCGCGTAATCGCACGCTTTGATTCGCGTAATCGCACGCTTTGATTCGCGTAATCGCACGCTTTGATTCGCGTAATCGCACGCTTTAATTCGCGTAATCGCACGCTTTAATTCGTATAATCGCACGCTTCAATTCGTATAATCGCACGCTTGAAATCGCGTAATCGCACGCTTGAAATCGCGTAATCGCACGCTTTAAATCGCGTAATCGCACGTTTTAAATCGCGTAATCACACGCTTTAATTCGTATAATCGCATGCTTCAATTCGTATAATCGCACGCTTTAATTCGCGTAATCGCACGCTTTAATTCGCGTAATCGCACGCTTTAATTCGCGTAATCGCACGCTTTAATTCGCGTTATCGCACGCTTTAATTCGTATAATCGCACGCTTTAATTCGCGTTATCGCACGCTTTAATTCGTATAATCGCACGCTTCAATTCGTATAATCGCACGCTTGAAATCGCGTAATCGCACGCTTTAATTCGCGTTATCGCACGCTTTAATTCGTATAATCGCACGCTTTAATTCGCGTTATCGCACGCTTTAATTCGTATAATCGCACGCTTCAATTCGTATAATCGCACGCTTGAAATCGCGTAATCGCACGCTTTAATTCCCGTAATCGAACGCTTTAATTCGTATAATCGCATGCTTCAATTCGTATAACTGGATATATAGGTTTTTGAGTATTTGGACTATCCTTGTATATACGAAAAAAATGTCTACCTGATTTCTTTGAACCAAAAGTGGAAACTGCTCAGTAACAGACAAAACAGAATTATCGAAAGCAAACTTTTGCCTCCACTTAGATGTCCTTAGCATTGTTTCTTCTATTATGGCGGAATCAGCCTGAGGTTTTCCCATTTCCTTTGAGAGTGATTTTAAATGCATTTTAATGCTATCATCATCTTCAGCCTCACTTGATAGAGCCTTTATAGAAAACAAAAATAGGTCGAACACCACCTCAAATTAATTTGGACAAACCCACTTCCATAAAACTATATAGTTATATAGCCATTTCATTCAAAACACAAGAAAAAGGGTAAAATATGTGTCATAATTGAATCAATTACCGTTTTTGAGGATCGTTTTACTTTCTTTTTCGGTTCTGCTTTTTTCATTTCCGGGTCGCCTGGTTTCTCTGTACTTTCTGTTAATTTTCTTTTCCGGCTAAATACTTCTCTCATAGCTTGCACTTTTTCCAAATGACCCATAGTCATTCTTTCATGTCGGAATTTAGTCTTTAGCGCGGTTACCCACGTATTCTATCAGCAAGAGGATTAGAGATAAGATGAGCGCATAAATTTAGCAACAATATCAGAAATATATATATACTGACATATCCACGTTGGTTGGGCAGTCTATCCTTCAAAAACGTGTGTTTTTCAACTAGAGCCACGCCAACCCTGTCAAAATGGCTTCTTTCTGGGTATCTATAGAAATTATTTTCAATATTAGTTACAGTCATAAAAATAAATATTCATGAAAACATACGCGCCATATTGTAGCATATCCTCAAACAGCGTGTTTACAATTATTGACGAATATTTCTTCCGAAACACGGCATTGTCCCTTCCATGAATTAATTTCATTACTGTTGGCGGAAGATCCGGTACCTTGTACACTAGCGGCATTTGCCTTGAAGTCGAAGCTGATTCAGTACTTTCCGCCACTTTGGTTGTTTCAAATAAATCGGGTTTAGACGAATCGGATTGGGACGACGTACTAGGAATACTACTAGACCCATAAAATTACACGCATTACCAAAAAATAAACTAAAGACACACTATTACTTACAGAGTCATTTCTTTTGAACTTTTTTCTTTACAAACTAAGAATAGTTTTGACAATGAAGGAGGAAGGCCTTTATTTATGTCATAATCTACCCAATCTTGAAATTTTTCATTGTAAATTTGTATTATCTCCACTTTTTTGTTAAAAACATTTTCCAATTGGCTCCAAAAATCTTTGACAGGGCAAGACTTTTCACACTCGACTTTTTTTTATTATTTTCACACGTTACATGAAATTCTAAAGTGGTCATCTAGAAACATGGCATTTAAACTCTGTTAGCTATTTTGTGGTTCAATATAATAACGTCTTTTCCATCTATTCTAAAAGCTGTGAGGGCATAATAATCTATGTTTTTCCCAGGTAGAATAATGTCCCAATCACTGTTTTCGCGAACAATATACGCGTTATAATGCTCCAAGTACTCAGAGCTGTATAACATTCTACCACACAAGTGCCAGGTTTCGTTAATTTCTATAATGTAATATATTTTAAAAAAAAGAGGAAATTCTTCTGGCGCTACAGTTACTGGAAATATATAGCACGCTTTGTACGCAACATACTCATAATTAATTGCTGACGCTAAACGCTGAACATCAGAATCTAAATGGATGAACTGTCTTAGTTCATTCTTTAATAGTTCAGGGAGCTGACTATATTTGAGTTTACTGGTTTTAACCGTGTCACTGTTTTCAAATCCATTGTCAGCACTTTGCTCCCAGCATTGGAGAATTGATGTCTTTTGGCTATAGTTGAACATACATTTTTAAAATTTCGAGATATCGACGCTATATTCTTAAAATACTGGTGTTTGGCTTCGAACCGCATGCACCACAAGCAAATAAGAGGACCATAATTTTTAATTAACCTTGGGTAGTGTATTAAATAATGTACTTTTGGAATGAAACGTGAATTCGGAGTTTCTTTAAGTAAAACCATGGAATCACCGATTAGTTCATAAAGAAAAGGCAGCCATCTGCAATTTATAACAGGTGCTGAAATAATTTCCCCAATTCTTATTAAAAGCAGTAACAACTTCCAAACTTCGTCATCAAACGGTACACAAGAACCAAAAAGCAAAGGGAAAAGATAAAGCAAAGTTTTTTTTGGGCAGCTGATCCTGTTAAATTGGCCGAACCTGCCAGTTTTTCCTTCGAAATTGGGACGCTTTTGTTTTTTATGTGCAATTCGATATAAGGGAAAGTTTCTATTTTTTCATTAATTTCATTAAGAGTAATAAATTTAGAATTTATGATGTGATTAAAAACTAATTTTAAAATAAGAGGGACAACACCCTCGTAAAAGTCGTGCATGATATCGGGGGGAAGACTTTCCGTAATTTTGAAGTGCTCAATAATAGAAAACGGAGAAGGGTTTTTAACCCCATATATTGAAGAATTATCCGGATTTTTCAGCACAGCTTCTAAATGATAGCTGTGTACTTCTTCGCTTCTAATGACCAATTTGTTTTCATCAAATACAGAAGATATGTTTTCTTTTATTACCATGCATTGCCGGCAAATTCTACCGGATGAAAAACTTTGCAAAAAACCCCCTACGCTGTGACTCGAAAGGTTGTCAGCTGATATGGTGACAAGTGCTCCTTTAACAATTTGATTTCTAATAGCAAACCCATTATTTTGAAGATCTTCAAGGTCATCTAAAAGGGGTTTTAGCACTTTGGAATATCCGTAGTGCTTTAAAATGGGGTATTTTACTGCCATTGCCAAATAAATACTGCTAAGCTTACTGCGTAGGGAAGGGTCGAAATTTCCTATCGTAAAGTAAATTAAAGTAACATTATGTATTCCCCTTTTTGATCCTAGCGGATTGTTTAACTCAACTTCGTCCAAGTAAAAATGGAGTCTTAAAAAATTGGCATCTTTGGAAAAAAGTGGACGTGTTTTACATATCTCACCGTCTGCGTAATCAATTAATAATTCGGGGTCATGCTCTATATTTTTCTTTGAAAATTCCTCCCAGACGTCGTCATGAAAAAAAGCTTTTTTAAGACAGAAATGATTGGAACATAGCCTAGCGTATTTTTGAAAGTTTCCCCATTTACCCGTTTTGTTCCTAAAATATAATCAACTGGCTCCACGTAATCCAAATTTTCCTTACAATATTTTTCCAATTTATAATTACTGTTAATAACACCCAGTACAGAGTTGGTAATTATGCGAGCTTGGTTATCAAAGTTGTCATCGGCATTCTGGGGTTCTCTTTGATAATTTGCGTTTAATGCTGTGTATGTTTCTAAACAGTTTCCTATCAATCCCGCTAAACTGTTTGATATGCTTGCTGCAACGGAAGCCGGCAACCTATGCTTTTCCCTAAGTTCTAACATAAAAAGAGCAGCTCAACTGTTTCTGCAATGGGATAATCTGGGTTTTCTACCTCTAAATTAATCTGATCAGTGTTGTTTATGGGCAAGGGATCATCAACTAAACTTATATCAGAACCCTCTCCATTAATAACAGTTTCTCCCATATTTTCTACAAATATTCCTCCACGGAAATGTTTTGTGTACAAGTGGCTTCTAAGGGACACGTACTTAGTAAAATCGTTTGGACATGAAATAAAACAACATTTAAACTTCCGGTTTGGCTCATGACCATGACAAATACGGGTATGTTTTAACCACTTGGAAACTGAGTGACGTTCTACATTTTTCTCTCTCCATACTAAAACTAAAAATATCCTAGCAAGATAAAATGGAGTCAAAAGGTGGAAAAATCATTACATGATTATTTGTGCCTTTGTACCTTAAGACTTTTCTGCAGCTACCCCCCCCCTGCCCCCTGTAAGAGAGCTCGCATGGAGTAATTACAACGGGAGTCTTAGATTTCAAACAACAGTCTGTGATTTCACTTGTATTCCTACTGTTATGGCTCCATGGGATCGCTCGGAATCGGCAAATAAAAAACACTATTAGTTTTTTATTTGCCAATGCCTATTTTGATAGATCCCATGGAGTATAATAGAATTTCTAATTTAAAACACAAATATACTGTTTATTTTTTTAAAAAAATAACTCGGTATCCCGTTGTGATTATTTCCTGCGGGCGTTCCGATAACATGAGGTAAAAATCGCGAATAAAATGGCTGTCAATTTTAAAGTTTTAAACCGTTATAAAGCCGAGGCTTACGTCTAACTACAAGCAAGTGGCAGTGGCCATCTTTATGGTTTACCGAGGTTTCGGTTTTTGCCAGCGAAAGCAGAGTTTGGAGGCACTTTCACACGGACTGCCAAAATTATTCTTATTTAGAACATGGGCTGCCACTAGTGTAATCGATATAAAAATTGTCAGACGAAAATTTGCTCAAATTTAGAACATGTGAGCTTGGTGGAATAAGGAGCGTTGGGAAGTACCCTCTTAAAAAAGCAAAATTCACTAAGTTCTTGAACTTAACAATTCAAATTAGATTTGTAAAAAAAATTAAATATGAAACTTACCTTATAATTTAAAGGTCCAACTGGAGTGTTCTGTTTGCTTAACGATAAGCTTAATTCGCTATAATCAGAGAGAATCTTATAATGATGATAATGGCACCGTTAATAAAAAATCCGCAAACGTTGCAACGTGCTAGAAGCCTCAACCACGGAAAAAAACGTGTCGCTCAGAAAAGACTCGGCGTAATTTTCTGGCGCATATTTGACGTCACGGTTCCCAACGACGCGAGTGGTAGAGAGAGAGAGAGAGTCCCGTCTTTCAGCAAAAAACTCTATTTAGTTTTTTAATTCATGACGTCAAGGTTCCCAACGACGCGAGTGGTAGAGAGAGAGAGAGAGTCCCGTCTTTCAGCAAAAAACTATATTTAGTTTTTTAATTCATCCCGAACTTTCTCTCTCTCCTGCTGCGAAAGAAGAGATTGTGCAAATTTGCACACTATCTTTTCAATTTCAGTGAATTTCGCCACTTAGAACGTTTCTTTTTTTTGCACGCTATATTTTTACGAACTGTTCGTTTGTGAACGGAAACGTTCAAGTTTGAACAGCGTTTGAACACTTTTTTCTAAGAGTGTTGAGCACTGAAGATGCGCGATAAAATAGGGGAAAACATTTTGCCCCACTTTCCACTCCCGCTCTATACTCTCTTTGTTGCCATTTAACAACACTCTGATAACGATTTCAAGTCCCTGCACTCAACAAATTCGCGCGCAGTCTATCGAAGCAGTTATTATACTTGCAGGTTAGAAATCTGCCACAGGTTGAATTCAAACGGTAGTCACCATCGTATTCGTGATCCACTCGGAAGATTTGACTTTTACCGTTGAGGTAAGAATATTGGACGGCTTTGTGACTTTCGTTGTCAATGGTCAGCGCTCTGCCGGTTAATTTTGAAAGGATGGCGTAACACGTGTCATACACTCTACGGTTTTCGTGCGATCCAACTCCGAATGTTCCGACTTTTTCGTATGAACCAACTCAATAAGGTGTAGCTATTTAGTACAATCCAACATAGAAAATAGATTATTTTCTATGGATCCAACTGCATAAGGTGGAACTTTCTCGTATAAACCAACTGCATAAGGTCGAACTTTCTCGTATAAACCAACTACTAAGTACCTGCTTTTTGGTATGATCCAACTTTAAACGTGTCTCTCTTCTCATACGGTTCGACTCCATAGGTTCCGGCCTTTTCTTTATAGACGATATCAGGAACTGTGTCAAACGATAAGATTGTACCCAAGAAGATGAGAACCAGCGAAAAATTCAACGACATCTGTGAAAAATAGAGATGAAAAAATTACCTTATAATACTTAATGGTTGCATTAAGGGCGGTCAAATACTTGAGGACCAAATTCTAAAAGGTTTCAAGCGCTGGCTGATTTTCCGAGCGCGTGGAGTTGATTTGCAATTTAACTAAATCTTAATATTTACAATAACTACGAGATAATCACATAGAGGTTACAATGCGTAGCCTTATGCCACAACTATCTAACATAACAACCAATTTTATGAGAGTTAGTCTTAGCAAATAACTGATGCGGCAAAACGTTCTAAGAAAACTTGCAAAATCTTCGAAGAAAGGGTTTAAACTTGTGGCACTGACCAGAAACGAGAGTCATAAGCGATAACCACCATAACTTGAAAAGTAATGCAAAACGCGACGCTTCGTTTTAGAAACTGCCACGTTTCACAAAAGTCTCTAACAGTTCATATGGCCGGAAAAGACTTGCAGAATTCTCATTGCTTCAAGTGTTTCATTTTATAGCAAAATTAAACTTCCGCGCTAAGGTAGATTTTCAACAATTTTGTTGAATCACTTTGACTAAACTTGGAAAAGGTGAAAATGTTTTTTGGTGGAATGGAAGGTAAAAATAAGTTTTTGGTTGAAAATAGACATTCTTAAAAATTTAGTTTAACGATGGAGGTGTAGGCAAAGAATAGGACGACCAAAGATTTGACCTTCCGAGAAGTGTTTTAAGCCTGATACTTGTGAGCAGCTTCAAATAAGTTCAAAACCGCAAGATGAACTTTGGTGAGACAGGGTCTTTTTGAACTCTTCGCGTGGCACTTAAGAAACGTGAAGTTTCTTTTATCTAAAAGTCTAAAGAGGCTTCAATTTGGAACAGAGTATCCAAATTAGACACTCGAGCAGTTAGAATGTGTAGTCATTACGAATGTTAAACGTTTCGTCGTCGGACACGGTGGCCAGGTTATTTTTTAGAGGATGGATGTGCACCAATTTATGCTCATCCCTATTTAGTGTTTATATACGCTCTTTAATGAACTTTGTAACGCCACGGTCCAACACAGCGGCCGTTTTTCCATCAACGCTGCGTCTCGGCGATGAATTCTTGCGTGTTTGGTTCAAATCGAAGAACAAAACATTGCATTTTTATATGTCCAACTCCTACCGTTTTGGAAAGGTTTCCCAACGGCAAATTTACCTTCATGCACTACCATACTGACTACAATCCACACGTCAAGACTGACCACTCGAGCACTCGAAAGGCTTAATGCGGTTTAGTAGGGTAAAAAAATATAATAATTCGAGCCATTATCTTCGGAGATTACCATCCATTTCACAATGAGAATTAATATTCGCATTCTTCTTCAAGAAATTGTCGTTGTTATATTTTTCTCTAATTCATGTCATCGTGAATCTTCATTCCCGATTCTCCGCTACATTTCCATGGTAGACACGTCACCTATTCTGCAAACTGGAGTTCTGCCACGATATATATTCTCCAAGCACTCTAAACATTTCCCAACAAAATCCAACCAAACATTTATTACCGAAAAGACACAAAAACATTAAACCCACCCCGAAGCTTCCCAAAATATTGATTCTTTAAGAGATTAAAACATTTACTACAGAAAAGCCACAGACGAAATCAACCCAAAAAGCAAACTTCGCGCATTATAGAATATTTGCAAAATTTTTTACGTCAAAAATCCTTCCACTTTAGCAATCATAACTTGCTTATTATTCCAAATTCACAGAGTTAACACTACCCTGCACACAGATTCAAAATTTCTACTTTCCAAAGCGCCATCCAAAACCTTTATTTTTAAGTTGGAACCCTATCCTCCTTTCAAAATAAAGACCCTATTGGCAATTAACTAATAAATCGCCACATTACTTAAAGTAATTCTAGAAATCTCATTTCTATAATTTCAGAGTAAAACTATGCTATGGCTTGAAAAACTTGTTTTTCAGATAGTAATGTTTTACTACTGAGCTAAGTTGATATAGATGATATAAATAATCGTTAGGCTTATTTGCCAATGTTTTTAACCTCACGTTTTTTGTCATAACCCCAGTAGCACAAGCCTTCCGCATAACAGTCGGTTAAAGGTCGAATAGTCGGTTTACGGTCCAGTCAGCTGTACCATGCTTATTTCGATACTTTTCCGACTCATGAAGCCGACTACTTCTTTTAGTTGGCAATGCCGACATCTATCTGACAGTTGGAACAGAGATGGTTTAAAGTAGGCTTGCCTACCGTCTAGAAAATTCCATCTTATTTTTTGGCAATTGATTACCGACTCTCTCGCGCTAGTCGGTATTGTGACGTTTAAAAAGAGTAAAATCAAAAGCAAAGTTATGCTTATGCCGTTTAGAAACCGACATTTATCCGACAGTTGGAACTGAGATCGTTTAAAGTAGGCTTGCCTACCGTCTAGAAAATTCCAACACATTTTTTGCCAATTGATTACCAACTCCCTCGCGCTAGTCGTTATTGTGACATTTAAGAAGAGTAAAATTAAAAGCAAAGTTATTCTTAGGCCGTTTAGTAACCGACATTTATCCGACAGTTGCAACTGTGGTGGTTTGAAGTAGGCTTGCCTACCGTCCAAAACATGTAACCCATTTTTGCCAATTGATTACCAACTCCTTCCCGCTAGTCGGTATGGTCACGTTTTAAAAGAGTAAAATGAAACCATGCACGTCATCATCGAAGAGGGCGCTGCTAGTGCGAAAGCAAGTTAGCCTTTCCAGTATCTCTGACGCGGCTGGGTCGTTAGAATGTTTAAACGAGATTTTTGTGGTCGAAAATGATTAGTTATAGGTTTGGTAACTTTTAATTTTCATCGCTAAGGTTCTTTGTCACACTATATAAACTAGAAACGTCTTCGTTTGTCACGTAAGGTTTGAATTTTGTTATTGAATTATCAATTTATCTACCTCTTAGAGCCAGTTTTATGCATAAGCCTTTGCTTTTTAACCTAGCTTCTCATCTGCTGGGAACCACACCCATAGAAAGTGAAACCAAAACTTAAACGTTATGTATACCTTCAGTTTCTTTGTTTGATTATAAAAGAAGCAAGTGTTTTGGGGCGCTTGGAGTTCAAAAACCTTATATATTAAGTATTTTAAAGATTTTTGGTTGTGAAAATAATACTGAATTCCAAAATAGATTTCAATTTGTTTTAATTTGAGAATTTTTATGCGGTTTCAAACATTTTAAGAGAAAAATGTGTCAAGTAATACCCTTTAGAATTAAAATTTTTCTTTTTCCTTAAAAAATCTGTAAATGTATATTTTTCATAAAGTTTTTTGTAATTTGAGAGATAGTAACTGGCCACATCGAAGATATTAACAATGAATATTAATAAATGCTTTAATTGATGTAAATATTATACTCGCCCTGAAAAATTTTACTTTTTGTTAAAACCAATTAGCTAGGCAGCTAATATTTCCATTCGACTAGTCGTGTCATATCGAATACATTGTTTAATATTTGAAATTGTTATAATTGACCTGCATGTTACTTGAAATATTCAAAGTACAAATCCTTAAGTGTTGTTCATTGAAAATGTATTAAAGAAATTTCAATACTAGGTATCAGTATCCTTTACTATAAGCGAATGAAGCCTCGAGTTAAGGCTTGATCGTGGCAAAAGCGTCGGACCTCTTGCTGACAGGCGGTTAAGTCGACTCTCAAACGTGCTGGATGAGGGTCGTATTTCATTCGTGTCGTATCAGTCGGTAAACCAGTGGGCCGTCGTCCCTCCGGGCGGATACTTCGACTCTCAAACCCTTACTCTACCAGCCCTTTACCGACGATTTACCGTTCCTATACTAAAAAGCCGCGAAATCGTCGGATTGAGCGCGGCTTTAGGTAGGCATAATGACGCCGACATATAGTCGGCCAACAGTCGTTTTATAGTAGCCTCAAAACAGTAGGAAAACCGGCGGGCCGTCGTCCCGCCGGGCGGACATTTCGACTCTCAAACCCTTACTCTGCCAGCCCTTTACCGACGATTTACCGATCCTATAAAAAGCCGCGAAATCGTCGGATTGAGCGTGGCTTTAGGTAGGCATAATGACGCCGACATATAGTCGGCCAACAGTCGTTTTACAGTAGCCTCAAAAGAGTAGGAAAACTGGCGGGCCGTCGTCCCTCCAGGCGGACATTTAGACTTTCAAACTATTACTCTCCCGACTTATTAGTGACTTTTTACCAACTCGTCGGTAACACACAAAGCCGACCATGTAGGCCCTACGTCGGCAGTGCTACTAGGGTAACGGAAAGTCTATTTTTGATGGACATTTGGCGTCTTTTTAAGCTTTATTCAAAGCATAAACCATTGCTTTCAACATATTATCCTGGAATATAATTGTTTATTGTAGAAAGTATTCTCTAGTAGAACTTGCCTGTCTAACTTTTCAAATTGAAGTTAGACAAAAAACATTCAGAGGTTCTTTCTAGACAAGATGGACCCTTAAAATAAACTGACCTTCGTAAATCGTTCCAATCCAAGTAAAACAACGCCCCAGCGAACACGCCCTATCATTTTCAAATCAACGCCGCCACTTCTTGATTTTAATTCTTCCGTCCATTAGGCGATTTTCGAAAAAGGTTTATCCAGTTTTGGACATTTTCGAGTAACTGATTCGATCTGTCATTGGCCTTAATGGCATCATTTACAACTAATTGTAGGGAGTGCGCTATGCAACTTTTTCTCTCCCAACCGTCGTCATTAACGTTGCCTTTAGTTTTTGGTCTTCCGCTTCAGAATCCAAACCGAGGCTTGGGCTCCGAAAATCGTCGGCAACGGATTCCAGGCTGGAATAAAATAAAATGTGCACAAGGTGAAATATCTATCAACCGTGCAAAATTACTATGATTAAAGGGCGCCACAAAAGACTTGCTGGGTGAAAATATTCACCGGCCCGCGGCGGAGCTACCTTCTAACAAAGAGAATACCGAGTCTCGGTGGCTCCCCTTTAGTTTACATATAAACCAATTGAATAAAAAAGCGAGTTTTTGTTTACCTTCATCGAGTTTGATATCAAAATCTGTTTTGGAATCGCTGCTTTGATTTGATCGTCACAGATTAATAAGTTGATGCTTAATATTAAAATTTGTAATTTTACGCTTAATACTTATATCCGTAATTTTATGCTTAATATTGAAATTGTCCGTAATTTTATGCTTAATATTGAAATTGTCCGTAATTTTATGCTTAATATTGAAATTGTCCGTAATTTTATGCTTAATATTGAAATTGTCCGTAATTTTATGCTTAATATTGAAATTGTCCGTAATTTTATGCTTAATATTGAAATTGTCCGTAATTTTATGCTTAATATTGAAATTGTCCGTAATTTTATGCTTCATAATAAAATCCACAGTTTTATGCTTAATACTAAAATCTTTAACATAATTCACATATAGGCCTTGGTTTAATATTTCATTAGGGCAGAAAGTTAGTATTTGAACTTAATAAAAAAACCATAATTGTAATTACTACATACTAGTGACTTAATAAATTGAGAATGTTCAGTGATCATCATCGATTCAATCAAATTCATATCTTCAAACACATAAATTTTACTTTGGTGGAATAACATCATCTACCGATAGTTTCTCGTATTTGATTTCATAATAGAGCTGTACTACCTTACCTATCAGAACTTCTTTCCCATTGAAAGAAGCCTTAAAACCTTCCGCGGGCTGTTTACATCACGGAAGAAAAAAAAATTCCCTTCTTGGGCAATGCCTATTCCCTCCCTCTCCCAAAACTTCCCTTCTATGCCACTGTCCCTTCCCAAAATAAGAAGGTAAACATTCTTCTCCAGCCAGTTGCCTTCTTTAATTCTGAAGAGATATTTCTTCCCAAAAAAGAAGGCTCACCTCCCTTCTCGAGGGAGTACCTTCCGAATCTTAGAAGGGACGCTCGCGATAGCTAAAGCTCCATTCCATGCATTTTTCGGTCTGGGGAAGGAAGGTAGGGTAGTAGGAAGGAAGTTGTGCCTTCTTTTACCCAATCTTCTTTTCAAAGAAGGCGCCCTTCAGCTTCTATAGTGTTGCCCTCTCTTCTACGGAAAAGAAGGGTTAGAAGGCGTGATAGCGCTCTCCTTAAGAAGATTCTTCTGAAGATTCTCACCACTGTCACACACGCGAAGGAGGATTGTAATTTTCGTCTCAGAATGTCGCGAGACCCCCCCCCCTTCGCAATAGTTTGTCTAGGTTCTTAATAGTGTTCTAATGTCTATGGTTTCATTACTGTGGGATGCTGACAAAAGATTTTTCTTATACAAAAGGACAAATTCCAATGCTCGGGCCAAAGAACGGGGCTCCGAGAAGGAACAGGGTCTTTCTTCGATGGAGGAAGGATCGGGATTGACAGTCGTGTTGGCGGCGTGGTCCGGAATAACATCCGTTGTATCCGAATCTGCGGCATCAAGGGGCATGCCCTTGAAAGAGTTGGATAAGCTATACTGTATAGCAAGGGCTATACTGTCTCTCAACATAGGGGTACGAGAGAGTCTTTTACTGGGTGCAAAAAGGTCAGATTCAGTTTCATGCTTAGGAGAGGCCTCGACGGCAGCGTGCTTTCCATCAGTAGAAAGGGCGCTAGCCAAGAAACTCGTGGATGCTTTAGTCCTGATGATGGTCAGAAATAAAAAGGTAAATCGGCCTTACCCGACAGTAGCTGCCCGCCCGTAGATAGGGGCATTCAGATTCAAAATTTATTAGCACCCTATGTCGTTTTCACATAAAGGGGGACATGCTATCATGGTCTGAACTACAGACGAGGGAAGGGAAAAACCTTTAAAACGGATTAAAAACCCTTCGAGCTCAACTCAAGTAAACTATTTAAGTATTAATTGAGTAAACTCTGTGAGATGGTGCATTAATGATTTAATTTCTTTTCTTACTGTTTCGTTTTCTAAATTATTCTTGTCTCTATCTGGTCTGGTTGGTCGGTTTGAAAAGAATCCTACAAATTGTAGATAATGCAAAGCATCTGCCTCTGCCTGTCCACTGAAGCAGAGATCTTCTTCCCGATGACCGAATTCATATAAATATTTCGCGAACTGACCGTGCCCGCTCATGATTTGACTCACAAAGTGGTCAGGGACAAACGAGTTTTCACTAATTCTATTTCTAAAATGAAAAGTGCTAATTCCCTTTTCAGAGTGCGCCCAATCGGACTGCCATTGCTCTAAGCAAAATGAATGTAAATAATATTGCTTTATACTTGACTTAGAATAACCTATTTCTATATCTACAATAGCCCTTGTGCAGGGTTCTTTCGAAAGGGCATCCGCTCTCTCATTCTCATAGATCCCGTTGTGAGCTTAAACGGAAGAGATGTTAATTATTAGTCCCTTAATTATCATTTTGCACAGGAGTTTTCTTGTTACCTCTCCGAGTGACGTATGTCACGGAGAGGTTCTTATTTCGACGTCTCTGTCTGTCTGTCTGTCTGTTGTTACACCCCAGGGGACCGCGTTCGCAGTTAACAAAACGGGGCAAATGTGTTCTCAATTTCCGGACCGGAAATTTGGAAAATTGTATTCCACTTAGAATGAATATTACTCCATTGTCTGTAACACCACCATCCTCTGATCATTTGTCCATCCCACTTGAACACCAGAATGTAGTTATTGGCTTCTTTACATCACCATCATCCGTTCTTTTGTCCATCCCAGATGGACGCCAGTCTGTACTTACTGGCTTCTGAACAGCACCATCTGGTCTTTTCTCCATCCTAGAGTGGGATATAGACCGTGTGGGGAAATGTGAAGGTCCGCCCATTGACATGCGCAGAAATGTTTACTTAACAGATGTTTTACTTTCAACAGCAATACGTAGATGGCAAGAAAATCTACCCAGTAGCGCAAAATTCAAAATGCTTCGTTTTTAGAACATTGGTGTTACTATAGACATTGTTGGTTGAAATTGAAATAAAAAACTGAAAATTGGTGTTATTTTATAGATTGTGAACAATATTGCCTCCATTTTTTAAACACAACTTACACATTGTTTGTTACTAAAGAATAAAGTTGAATATATTCAAGTTCATGAGTTTTTCTTTATTCAATTTAAAGTCAAGGGAGTAGGTTGAATTTAAATTTTCAATTTAAAATTTA
Organism: Phalangium opilio; assembly: GCF_054372755.1. NCBI lineage: Eukaryota > Metazoa > Arthropoda > Arachnida > Opiliones > Phalangiidae > Phalangium > Phalangium opilio. Next base: position 2,498,615 of record NW_028324178.1, read on the forward strand.
CTATGACTTGTAAATGAGCATTCCCGTCTTGCACAAACACAGAAAAGGATGTTTATTTATTTTATTTTCCAAATAATCGTGACGTTAGACAACAATGGTTTAACTTTATCGGTAGAAATAACAATGATGCCTTAAGAGGAAAATATCGGCACTTGCGTCTTTGTAAGGTAATGTCTTGTTTTATTAATGAATGAATAATAGTTATCTAATAACCACTTTGTTTGAAGGATCATTTTTCTCCGAATTGCTTTGGCACAAATGGTAGAAAACTCCCAAATGCAGTTCCTACAATTGGAGCACCAAACCCAATTCAAAAAGAAGTATCCATGTCTGAGAGGAATAAAAGAAAACACACCGGAAATGATATGGTAAGTTTAGATTTAATAACATCGCAATATTGTTTGGTATCAGGGATGTTTTAGTTATTTATTGCAATTAATCCCAGGACGAGATGGAAAGACTATCTAAAGTGCGTCGTTTGCTATCAATTGATGTGGCCAAAAATGTAAATAATCACGATTATGAAGCAGATTGAATGTATGTTAAACCTTTTTAGCGTTGGTCTAAACTTTGCATTAATATGTTAAAGGCGTCTGATGACAATTCACGAAAGTGCCACATCGAAACACAGACAGAAACGTTTTCTGATGAGTCAAAGAATGCCTCTGAAAACCTGAAAATAATTATAAAAGATTTGAAGACTTCAATAGCGGAATTGTCAAAGAAGAATACAGACCTTGAAAAACAGCACGCTAAACTGTTTTCGGAACTTGAAAGATCGAGGTACCAATTAGAGAAAGTAATGACGGCCTTTGGTAAACTCTTCACTGCGGATCAAATAAATCACGTTGTAGAACAGCGCAAACGATGCAAACAGTGGTCTCCTCAAGCCATACAATCGTCGTTACAACTTCTATACAATATTGGTACAAAAGGGTACAATTTCTTACGTGAGCAAGGTCATCCACTTCCAACAACAAGGTGCCTAAATCAACATCTAGAGACGCTTAAATTTCCACCAGGTATTCAAAGTGCCACGCTGCGCCTGCTGCAAAAACAATCGCCCAAAATGACAAAGATAGAAGAAAGTGTTATACTCTTGGTTGACGAAATGCAAATTAAGCGGTCATACGAATATGATGCCGGATTAAAAACTGTATTGGGACATTCAACATTGTCCAACCATGCAGTCGCTACCCAGGGATTAGTGGTAATGGTTCGTTCTGCTTGCTCCAAATGGAAATACATTCTTGGTTGGCATTTGGTTGGCAACAGTATAGACAGCGGTGATCTGAAGAATTTCATGACGGACTGTATAAAATGCCTTCATGACATTGGATTTAACGTTGTGTCGATAGTAAGTGACATGGGCCCTAAAAATATGGCTATGTATCGTGACTTAGGAATTAAGGTGTCATGTTATGAAAAGAAACACCACTTTACACACCCGTGCAATCCAGAGAACAGGATTTTTGTAGTACCAGATCCACCTCATGTTTTGAAAAGTGTTCGAAATTCTATTCTGGTCAATGTCTTGGAGCTGCCAGAGCAATGTGTTGCGAAATATGATCTTCCTTGCAAAAATGTTGACATTAAGTACTTGAAGCATCTCATACACTTTCAGGCAACTTCAGAACTGAAACTAGGGCCTAAACTTACCCCAACACATGTTAATCCAACACATTATCAGAAGATAAGAGTGCCTCTTGCGCAACAACTATTAGGTGCCGATACAGCTGCTGCGGTGGAAACCGCTGTTCACATTGGACATATTGAAAAGGAGGCCTTAACAATTGCTTGGTTTTGTTGGCTTATGCATAACTGGTTTCAAATAATGAATGGTCGTTGTAAAGGCAAATCCTTAAAAGCGAGCAACATTGAATATTTACGTGAAGTGGTAGTTCTTTTTGAAGGAATGAAAATTGCTAAAGCATGGAAGCCAATTCAAACTGGTGTTATAATGGCATCACTGTCAATCATAGAATTGAATACCTACCTTTGTCAAAGGGGTTTCAAGTTTGTCATGGCTGGTCGCTTCAATCAAAATGCACTAGAAAGTTTATTCTCGTGTGTTCGCGCCAGGGGTAACAAATTTCCATCAGGAAGAGAATTTCGGCATCGTTTAAAGATTTTGCTTGTGAAGCAAGCCCAAAGGTTTATGTCTGATCTAAATGTTGAAAAGTTCATTTATGAATTGGTAATATTATTAGCATTATCAAAGCAAAGTGCTGCTATGGTGTTGCTTATCTAACTCTATAGTTATAACATTTTTCTTTTTTCCTTTTTCAGAACCACATTGAGACGGAGGTGGAAGAAATAGCATATACTGCTCCAAGCACGTCTGTAAGTTTAACTTGCTCATATTGTAAAGAACACAATAATTATCTCTGTTACCTTTCTTTCTATTTAGCATGGCCTGTTAAACGAGCCACTACATTCTAGTGAACGTGAAAATCAGGTGCTTCAAGATTCGACAGCCTTGGAGATGACTCAAGTGACTGAGCATGGTCAAATCCTGGATATCATGCCATTAAATCGAGACCAATCTGTTAAGTGATATATCCTATACTATTATTAAATGCTAACCTTCACATTTCCATAGATATGTTTAGAAAAACCGGCCTCTGACATTCTTCGAACTCTAGTGGAAGACATATTTGGTACAGAGGCCGTTTATAGCTTTGTGGAAGAACAAAATAGTTCTGGCCACAAGCAAGCAAGGAGTTCTGATTCATGCTGTGATAATTTAGAAGACTTGGTGGAATTCCTTGGACTTGCAGGCTTGGCACAAAAAGACCTAAAAATTACCAAAGTAGAGAGCATAGACCCAAAGGAAAAGGCAAAAGAGTTGACAATTTACCATATAGCAGGATATATTTGTTTTAAACTCCAGAAACAAATTTGCGAATCCTGTTATAACGTAATTTCACATGAAAATAAAACGTACGAATTGCCTTCATCATCAGTTCTTACACAGCACAAGGCTTTTGGTAACCTCAAACATCCTTCATCGAGACTATTAGACTTCGTTAGCCTGTCTGAACAATTCCTGGACACAAGCATGAAATCTCCACTTGAAGAATTAAGTTCTTTCATAACTAGAATGCTCCACAATCAATTGGAGGTTGAGCTAAGTTGGTGCAATGTCGAGCGAAAAATTGTAAACTTGTTTGTAAGGCTAAGAATGCACATTAGAAACAAATTCCTTACCTTTAAAATGAAAAAAGATGTTCTACATTACCCCAGATCATCCGCTCTGTAATATGCATATAATAAAAGTCTTGTAATGCACTTGGTGCGTGACATGCCACTATTGCCCAAATTCTATAGTACAGTCTCAGATTACGCATAATGTTGAGCCGACTCCTAAGCAGACGATCTTAAAAAAAGTATTTTAAATTTCGCGCCAAAGACCAAATTTTCCCGCCATCTACCTGTTACTGTTGGAAGTAAAACATCCAGTAGTTACCGCGCATGTCAATGGGCGGGGCTTCACCTTTCCCCACTCGGTCTATATCCCACTCTAGTACTAGGTACACCCCAACGCGAGATAAACCGCCAGAACGACATGAGGAAGGAGTCCGTTCTTTGGTCAGAAACCAGCTCTAGATGCACGGCTCGGGTTACTCCGCATGTAAACAAAGCTATGTAAGCCTTTTGAGTACCACGCTTTCCAACTCTTACTATAACTGGACCAGCGAAATCTACTCCTACAATTTTGAAAGGAGGCGCTTCGTTGATCCTATCGCTAGGGAGAGGGGCTACAACCGCGGCGCCAGGCTTCGCCGAAAAGCGTTTGCAGGTGACGCAAGACCCTATTAATTTCTTTACCATTTGCCTGCCGCGAATTATCCAAAACCGTTCCCTTATCTCGGTAATAGTGTCCCTTAAACCTGAGTGCATTAACCTAGCATGATGGAACCCAGCGATTAGCTCCGATAACTTGTTTTTTGAGTTTAAAATGATTGGGTGTTTCTCACCAAAAGTCAATCCCGTTTTTTCCAAACGTTCACCGACGCGCATTATCGCATCTTCGTCCATTATGGGGTTCAAATTGGAGATGTTGGACTGAGGTGAAACTCTTTCCTTCAATTGAAGCCGTGTCTTCTCTTCCCGGAAGTCCCGTGATTGGGCCTCGCGTATCAGGACCTTCTCTGCCTGTAGAATTTCTTCCGTTGTGAGCGCTCCCCGCTGTTGTAGATTCTTATGTTTTCTACAGTTCTCAGTGAAACGGATTACGTAGGACATAATTCTTTTGACCTTGGAAAGAGAGCTGTACTTTCCTACGTCCAACAATGGCTCGTTCCCAGCGTTTACAATGCAACTGCACCCGTTGTTCTACCTCCAGATCCTCCTGAACGGGCTCCGCCCCTGATGTAGAAGGCCATTCAGTTTCGTCTAGCCGAAGTCATTCCGGTCCACTCCACCACAACTCGCACTCGATCAGCTGGTCTACCGACTTGCCTCTGGTAGCAAGATCTGCGGGATTTTCGGGTCCCCTGACGTGACTCCAAATTCGTGGCTCCGTTAGCCCTTGAATCTCCGTGACTCTATTAGCCACAAAAGGTTTCCAACGTGATGGAGAACCCCTAATCCAATAGAGTGCTGCGGTATTGTCCGTAAAAAGCCGAATGTCGGACCGTTTTTCCGTGAAGATTGGCTTCAAGTAATTAAGAAGCCGTGCGCCTAGGAGTGCTTCCATTAACTCAAGCCGCGCGATTATCATCTCTTTTATAGGAGCGACGCGAGATTTTGCCGACACGAAATTTATTCCGATTGTACCGTCCGTCTGAATGTACCGAATGTACGCGACCGCCGCGTATGCTTGTTTACTTGCGTCACAGAACACGATTAGTTGACGACTTTCAATTTCATCCTCAGAAATACCATCATAGTAATGCCTAGGTATCTTCAACTGGTGAAGCTGTGGGAGCTCTTCAAACCATCGATCAAATTCGTCCGTGATTTCAAACCCTAGCAATGTATCCCAATTTGCCCCGCTTCTCCAGAGGCTTTGGAAGAGAACTTTCATCCTGATAACGAAAGGGGCTAAGAAGCCAATGGGATCAAAGATTCGTGCTACACATTGTAGTATGAAACGCTTCGTGTTTACTCTGGTAGTTTGAAATTGGAGCAATCCCTTTAAATCAAACGAGAAATGATCTTCGGAGTTGTTCCAAGCTAGGCCTAAAACCTTTTGACTGACGTTTGGGCCTTGGCTGCTGTCAATACTGAAGTTTACTGATTCTCCAGCCAATGAGCTTTTCCCGTTCATTGTCTCTTGGAGTTCCCGTGAATTTGACAGCCATTTCCGCAAGTTCATACCTGCTCCCAGAATTAGCTCCTTTGCTTCGGTTGCTGACGCTATACCCTCCGATACTTCCGACGATCCAGAAGCCAGGTCGTCGTAGTAAAGCCCAGATCTTATAAGTTCGCAAACTTCTGGATATTTCTCTTCATTTTGTTTGAGATGATGCCGAATAGTGGCCGTTAAAAGAAACGGACTTAAGGCGACTCCGAATGGAACTCTCGTGATGCGATATTCCGTTAGCTCGTTAGGTTTAGAAGGGTTTTCCGGCCATAAGAATCTTACTGCATCTCGATCCGTCGCTGTTAATGAGATCTACAGGAAGGCCTTTTCTATATCTGCTACGAACGCGATTTTGAAATTGCGAAATCGTAGGAGAACCTCCAAGATATCCGGGTTTAAGTTGGGCCCGATTTCCAGGCACTCATGAGCCGAACCGTCGTATACTACTCATAATGGCGTCGTTTGTTTGCGATACGCAAATTCTGCTGCAACTGATGGACGGGGATTCTAGAGCCTCTAGCTCTATCTTCTTTGAGGGATCCCGAACATTTGTGAGGGTTAGTCGCACGCGACGTCTTGTTTCTTCCTTAGCATTATCGCTATTGAAGGTTACGACCCTCAAATTTTCCTCCCCTACTACCGGCAAGTTTAGCTGGCGTGAAACTTCCGTTCTAATGAAGGTACGTTGGCTTCCTCCATCCATGATACATCTCACTCTTAGGGGTTTTCCGTTTCCGCCGTTGGACAAATCTACTTGGGCCGTTTCAAGAAGAAATTTTATCCCCCTTAGTGCTTAGATGGCAAGCTGTGATTTCAGTGGAATCCGCTCCTTCATCCTTCTTGTGTTGAGTTTCACAAATACTTGAATGATGTTTATAGCCGCAATGTTTACAAACTTTATTCCTTTTGAAGCATGACTTCGAACTGTGACCCTATTTGAGGCATACAAAACAAAGATCCTTTTCCCGCACTATTTCCCGTTTTCGCGGAACCGATATTTTATCACATTCACCCGAAAAATGACCGGTGTCACTACAAAATAAGCAACCTTTCGACGAAGGTGCTACACCCGAATATAAAGCCATGGCCGATGACGTAGACCCGCCGCTACGTTGTTGAAAACCTTTAGTTTTAGGCTTACGCTCTTCCCACGTTTTCCAATTTGGCTCCTTGGCGCCCGCCGTTGCGACTCGAACCGGTTCACTCATAATGAACGCCCGCTCGCGACTTGATACTTCGTCCCCGAGGAATTGGACAAGCTCCGTGATATCATACTCGCGCTGCCCATCTTGCTTTTTACTAAATTCAAGATTTATATCCTTTGCGATCCGTTTCAGCAGAATCGTGCACAATAATATACCGTATTTATCTTCACTTATTCCGAGAGCACTTAAACTGCACATTTCTACCGTTAGCGAGTCGTAAAGCTTTCGTAATGCCGCGGTATCCGAAGTTCTGGTAACAGGGTCAATCGTTGCCAGGTTATCCAAGTGGGTGTTCACTGCTTGATCTCTGCGTCCGAATCTTCTTTCCAAAATATCTATAGCCGCGATATAGTTGGCGTCGGAGACGGTGAGACCCTTGATTGCGGTAGCTGCTAGTCCTTCCAAGCAAGTTTTTAGGTACATGAACTTCTTCGTCCCATCCAAATCCACGTTCTGGTGTACAGTGGAGCTGAATTTATTCCAAAAATTTGGCCATTTCGTCATATCGCCGTCAAACTTGGCGAGCTCTAGCTTCGGTAGTTTAACCGAGCTTCCGTTACTCCTGCCGGAACTGGAGAGACTTGATGGGGTGCTAGAACCGCTTGCCCCTCCGGTAGCTAGGGTGGCATCTATTTCTCGAATTTTACGAGAACACTTTGTTTTACTTACAGAAATGTCGTCGTATATTTTCTCGCATTGTTCCACAACATCTTCCATTTGATCCGGGTCTGTTATATGAGCCTGTACTATATCATCCAAAGGTCGAAGGGCCGCTTCCTTCCTTAATATAACGTTTAGTCCTTCTTCCAACTCGTCCCTGTCCACTGGTACCGACTGAAGTAAGGATTTTATCTTTTTTAAGCTAGTGGTAATTTGTCCTCTAATTACCGCACGCTTCCGTATTTGTTTGGCTTGTTCCGTTGCCATAGTTCCGATTTAATTTACCGATTAAATTAAAGTTCAAAAGTTCCGCCGTTGTTTAGATTAAATAAAGCTCCGTACTTTATTATGATACGTATCCGCAAGGTTCTGTTACTCTATCCGCCGCCGATTATAACACGAAAACGTTAACACATACTTGATAATACTTTAGTTAAATCTAAAGTGGCCCTATCCCGGGTTTCGGCACCAAATTATGTCGTAACTTCTCCTTCGCGTTATATTATTTGTTAATTATATGTGAATAAAAAACATCGCAACTAGCTCAACTTGAGATTTGAATAACAAGTGAAATTTTAATGTTAATAAATATAATTAAATTACATGTTGAAAATTAGACTGAATAAAAAGGGTTTATTTTGGGTAGCGAACTAACCCGAGTAACAGCTAAAGCGAGAGTAAAGCAAAAATACCCTCCACACGAAGAGATTCCTACCCCTTATTTGAACAATAACATTCAAAAGACTCACTTTCATTGGACAAGCCCAAAGGTCAGGTGAGCAAACACTTTCACTTAAGGGGAAAGCCTCGAGCCAGAGGAACTCTCTCTCGACAAACATGCTTACAAAAATATAGCATGACCGGCCGGTGACCCGCTGCACCTGTATTACGGGAGTCATTCAAAAATTTTCCTAACCCAAGGCCTTGTCCAAAACAAGTGATATTTAAACAACAGATATTTAAAGAAAGATAAAAATACCAAATTCTAAGAAAGTTTCCACACGCCCAGATTAGCGATTTGGAATTTCTCCTAAATTGTTTGAGCCTGGGAATAATCCGCATCGCTAATCTCCTCGTCCGTCAGGGTATTGAAAATGCCATCCTTGGGTGGTAGCTCCGTCTCGCTGAATTTCGTCTCGCAGTCAAAGTAGTCGTATGGGTAGACCTGTTTCTTCAATAGGTGTGGTACTTCCTCGGCGCTGAACACAGAGTTTAAACACTTAAACTTGTCAGCTCCTCCTCTAGCCAGACTTGCCACGAGTGTCTCCAGCGATGCAGGCATGAACCTAATGGAATCTAAAACCCTAAGATTACCAAGAGAAAATGAAATATAAGTTTCCGAATTTGTCGGAAAGCACTTAATCTCATGATCTTTAACCAGCCCTATTTTATCCATTACAAGATGGGCGTCGTAACGAGAGAGATTATGCATAAAAACCGGAACGAAATTCCTGGTCCTCAGCTTCAGGTTACACGAATTATGAGCGGCGCCCCTGTAGGCCCCGGTAGTATGATCGTGGTCACGTACTTTACAGTCATTTACGGTAAAGGCCTCATTACAAACGTAGCAGTCTCGAGCCGCGACAAACTGCGCCTTTTCCAAGTCCGATAAATTCATGGGAGTGTTAACTTTAATTTTACCCTGAATAATTGCATCTTCACGTAAAAGGTTTTCTACCTCACGATAAGTAACCGGTTTGGACACCGAACCATCGTGATCAACGATCACATAACTGAACTCACAGGAGATGTGCTGCGAAGTTTTCGTGGTAGAAGAGAGGTCACTGTCGGGGTCGCATCGGTGAACTTTGCGGAGAATCGACTCGAAGTCAGCGTAGATGACGTACTTAACCTGTGAGAATAGAAAAAACATGTTATCAATGATAATGTACTCTATAATGATAACCGTAGCAAACTCTCTCCCTCTCTCATGCATCTAATCATACGCGTTATCCGCTTTTCCCTCTGATAAATAATAATAGTTTTAGTTTACCTTCTGTTGCCAAGCAACGTTTTTGAATTCCAGAATGGGGTCCTTCACCGGCATCTCGATTTTCTGGGGTCCGTGTAGACTGCACTCCTTGATGTGGTCTTTGTAGTTTGTCTCCGAGTCTATACCGGAGAAACGATGCAGGCAATAGCGGCAGTAATAGTTCCTGTTCCTGTGTGCGGTGAACGCTTTTGCAAGAAGTCGGGTCATGCTGCGAATTAAACAAAAGAGCTTCATCTCGCCCTGGGTTAATAGCAACAGATCAACTTGTCGCGGTTCCTCAACTCTGTTGGAACTCACGTAACGAGGGAAAACCTCATTCTCATAGCCGAATATATTAAGCGAAAGGTTATTTACAGGCTCGAATTTTTCTAATTTTGAGGTATTTACTTCCACGGGGAATGTAATGCCGGTCATGTCTAATTCATTGCTATACTGTAAGTACCTTGTTACGCGCTGGGGGTTATTATTTTTAGGGTGTAAATGAGCCAAAATTGACCATTTTGGAAACACTTATTATCTGTGTTTTGTACATTAAGGAGCGCTTTTTTAAATGCGAGTTTCTTAGGGGTTTCAAAGTACGTACCCGGTGAAGCGGAAGGTACGTTATAATATTGATTTGTAAAAATTGGATTCTATCTAATACCCACCCACTACCACTCTCCTCATACTCTTCCATTAATCGTTTCAGTGTCAAAATTCCTAAGTCCATCTGTCCAGGTATAACGTCAGGCGTTAAAACCGTTAAGTTTCGGGTCCTGTGATAGATCAAACATTCCACCTCCTCGTCAGTATTAGCTAACTCCCTGGTGTAGCGAGCCCTGAAAGTTAAATACCACTTAATACCCCGATCCCTCGACAATTTATCACGTAAATAATTTTCTATCGCTACCCTATGTCTACCTATGTACTGATCTACGCCAGTCTCGGTCGCTAAAGGTGTGAAACGTGCACAAAAAATAGCATTACCTAGAACCTCCAACTCCTCTAGCTGGTCGTGAAGGGGGGCTTCTGGCGAAGCGACGATAGGTTCATCCGGCGGCTGTCCTCCACCCTCCTGTTGATCCATGAAGTCGTGGATGTCCCGCTCCTCCTGACTCGAAAGTCCCGGAAAGTCCTCCTCCTCCTCTCCATCCATGAAACGGTTAAGGTCACGGGCCTCCTGGCTCGAAAGCTCTGGAAAGTCTCCCTCCTGACTGGTCCCATCTGCTGCGCACTCTTCAACACCTGGGACGTGCTCGCGCATGTGCATATCGGTCTCGTTTTGGCCGTTGAACCACTTGTCGCAAATATAACATGCGATCCTAGGTGGAGGGGGAGTGTCGTCCAGCGTGACGACTTCGATGTCATCCTCTTCCCGCTCCATGAACTCATGCAGTGCACGATTCAAATCGTCAGGTAGTTCATCTAGATTTTGGGATGAAAGGTCCGACGACAGGACGACGCCGGAAGGGGAACCAAAAACGAGGGGAGAGGTGGGTGGCTTCTTCGAAAAGTGAACCAAAAACAGAGGGAGGAGTTGGGGGAATAGGATTTGGAGTGGAATGGGTTAGTTTTGGCCGCTTGGCCTCGGGAGGGGTTGGAGGGGTTAAACGATTACCCCTACTCATAATAAGTTCGCGCATAGCTCGGGCTTCGTGGGCATTTAACTCTTCCATACATAAAGGAGCTTCAGAGAAATAAAGAGATGGCGAGGGAGGGGACTAACTATTTTCCCTACTCTTGATGAGGTCGCGCATAGCTTGAACCTCCACGCTATCTAACTCCACCGAGCTTATGGAATGTCCCGTGAAATTAAGTGATAACCTGCTAGGGTATTCGGTAAAGTGAGGGACTGGGGAGATAGAGTCTGGGGTTGACGGATCTGAAATGTTCGTGAGGGGAGGAGAAATGGAAATTGGAATGTTTGCGAGGGAAGGAGAACCGGAAGTTGGAACGTCCTTAAGGGTGGGAGAATCGGGGCTAGGGGTAGAATCAGAGTCCAGGGTGACCAGGGAAATTTTTGAAAATTTTATAGGAAATAAAGGAAATATAGTGGCGAATTATAGGAAAAAAATAGGATTGAAAATATTAAAATATAGGAAATATAGGATAAAAAATTGCAAAAATATAGGATAAATAACTGCAAAATTATAGGAAAATATAATATAACAACCGAAATAGATTCAAAGACTATCTCCCAGTGGCTGAACTAAAAGTGACGTCAAATGAAATAAAGTGGAACGATACTGTTCTGAACTAATTTCTTGGCTGATTAAAAAAACGTAAAATAAATATATTGTATAAGTAACATAATTTTTTATTATCACTTAACAAAAGTTAACAGATAGAACGTTTTTATCACATTTTTAATTTTGAGATCCATCTATTGTTTTTTGACTTTCTTTAAAATCTTAAGCTCGTCTATTTTTGACTTAGACACACGCTTGGTGGGAAAATATTTTTTAAATTTTGAACTGGAACTGGCAGTTTGGCTTCCCAGTGGGTCTGAACGAGATTCGACAATATTCGAAGCCTCCTGAACAGTCGAAATAGATTTATTTTCTGAAGGTACAGCCTGAGGCGCGATAAATTTGGCTTTCATCGGATAAGGTGTACTCGTTTTCGGTTTAATGGGTTCTGTTTTGCTCGTTTTCGGTTTAATGGGTTCTGTTTTGCTCGATCTTGGTTGAATTGGTTCGGGAGGGGCCGATTTGGCGATCACTGGTTTCGGTGTGGCCGATTTGGCGATCACTGGTTTCGGTGTGGCCGATTTGGCGATCACTGGTTTCGGTGTGGCCGATTCGGCGATCACTGGATTCGGCGTGGCCGATTTGGCGATCACTGGATTCGGTGTGGCCGATTTAATATTATCACAGCGGCTTTGTTTAGAAACAATACCTTTGCTCAAATTTTTTAGCATATTGTGTTTCTTTTTTTCTATATTTAGAAGCTTCCCCTGAATAACATCAAGCATCAACTGTGCATTAACGTTTTCATCATGGCCGGATTTCAATAGCGTTTGCGCTACAGATATGGCTTTCATATTTTTCTCTTTTATCGCTTTATCTAATTTTTCATTTGCTGTGTTTAATATTGTTTGCGATGATTTTATTTTCTCATTGAAAAATGCCTGTTCTGCACGCAATTCCTCTTCTTTTTCCTGCATGTCATTTGTTTCCTTTTGAACTTGTTCAAGCTTCCTTTTCTTTTCCATTAATTCCTCTTCTTGTGCTTCTATAATTTTTGTGTTTTCCATATTTTTATTCTTTTCTTTCTCAATTCTAAGTTCATAACTTTTAAATGAGCCCGAAACGGCTTTGATCAATCCTTTCGATATGGGTACTTGAGAAGGTGTACCATAAACTTTTACCACATCTTTAACTAAACGTAGTGATGAAATGGTTATTTCAGATAATGGAATGCGAGTGTCAGTAACGATGTAGGAATTCTCCGAAAAACCACGTTCAGCATCCGCATTTCCATGTGGTAAAACCAGAATTATCTTGATGAGCTCTTCTAAACCTTCGTACTTTTTGCTTCCGGTGCAGGTAGTTTGATCAAAAACGATTTTCCAGTAATGATCTGGCCTATCTATACTTGATTTTGCGGCTGAACTTCTATGGTTTCTCATGAAAGGATCCAAATCATATAGTTTCCATTCGTCTCTAATCTGGTCTGAATGTTTGAGTCTTGCATCCCCTAAAATTGTTACCAATTTCTGAATATTGCTATCTTGTGTTTTTGGATCATTGAGCGGATTTACGAGACTAGTGCACTTTAGCACTTTGTTGGAGAGTGGCAATGTTTTCAGCAAATGTTCAATGACACGTAAATAAAATTCTTTCATTTTCAAAAGATGAATTTTCCGTTTGTCCTTTGTGAAATTTTCCAATAAAAATTGTCGCGCGTTCGTTCCAATGTCAAGTTTTTCCAGTTCAATTTCATGGACTGGATCACGAAAAGGAATATCAGTTAGTTCACGATGATCCCCATCAAAAACAGATTGATTTGAGATTCGCAAGATGAAGACTGTTACTAGTTCTTGTAATCGTTCGTAAAGTACATGTATTTTCGGTGTTTTGGCTTGAAATATTTTCAAAAACCCTTCAAACAAAGGTATCACATACCGTAGGAAAAGAAATTCAAGTTTCACCTCAATAGGTTTTTGTACTAGGTTCACCAAGATTCTAGAATAGGCTCTGCTCTTTGGTTGATCTTTCTCTGGCTTCTTCATCACATCTTTGAAATACTTCAAATAAACATCAAATTGGTCTAGTAAACATGAAACAGCTGGGCCCATGCTAAGCCACCGTGATGAACAATGCTTCTGTGGAAGCAAATTTGGCTTATTAAGCTGATTATGAACTTCAATGAGATCTTCTCTTCTAGATGCCGAGTCATGGAAAAACGTGTGTATGTCAATAATTAATTGATCCGCTTTGCAAATGAGATCATACTGTAGGCCTTTTCTAAATGAATTGTGAACAATGTGTATGTTGCATGTCCCAATGTCTAATAGGCCAGGGTAGCCACTCTCCTTTAATTTTCCTTGAATTGTACGCCAGATGGTTTTGTTCACATTAGGGCCATCGCTTCCTAATGCAACAAGTAAACGAAGGTCAAAGCCATCAGATTCGAGACTGGATATTATGGAATTAGCGACATCAACTCCCTTCGCATGTCCAAACATTATTGACTTGTAAAACTGGCAAACTACTTCAACTCTAATTGTACTCCAATATCTTATGTGCAAGTCCAATTGCTTCTTCACTTGGCATTGAGTAGTTTCATCATAATGTATTACAAATGGGCTTTTGGAGTTATTAATTTCATTAACAAGCTCAGCCAAAAAATAAGGTGCTATTCCATCAGTAATAATGTAAGCAAACTTGGTACGTGCCATTGAAAAATCTTTAACAATTTGGCTATCAGGGAACATAGCGCGGAATAGCATTGAATTGTCATCACAAGATCGAAAAGTTTGATTCGTAAAAGCCAAATGCAAAGCCCAGTAGATTTCAGCTCGTATTACAGCATCACTATGAATGTATAATCCAAGACTAGGTTTACCTTTTGTCCCCTCAGTCACTATTAATTCTTGGCAGTTTTTTAAGTCTTTCATTGCCGCTATAAGACTTTTCCCTTTGCCGTGTTGCAAAACTTGATCAATACCGGAGTTCGAACACGAGAATGATTTTCTACACGCTATACAATAGGCCGAATATGCGTCGGTCACAATCTTTTTGCACCATTTCCCTAGATTATCACCATTTCTGTCAGTTTCAAGCATCCAACTATCTTTAAATTTTGTACGTCCTCCAGGCATCTTTAGAATATTTTAGAAATAATATTTGATTGATTATCCATTATACAAGTTAAGTAACAATTCCGTTCGTAAATCAGAAACTTTTAACTCATACCTTCAGTTTTGACGCGGTTCAAGATTCTAGTTTGTCAAGAGAGACTAGGCTTGAAGCTGAAGTTTTAGCAGACAACGTAAATTACGATTCCACGAATCACCAAATGACTAAGGCGGAATAGGTATTTCTGTTTGCAGATACAACTAGTCTATTAGATCATAGCCCACTTGATCACGCAGCCAGCGTGCGTGATCAAGTGGGCTATGATTAGATATACTGTAAATATCAGCTTTAACTCAAGCTGATGGTGCCACCTCGTGACTTATTTTTTTTGAACAATATAAATTTTTTTTTGCGAGTTTGAAACTTAATAACCTGATAAACCTAACAAAGTGAAAAAATAGGAAAATATAGGAGAAAATCTTCGATTATAGGAATTTATAGGAAGGCATTGGAAAAATAGGAAAAAATAGGAAATATAGGAAGTCTGGTCACCCTGAGAGTCCGAACTAGAGCTAGATAGGTTGAAAACCGCACGCTTTCTACCTTTTGAGTTGAAGTGGTTGCCGGCCACATGGGCAGCTAAAGTGGCGCGTCTCGTGAAACTCTTTGGGCATTGCAGACACTTAAACAAAATCCCCTCATGCTTTTCCCTTAAATGCCTCGTAAGGTCCCAGGATCTAACATATTCGCGTTCACAAGCACTGCACTTAAACATTCTAAAAATTAACTCTCTTTAAAGGCGGTAAAAAAATATATATCTTAATCTCGGGACAGAATTAACTATGTCTTAAAGACAGTAAAAAAAATCTATCTTAATCGCAAAGATAATTACAAGTATTTTCGGTGCTATACCGTAAAGGTTTCGCTTACCTTCTGCAAAGAACGTCTAAAAGAAACTTGAGAACAGTCAGGAAGTTGTCCAGAACAGAAAATGAATAGCTGATGTACACGCCGGGGCTTTTATACTCTTGGCGTGATAAGATGTTCAACTATCGTAGATCAGAGAATTTCACACTTGTATCACGTGACAATCTGCGTCATGCTTCCTGACGGGATTTTAAACTTCAATCTAGTGGATTTTTTGCAAGTCTCCTATCGTGAACATAGATTATTCTCCCAAATATTGCCGACTGTAACTGTTTACTTGACCTACCATGAAAGACCTCTATCATGGCTTATATCTCAAATTCTTGATGGTATTGTCCTTCTATTTACTCGTAGTCGGAGGTTTCCATGTATTCACACGCGCTTATCATGTTTTCGAAAACATATCTAGTTGTTTCCGCTTCATCAATAAGCGTTTCCTTACTAAAAAACATTTCCTACACCCGTTGCAGTTATTTACATTTCAGTTTCCTATCTCTGCAATGATTGTTCTAAAATATACAGGGTGTATCTGAAATGGACGTAGGAGCGGAAGTATTTGGGTTCCTGGGGCCAATATAAGACGAAACTGTTCTATGACATTTTGTCTTACGCCAAGCCATTTGGAAGTTACTTGAACCTAACACTTGCTAGTTTGCATAAATCCAGCATGTTGACTTCGTCTAAAACAGTAGGAATTAAGTTCAAGAATGATGATTATTGCAAATTAGTGGTTGCCAGCTAAAAGAAAAAAAGCCTCATAGCCATAGAGTTTATCGTAAATTTTTAAGGAGTAGAAAGTTGTACAGTTGGTGACTCGTAAAGGAACATCAATGTAAAACAACATGTTACGATTTAGTGTGTTGAAACTACTGACCGATACTAACGGTATACTGACAGCGATAAGTAGCGCAAACTAATAAGGAACACCGACATTTTGCTTCAGTCTTCAAACAATCGAAAGGTTGCATTTAGTTTAAAGATTAGGTTAATGTTGCAACTTATCGAAATCGGAATTCGTGAATAAATGTTAGTGGGCGAATGTTTGGGATGGGATGTTGGGCAACGCCTGTTAAAACTGAGCAGTAAAATGCATAATTTGCAAAAATTAACCCTTATAAAAATCAAGAAATAATGATGAAACCTATATGTTGAAAATGAATTGAACCCTTATAAAAATCAACAAATACTGTAGAAACCTAAATGTTGAAAATGAATTAAAACTTTTTATGGTTCAAAGTGACCAAAAAAGGGAACATTCCTTTCTCCAAAAAATTACAGTGAGGGAGTAATGGCATTTTTCTTGGTGCCTCACCCGTAACAAATTAGGTACGCTATGTTGAATAGCGTACTTAGGAGTGGGCTTCATAAAACCTAGCATTCCTTCTCAAGGTCACACACTACTAACTTGTTCAAGAAAGGGTTGAAAGGCTCGTGATTGGCCTACACTGATTACGAGGTACCACCAAAAGTATTAGCATACATTTTAAGAAGAAATTTTCGTTCTTCACCTCGGAACCGAACGGATGACCGCAAATAAAACTAAAGATAATTTGAGAAAAAAAAAAGTGGAGGGTTAACTTATAACTAAGAAAAAACTTCGCAAATAAATTAATAAACGAATAAACCTTAGTAAATTTGCAGACCACCCTAAAACTTTAGACTTATGACGTTTACTAACTGGTAGCAATCCGCCAGCGTTGAGAACGACAGGAGACATACGTGCAATGCGAGATGCAATGTAATGTACCCATAAGAAAATGTACATTCTTACTCCTTAGAATTATTCTATGAAAATTGCCATTAAAAACGGTAAAAAAGCTACTTCTTTTAAAGGTTCAAAGTGTTGTAAAGCATGTAAAAATAATTTACTAATTTAATGGAAGCAAGACGTCGCCGGATATGTAATCTTGTACACAAACCAAAATGAACGCTTTTACAACCTTTCGATTGTTTGAAGAATGATGCAAAATGTCGGTGTTCCTTATTAGTTTCGGCTAGTTATCGCTGTTAGTTTCCCGTTAGTATCGGTCAGTTGTTTCAACAAACTAATCGTAACATGTTGTTTTACAATGATATTCGTTAAGATTCACCAACTGTACAACTTTCTACTCCTTAAAAATTTACTCTATGGCTATGAGGCTTTTTTTTTGTTTTAGCTGGAAACCACTAATTTGCAATAATCATCCTATCTTGAACTTAATTCCTACTGTTTTAGACAAAGTCAACATGCTGTGATTTATGCAAACTAGCAAGTGTTAGGTTCAAGTAACTTCCAAATGGCTTGGCGTACGACAAAATGTCATAGAACAGTTTCGCCTTATATTGGCCCCAGGAACCCAAATACTTCCGCTCCTACGTCCATTTCAGATACACCCTGTATATGTGTCTATATCATGAATAAATATGAACTATTAAATTTGAATATTTATTAATTTTAATTAAAAATTGGAAATATGCTTATACTTAGAATAATGAGAATATGATAAATTTCAATGTTTATTATTTAAATTTACGTCAATACAATATTTACAGGAATTTTTTTGAGTTACAAACACTTTTAGAAACCATTTGCTTACAGAATTGAAAGCTTAAGAAAGAACAGTTATTAAAAATGTTAACTATCATCTCTATATTTAAATTTGACACGGCATTAGAATAATGTTCATCTACACGTTCACTCCATTCCGTCATTATGCAATCATGTTGCATCTGCGATGGGTGGTCTATAAAACATCCATTGCAGGTGTTCTTGATTCCCTCAGTCAGTTGATGTATAACCATCTCCTTAATCGCGCTCTCTACACGTTTTGATTCAGTAAGGAATGTAACCACCTGAATGTGTTTTCCAGTAAGTTCCCCCATAGGTATGATCCTATAGCGAATCCATTCTTAGTCGGGTAGTGAATTCCATAGTTGGCTCCTTTACCCTGGATTACTTGACGAATATTTAACGTTTTCCTATCCTGGTAAGTTACAAGTTGAATTCGCTTGTCCACCGACCCTTCGAAAAAACTCGTGGTAGGTTGAGCGTCATCCTTCTCGAAAAATTCATTTGTGGTATCCCTCATCCCATAAAGTTGCATGTACTCGTCCTCACTTAATATAATCCCCGTAGAACCATCCGTCATTCCTAGTCTAATATTGCAGTCCGCTGTTACGCTGACCGATTTAGTTGAGGAAATCTCGAAAACGTTGGAGTTATCCCTAAATAATCACACAGAATTAAGACGCGAACTTAAATTTAAACATAACATTAAAGGAGAGAGTATACTTACATTTCGATGAGTGCTTGAAGACTCGTAAAATGCCTTATCCTCAAACCTACCACGTCTTTTATACGTTCGAGGCACATCGTCGAAAGTCAATATGACACTTGGTCTTGAGCTGACACTTGGCGGGGGTTTACCATGACGTTGACGGTCACGTTGTCGATAGACAATGTGACATCGTCTTAAGCCTAACACTTGGCGGGGTTTTACCATGACGTTGATGGCCACGTTGTTGAAAGTCGATACCTAACTTAAGCCTAACTTCCCGAGCACGTGACATAGATTTCAACCGCCATAATTCAAAAGAGGATCCCTTATCAGTGATGTCATGCATTTATTATTTTCCTCAAAAATTAAGATAAGACACGCCAACGGGAATAGATAACCCTATCTCAAGTGTTCGACATGAGATTAAACGTCGTCATAAGATTACACGCCAACTTTACCCTATCGGTTCACGCCAAGTCTAACATCACGTCTTTCACGCCAATTCTGCCCATCAGTTCACGCCAAGTCTGACATCATGACTTTCACGCCAATTTCCCCCGCCAGCCCACGCCACTGGGCCAGCTCCGCCACTTGGCTACTACTCAGGCCAAGATCAGTATATCCGCAAATATTAGTTCTAATGCATGGGACGGGCCTTTGTATTGTCAACTCGCTCGCAGTCAAATATAAAACAAAATATAATTTGCAAATTAAAGTGAACTTTTAATTGAGGAATATTCATTAGAAAAAATCTTTAGGGCCTCAAATGAACTCACTGCACTTATGTAGAAGATGAAAAAAATGATCTTGCAAGTATTTACTGCATTAAAGTGATATCGAACTGTATCGAAAATACCCAATCTATTGTGAATAAAACCGAAAATCTCCCTAAAAAAACTACACACTAACTTTACAACGTACGTTATGATAAGTAATTTATTTTCTTCCGCTGTTGTGTCCGACGTTCAGAAAGGAAAGTATTTGTAATAAATGTTCAATCATCAAAAGTGAGTTTTAATAGAATTAATGATACAAACTTAGCGGCAATGGGGTTCCCAGATTTGGACTTTCTTGAACCCGATGACCTATTTCTCTCTTTAAATCATGTATGAACTGCTCAAAGAGCTAGTAGGTTTTTGAGATAAGTCTACGCTACTAATCAGTATAAATTCATCTTTAAGTTCTCAAAACCTCTTGCCTAACCATGCCCTAAACAGGATCACAAGACTAAAGTGAAAATAATCAAGAATTTAGGGACAAGTTACTCGTATTTGTATTCAGATGAAAACTTATTGGCCTCCGATTACTTCTGAGGAAGGGAAACCACAAGACTATAGATGTTCTTGGACTGTAAAAGCTAGGTCAACCTTCATAATTTAAATTATGTACAAAATAATAAACACGTTCAAACTAGAGGTAAACTGTAATGAACGAAATTGTGCTCTAATGCGTGTAAAACAATAATGCATGACGGTTCACATACGTCTTTAGCACAAATTAGGCTGATTCTGGAATTTCTAGCTTCAAACGCCGTGTCATAATGTTTCACACAATACAATTGTTTGCCTGATCCGTTCCACCCTGTATAACGTTATTCTCTAACGTGGCTTACGATACCGTGTCCTATATATTTAGCAATTTTCACCGACATTAACTGTTGCGAAAATCTTCAACTGAAAATGTCGAAAGTAAAGCGTTATCTAGCAAATTATACTGTATTTGGAAAAAAATAAGATCATAAATACCGGTTAGGAACTCATCGCTAACGGTTTTACGTAAGAACAATTTGGCCAAACAGTAGATTGCAAAACACAGCGTTCGAATAACACAATAATCACTATCACAGATAAAACGTAGGCGAAGGATCTGATAGAGAACATTTTCGTGTCAGCGTATTCGTTAAGCAACATGCCATAGATACAACGCTTAAAGTTGATCTTTGCAATCTAAGCTAGTAATAACCTAACATAACTAACCACCAACTGTTGAAAATGACTCTGTGCTCTTGGAAATCAAGTAGAGTATTGGATTTAATAACTCCCTTAAATTACACATTGATGTATCAAAACACTGTTTTCAAATACCGGTAAGTATGTTCCTGGATGTAACCGGGTAAACCTCAAAATTCATTAAAAATATTTAGAAAAATTGCAAGCGAATTATTGAAAGGTTTCTAAAGATAGGGATAAACTGATAAAAGCATTCAGAATTTTTAAATTTCATACCTCAATTCAATGCTTTACACTTAAATAAAGATCTCGTATTTATCGAAATAAATCATGAGGCTCTTGGGCACCTCGCTTCTATGATCATGGATATGTATAAATACTAAGCTATGATCATGGATATGTATAAATACTAAACTATGATCATGGATATGTATAAATACTAACCTATCTTTTACCTTTCGCAAGACATTTCGCTTAAACACCCGTTCAGTAGCGAATAAATATGAATTCCAACCCCCCCAATCTTCAAATTTTGTCTCACTGCACATGGGCCAAATTTCAACCCCCGCCCCCACTAAAAGAGATATAGTTTCCTTTTCCCCACGTGACCTAGCTATTTCCGCCTCGATTTACAGGTATACATCCGTCTCAAATCCGCGGTTGTAACGCATATTTGGTGGCCAGCCTTTGGGCCTAGTTGGGAATCCATAATAAGTTAGTATTTATACATATCGTTGCTACGACACTTTGAAAAATTATTTTTAAATTAAAGAAAAGGGAATTATATACATATATATTTATATGATTTTGATGAATAATTGCTTTGTTAGCAGTGAATATACTAATCCATTTGAATTTAAGACTTTAAAAACTGTTTCGTTTAAGGGTTACTAACGAATCCAATGTCAATATTCTAGTGGACGATGTTAGTATACGTTTAATTAACATAATTCTGCTTAAAAACTTTAAACTTATCCTTAAAAGCATACTGAAACTAATATATCTCGGCTGAATATGATATAAATCATATAGAAAAACAAAATAGTAAGGGCTTGGTACATTTCAGTTTTTCGTCATAAATCCAGAAAGTATGCAATTGAAAGGCAACATTGAAGAAATGGAATTTATAAGACGAATCTTTGGTTTTGGGTGGTATGAATTGATAATAAAGGGACGTACTTGTCTTTTTTTATAATTCATTTTGTCAATTTTTTTAGCGTAAAAAGAAGAATGGCCAGTTTGGGAATGAACGCCGCTAAAGTAAAAACATCTTAGATTTTAAGAAATAATTGCAGGTAACTTATCCCGGCCCTCGATCCTTAATTTCATAATTTGTCACGTTTCATATCACTTTTTAATTCCAAAACATTACTACGCTTACTTAATATCAAAGCCTTCCGTAATAATCCCTCGCAAAAAAACTATATTTATGGTCAGGAATACGTGAATTTTTAAAGAATATTTAATGAATACAAGACCACGTAAGATGCTCATAGTCTCTCTTGGAAAGAAGAGAAAGGTAACTTATTCATTCAGACCAATGGAAAGCAAGTTTAAAAAACATAATTCCAGGGAAAGGTGATCAATTGTTACTGTAGTCTCGTGAACATACAAAAGGAAATACTTAGTCCTGTAGTTAATTTTTTAAAGTTTAATGCATATTAAAAGAAATGTCCATGTTTTTAATTAAAGACACGTCCTCACCAGAAAGGACGATACCATTTCGTGATGGCTCCGCTATCTCTAAACACGTATATGATGAACAATGTAAACATTTGTGCCATTGGTTTATGGAAATTTACTGACTCGTTCATCATGTCCAAACCAGTACCCGTTCTAACGAAATCATTCGCCTTTTTAAACATCGATTTAATCGTAAGTACCACCACTACCGAAATCTTCGAGAAGGCGGGAACTGATTTCTCTCTTTTGTAGACAACAATTTGCCTCTTCCTGAGCATCGTCGTAACATCGATTCTATTAATGCGAAACGATTCAATTTATTCAATAAACGATACGCATCGGGAGAGTCGCAATCACATGTTTTTTAGAACTCTTTGGGACGTCGCTTCCCTTATCATACTAGAACGTAATATTCAATGTTATTTTATAAGAAGACCTACAGTGTGGCTAAATTAAAAATTCCAAATATATCGCATAGCTTATCCAGTCATCCCTAGAACAATGTCCTCGAAATTCATATTGATGTCGTGGCTGACTGGATTGACATTCTTTCTCATCGAGATGGGATGTCACTTACGATCAGAATTTTGCGAAACTAACTTCATTTTTCTGGACACCATTGACGATCTCGCTCGCTACAACGTCACTCCATATTTTGTTCAAAACGAACACTTGCTTGATCACTTGAAAGACCGGACACCAGATGTAAGTGCCAAGTTTAGACGTTTAAACTCTACTCTCTCTACTACCAGCGGTCTACTACTAAGAAGAAACTACGTGTTTGTTCCTATGTTTGCCTGCCCAAACATAATGTTTAATATTACCATATTCAATTTTACATATTACCCGAAGGGGATAATAGAAGATTGACATTCTGTATCCTCTTAATACTTTAGTTATGTAACATGATTCTTCCCATCAAACGTCAGATGGTCATCGCACCGTGGGGTGAATTCTATAACTGTTTGGTACTAAATCCTCACTAATCAACCCATAAATCTCGTCTTGACGTGGGACAAAAATCCACAAGCGCCTATTGGCAAATAGTTAAGAGCTAATAGAGTAATGATGAGGGAACTATTTATCACGTATGTGAGTCGGTTTAGTAACCTCGCTCCAAATGTTATGATTTTGGGAAGAACCATGTCACAATTACCCTGCTTTGCGGTAAACTTCTCAAGAAGAAAAGTATTATATAGTTCGGATATTACAGACTGAACGAGATAGAAAAATCTTGAAATGGTTGAAGAATGTTTCGAAAACAACGATATTCTGGGCCGCTCTAAGCAGAAGATATTTATACTTCATGTTTACAGCCGAGAGGCCAAATGCACTCATCGCAAATGGCCTAAAAAGTTTTAACACGATATCCTACAATGAGCGCTCGCTTAGAAAGGACCTACCAAATATTGAGGATTTCTATTCGTCCAAAATCCACTCGGAATATTTGTATTACGGAATACCTAACTCGATTGCGAAAGAGGACAAGATATTCAGCGAATACATCACATTAGCGTGAGCTTCATATTCATATCTGACCTTTTAGATATGCATGCCTTAGAACGTTTTATTCTACACTTTCTAGATTCCAAATTTTATTCGAAACACGGGCTTTAACTAACTTGGAGATGGAATCAAAAGTAGCAGAGGAGAAATTGAAATGGACAAAACCACTGAAAGGGCTCGAGACCCTGAGTTTCACGACTTTAGAATCTCCCTTTAAAATGTTCATTTATGGAATTGCGCTTTCAGTCGGAGTGTTCATCTTGGAAATAATAAAACTTTCGCATTTTTTATGGATAATTCGAACATGCTTTAAAAAAATTCGCACCTTAACACCAGATCTCTGATTGCAAAATATTCTGAAACGCGTTTAAAAAGTTAAGTAATCAACACAGACATTCGTTTAATCACTTTGATTATTGCCAATTATAAAACTCTAAATTGCAACTTATGTAAATTTGTATTTGTATGTAAATCTGCATTTTTGTTTAAGTAAAGAGTAAAGAAAGGAAATTACAATATATAACTTCGAAATTGTATTATTTTATTATTGAGTAATAAAAAGTTAAACGTCCCTTAAAAAACTATTTTCATACTTTAAACTACTGTTTAAGTCATTAGTAAATATAAATTAATCTTCTAAATCTCAAAACAAGGAAGCTGAGCCGTAGCTCGTTATAGTGGACTTCATTCTGGTTTTAAGTTGAAATTTTACATGCTCAGATCAGTTCTTAGAAGAGAAAACTGCTATATTATAACATGGAAGAAGAAGAGTGTACACCCTTATTCTTCCATGATTATAGATGCTATTGGAGTTAAATAGCTGTGCCAATTGATGTACTCGAGGAATTTGATAAATATATTAAAAACGTATCCAAAGTATGAGGTGGTTGGTCCAAAACGAATAGAACCATTACACTCTTACTGATTAGCTCTAAGCAACCAGGTAAAACCTGTTCGAATCTTACTCCAAGACTGACGTAAAAATATCTCGTAAAATGACTGTTGTATCAACTTTTGGCGAGTTAACTGTTGCGAAAACATATAGGTAACTGCCGACGCTACAAACTTTTTCCACAAAATTACACTGCACTTGACTAAATTGAGATGGTTTTTAAAAGCGTTTATCGGTAAAATATTGCTACGAAACGCATTTATAATGTTTTTTATATGAACAGTATGTCCAATCAAAACATTTCGAAACGTACTGTGCAAAGTAACACCAATCGAAAGTATGTCACTCATCATATAAAACGGTTTGGAAGAATTGGAGATACCTCATTGACGTGACAGCGTAGTCCTCAGGCAACTTGCCATTGATATATTATCCTGATTTTTACAATCGAAGCGAGTAATTGTATATTATACCGTAATCATCAAGTGTTTATAATGACTCTGCGCTCGCTGAATTCAATCAAATTATCGCCAATAATAAATCCTTTAAATTACACTCTGATGTATGAAAACGCCGTTTTCAAATACCGGTAAGCATAGTTCTGAATGTAAAGGGACGTGTCTCAAATTTAAAATTGAAAATATTTAGAAATTCTTGAAAGACTCAATTTTAGTCATTTGACTAAAAAATTCCGCGTGTTTTGGTAGGGATAACATTTAAGACCCTTGAATTATTGTTCCGCGTTCATTTGTTATCTAATTTCTCAGTTACACCTAAAAGTTTGAAAACATATATAATCTAGAATGCTATCAAAAGTTAGGATTTTTCAAATGACTAAATAAGGGAACAGCAATTTGATAACCATTTTATGGGTTTGATAAGCAATTGCTTGTCAAGTAGTAAAATATATACTAGTTGCATGATTTAATTGAAAAACTGTTTCCTTTAAGGGTTACTGGCGAAACCAATGTCAATATTATAGTAGACTCAGTAAGTGTACCTTTGAATCTCAAGAAAACAGTAACATTTACACTTTTTTTGGCCGCGACATAATATAGTTCAATCAATTTAAACATAGCCTTAAAATTAAACTGACATTGATCTGTCTCTATTGAATAAGATTTAAAATCTCGAATATACATCTTCGTAAATAAGCCTTGGTACTTTTCAGTTTTTTTCCATCTCTCAAGTTCACATGGAACACGTAAAATACGTTGAAGAAATGGAATTTGTAAGACGAATTTTTGGGTTTGGATGGTATGAAGAAGGGACGCATTTGTCAGTTACAATAAATCATTTAACGCCAATTTTTTATTTTAGTATAAAAAGAATATGGGAATGAACGCCGCTGTTTTTCAGTTGGTATGTAACTAGACACTTTAGATTTTAAGTATAATTGTAGGTGACTTCTACACACCTTCGATCTATTCTCAATTTCATAATTAATTCTAAATAATTCCAAGAATTACTTAGTTTGGGCAGTCCTTTTATTCACTAGTAGCAATCGACGCCTTTCTATAGGCATTTTCATAGTTTCATTGTTGATGTCACTGTATAATAAAAGAAATTTCACGTTTTTTATCACAGATACCTTACATGGAAGGTCGATTTAATTTAGTTATGGCTCCGTTCTATTTAAACACGTACTTGAACAATGTAACCATTTCTGCCATTGGTTTATTTAAATTTGCTGACTCGTTTATCATGTCCAGGCCAATACCCGTTCTGACTAAATCTTTCAGCTTTTTAAACATTGATTTAATCGCAAGTAACACTACCGTAATCTTTAATAAGGCGGAAACTAATTTATTTTCGCAGACAATAATTTGCCTCTTCCTGAGCATCGTCGTAACATCGATTCTATTAATGCGAAACGAGTCAATTTCTTCAATAAACGTTACACGTCGGGAGAGTACCATTCACAAGTTTTTTTGGAACTCTTTGGAACGTCGCTTCCCTCATCTTACTAGAACGTAATATTCAAAATTATTCTAAAAGTACACCTACAGTGTGGCTTAATTAAAAATAAATTCCAAATACGTCGCATAGCTTATCCAGTCATCCCTAGAACCATGTCCTCGAGGTTTTTGTTGATGTCGTGGCTGACTGGATTGACGTTCTTTCTCATCGAGATGAGATGTCACTTACGATCAGAATTTTGCGAAACTAACTTCATTTTTCTGGACACCATTGACGATCTTGCTAGCTACAACGTCACTCCTAATTTTGTTCAATACGAACCCTCGCAAAGTTACTTAGTCGACCGAATACCAGATGTAAGTGCAGTGTTGAGACACAAGCATTTACCATTAAGACTTAACAAATGTGATTGAGGAATTGATAGTAAACGAAGGAAAAATAGAAGCAACACAGGGACTCTTTATGTCCCCACCTTCTCTGTGTTGAAGACGGGACTCAGATGCGGGCGGGTACTTTAGTACACTCATGGCAGTAGTGACGTCAATATGGATATCAAAGAATCCTCGATGCACCACGAGAATTCCAGGTGTTGCTTCGATGTTTTCCAAATTTTATTACAATTCTACGGTTCATATTACAGAATGAACGAGTTAGAAAAATCTTGAAATGGTTGGAGGAAGTTTCGAGAACACCGAAGACACTTGTAAATTGGGTCGATATAAGCAAAACATATTTACACGACCTGTGGACAGAGGAGAGGCCAAATGCACTCATCGCAAGCGGCCTGAGAGTTTTTAATGGGATAGCCTCCACCGAGAACTTGGTTAAAAACGACGAATCAAATATGAACGATTTTAATTTCTACTCATCGAACATTCGCTCGGAATATTTGTATTTCGGAATACCTAACTCGATCGCGACACAGGACAAAGATATTCAGCGAATACATCACATTGGCGTAAGCTTCATATTCATTTCCGAACCTTTCGATGCACAAGAAAAGAAACATTTATTCTTCCTTTTTTTTTAGATTTCAAATTTTATTTGAAACAAAGGCTTTGAATAATCTAGAGATGGAACCCAATATTTTTGAGGAGAAATTGAAATGGACAAAACCATCAAAAGCGCCCGAGATCCTGAATTACGTGGCTTTGAAGTCCCTCTTTATGATGTTCATATATGGAATGGCCCTTTCTGTGGGCGTGCTTTTCTTGGAAATAATGAAGCACTCTAATTTCTTATTGATAATTCGAAAATTGTTTATAAAACTTTTTAACTAAACACTATAAATCTGATTGCAAAATATTCTGAAACAACTTCGCATGAGTTTAAAAAGTTTAGCAATGTATTTAACTATGTAATCATCACAGACTTTCATTTTGTCACTTCGCTTACTGTTAATAGAAGTACTGTACATAACCCCCATGGACTCCTGCTGTTATTTATAAAACTAAATATTGCTTGCATTTATGTAAATTTGTAATTGTGAAATATTCGCGCAAACCTTCTTGATCTCGAATGAATTCATTGCATTTATGTTGAAGTTAAAAGTAAGGAAATTAAACTGTACTTAAAAGCCTAAATCAATAGAACTCCAAAAATTAAACATACAACTAATAAAACTTATCTTTTGTGGAATAAAAATTAAAATCATCCCCTCCCCCGAAAAACGTGGTTCTAACTTAAAACTGTACATTCCTACATGAAATAGTTTTTTACCAAGCGAAAGTAGCCGAAGATCGAAAAAGGAAGAATATTTTTAAAAGATGTTCGATAAGTCAGTTTAAATGTATTTAATAACAATAATAATTTGTACAAATGGGGTGTCCACACAAAGCCTATTACATGCTTACAAAGCTACCCCCTTCCCCCATGACGCAGCTATCATCGTTAACCTTAGCAAGTTTTAAGAGAAACAGATAAGATACTATGCAATCGTTTAGTTTATTATAACATTAACTGTTGCGAAAACTTGATCCGAAAATATAGATGCTAGGACAAACCTTTAACGACCATTTATCCTGTATTTTACCAAATTGAGATGACCTTTAAAATTATATAGTTACAACTGATAAAACGCATTCAAAAGGTCTTGCGTAAGAACAATTTGGCCAAACAGAACCTTGCAAAACATTTTTCGCAAAAACACATCGATTGAAAAAATACTAATTTGTCATTCACTGCCCTAAAGCTCAACCTATTTCGACAGACCTTTGTTCACAAGCCAGTTATTATGTGTAGGAAAGGTTTTAGTTTAATCAGTTACCATCTTGCAAAACGTATTGACAATAATAATAATAATAATAATAATTAAAACTGTTTCATTCTTGCCTTCCTATATAATTTTAAAGGAAAAAGCACTCGCGTAACTATCCATAAAAGCTAGAACAGTAATGTAGCTAATGATTTGAATGAATTTATGTATTTAAATTTAAGTTTTTACATTTATTTATTTGTAACTAAGCATTTTTTAACTTTAAAGTATCCCAGAAAATAAATGTTTTTGTAGAGTTAATAGAACTATTGTGCAAGGAGAAAAAAGAAAATATTTCCTGGAAGTCTCTAAAATAAATTACCAACCGAATGGCAATTTTATTTATCCCAATCCGGTAAATTAACGTTTTTGAAAATTACGGTAATTTCAGATTTCCACCGGGAGCCCCGGCATCGAAAACAAAATAATGTTGCAAGAAATTGTGACTTGTACCAACAAATGCTCTTTGATTATTGTAATGTAAAGATACCTAATAAAACTTAGTTTTTTTTCTTGGAAACCCAGAGAGAGTCCTTATCCAAATGGCAAAACCAGAGTCAGAGCTATAGAGTTAAATGAATACTTAAAATTGATTAGAGCATTAATTTAGAGTTAATTCATAGACATTTTCATCATAATTTATAACTGATTGAAATTGACGTCAGTCGTTGGCTATTTGTTTAATTTATCAATATTACTTTCAAGTTTCAATACGCTTAAAAGCTTTGGAAAAATATTCTCAGAATTATGTCAATACGGATATTCAAATCCACTCTAAAAGCACTGGGTGCAACTGCTTAATTTCCAGTGAGATTTAAAATTTCTTATTCATACGACTCGACTATCTGTATTTTTATCAATACTTCTTGAACACATTATTTCTTTACTAAATCATAAAGAAACTAGGAAGTAAGTGTGTTAAAACATCCTATATATACTTCATACAGGTTAACTTAGCTATTTGAGATCAATAGAGCGTCTATGATCAAGTGAACTGAAAATGTATAGGCCTAATTTCCATCGAAAAGACCACTGTTTGTCTTGACTCCAATATTAGCTCAAAATCCTCAGTTCATAGAAATTCAGGCTCGATTTTTGTATTAAATAGAAATATAGTTTAATATGTGTCCTCAAGAAAAAAGACAAATATAAAACTGGAGGTGCGAGGCTATAATGGACAAAATTGTGATCCAATGTATGACGTTTCACCTACTTCACAAATATAGCTTAGCTCCAAGAAATAAAACGCAAATCCGGGGAACTAAACAGAGTTGTACAGATCAGAAGGAGACTAGATTTCAGTTCAATGTCGCCGTATCACGTTTGAAATTATATCCGTAATTAAAATTTCCAGCTTCAAACGCCACGTCATAGGTATGATATTTATGAGCAAGGTTTTACCCAATATAACTGTTTCTCTGATCTATTCTACAGACTTAACTTATAATATCGCGAAAATGCTATCTAGAAATGTCGACACTCTAAAGGTTTTCTATACTAAATTATACTTTATTTCGGCAAATTGTGATCGTTTTTAAAGCTATAAATCGGCTAGAAACAGGTGACGAAATGCATTACTAGAGGTTTTGCGTAAGAACAATTTTGCAAAACAGAACATTGCAAGGTACAGCGGCGATTAAATAGTAGGTCACTTGACATATAAAATGTCTGAGAAGGATTTGAGAGAGATCAGTTTGTGTCAGCTACTTAATTTTCATAGATACAAAAATTAAAGTTGTCCAAGCGTCTAATCAACAGGTTTTGGTAATGATTCAGTGCCCGGGGAGTTCATGGAGTGTACCGGCATTGATAAACCCCTTAAATTACACTCTGATGTATGGAAATGCCGTTTTCAAATACAGGTAAGTTTGGTCCTGGATTCGACCGACCATTTTTCCAAAAAATCACTAGGAAAAATGCCGCATGAATTCTCGAAGCATAAAAAATATGTTGATATAAAAACTCAGGGAGATTTTCTAAGTCTAAAATTCAAATACAATATGTCATTATACGAACAACAAAATTATAATTACTCTTCCATTTTTTTATGGAAATTCATTTATTAATCTGTTTCATTTAAGAGTTACTGGCGAAAACGATGTCAATATTTTATCGGACGATGTAAGTCCTATTAAGCCTCAGTAATGTTTAATCTTGTCGGCTGGAACATAATTCCGCTTAATTAGTTAAAACATACCATTAAAAGTATACTGAAATTGGTGTCTCGGCTAAGAATTATTTAAGGTACGAGATTAGAATTTGGTACGTTTCAGTTTTTTTCCTTCTCTCGAAAACATATGCAATACAAACGAAACGAAGAAGAAATGGAATTTGTATGGCGAATCTTTGGCTTTAGTTGGTATGAAAACTAAGAGTTGCATAATTTGCATTTTGCAATAAAATTATTTGAACGTCAGTCATTTATTTCAGTGTTAAACGAAGGCGAGTTGTTATGGGCATGAACGCTGCTAAATTCACGTCGGTATGTATTCGGCGTGAGAAAGAATTAACATTAAGCTCTTTAATCGAACGCTTTGTGGTTTAGGGGGTGGGAGGCTCTAAAAATACCTTGGAAAAAATATAATAGAGATTACCAACTATATTGCTAGTCAGAATTCAAGAATACACGTGTTTTGAAAAACGTAGGGATTGACAACAGTCCTCGTTGAACGCTCAAAAAAGTACAAAACTGCCCTCCCAGATATTTAAAGAATTGTTGTACGCGTTGGGGGATGACGCTTTTCACTGGGTTACGAGTAGGACCTTTATAACTAAAATAAAGGTTAATAATTCCTGCTTCATTTTAAAATTATATACATCACTGGTCAGGTAAATATAGAATAATAATAGCGCAATGGAAAGAAAGATTAAAAAACCCGCGAAAGATTACTAACTACAGTCTAGTGGATATAAAGAATGAATGACAACGTTCTAAAGGCATTTTTACAGATCTATTGATGAGTTTAGTGTCAATTAAAAGAAAATTCATGATTTGAACTTTAGAAACGCTTCATGGAAGGTTGATTCCATTTGGCGATGTCCCCGTTTTCTCTAAACACGTTCTTAAACAATGTAAACATTTCTGCCATTGGTTTATGGCTATTTACCGACTCATTTATCATGTCCAAACCAATGCCCGTTCTAACAAAATCATTCGCTTTTTTAAACATAGATTTAATTGTAAGTACAAAAATCATAATCTTCTATACAGCGGGAACTAAGAAGTCAATTTATTTCACTTAACAGACCATTATTTGCCTCCTACTGAGCATCGTCGTAACATCGATTATTTTAATGCAAACCCAATCACTGAACCATTCGCGTCGGAAGAGGCGCATTTCCACGTTTCTTTGGGACGTCGCTTCCCTCATTTTACTAGAACGTAAGTTCAATACAATTATAATAGCTGGTCTTCAGCCTCATTGAATTTCTCAACAATTCTGATCGACATCGCGTAGCATATCCAGTCATAACCAGAACAATGTCCTCGAGATTCTTGCTGATGTCGTGGCTGACTGGATTGACTTTCTTTCTCATCGAGATGGGATGTCACTTACAATCGGATTTTTGCGAAACTAACTACATTTATCTGGACACCATTGACGACCTTGTTCGATACAACGTCACGCCTAATTTTGTAGATAATGAACACTTGCTTGATCACTTGGAAGACCGGACACCAAATGTAAGTGTCGACCGGAGATGTAAGCGTTACATAGGGCACTTGGGGGTTAATAGATTTTAGTAAGACCATGCAAATCAGGAGAAAAAAAAAGATGGAAGCAATCCTGGGATTGGTATTACCCCTTCTACCTAAAAATCATCGCGGTAGCAGGAGGGTTCCACGAGTTGCTTCCGCGTTTGCCTGACCAAATTGACAACAGTTCTATGGTACATATTACAGAATGCGAGAGATAAAAATATCTTGAAATGGTTGGAGAATGTTCCGAGAAGACAGAAGTTAGGGATATATTGGGGTCGTATAAACAGAAAATATTTATACCCTCGGTGGACAGCGGAGAGACCAAATGCTCTCATCGCGAATGGTCTCAGAGTTTATAATGCGCTAGCCGTCACTGAGGAATTCATCAAAAACAAAAATAAAATAGCAGATATTATTGATTTTACTTTCTACTCATCGAAAATTCGCTCGGAATATTTATATTTCGGAATACCTAGCTCGATTGCGAAAGAGGACAAGATTTTCAGCGAATACATCACACTGGCGTATGTACTTGAAGCTTTAGCCGACTTAGAAATGTGCTTTAAAAATTGTTCTAAATTTTATAGGTTTCAAATAATATTTGAAACTAAGGCTTTGACTAATATAGACTTGAAGTATAAAAGAGCAGAGGAAAAATTCAAATGTATCAAACCAGTAAAAGTTCTTAAGGCACTGAATTCTCTGGAATTGGAATCGCCTTTTAAGATGTTCATACATGGAATGGTCCTTTCAATCGCCTTGTTCATCTTGGAAATTACAATGAAACCTTCTCAAATGATGATTGGCATACGATTTGGATTAAATCGCCAAAATAACCGAATTCATGTTCAAGTTGAGAGCACTTAATTAAAATAATCCCATAATGTGACCATATATAAAAGTATACAAAATTGTGTAAGAAAACGAAATAAAAAAATCATCCCCAAAGTCTTTGTAATCACTTTAAAAGTAGCGCAAGTTCGGAAAGTGAAAAGAAATCCTTAATAGATGTTAGACGAGTTAAGATTTTATTGATTAAAATTATATAAAGCGACAACAGATTCCCAGGTTTGGACTTTCTCGATCCCGAAAGTTCATTTTATCTTTTAGTGATTTCTTTGCTCCTACGAACTTCTTGGATTCGTTAATCCATGCTCTCAAGACCAAGGTAAAATAATAGCAAAGTTTAAAAGGTCGTCTTATTCTAGTAGCGGTTGCTTTGAGGATATTTAACTGCTTTGGAAAAAAGAAGATCGACGACAAATACATTTTCCCAGCGATTTCTACACTAGAATTAAGGATTCTCTGCGCTTTTGAAAGGGAACAACTTATTGAGCTCAAGGGACAAAGAATCGTTCTACAGAGATTGAATTACTTCAAAATAACCGAAGGGATTATGTCTTTAGTAGTTAAGTGCTAGATTACTTAGGTTTAAAGAGCTTATGTATTTGTTAGACTTGTTACTAATTTGGAGTTATATTTAAGCGAACGAAGTGCTCGAATTTATGTTTAAAAATTTAGCTCAGGACTCAAAAATACAAAAAAAACTACATCCAAACAAAAAACCCTCCTTATACATTAAGAGCAGTATGAAGTCATATCTAAGAGAGCTACCGCTCTCTCAGAATGATGAGTGGGTATTTCATTATTGGTTTTAACCCAGTTGCAAAATGACCCGAGCTTTAATTCTACAGGACCCCATTTGTTCTACAACACTTTTCACTCAGCCTTACTCAAAGTAAACTTCCATAAATTCATGGCATACTTATCAGAAACATCCTGTAATTTAATTCAAAAATATCTCATAAGGTTTAATCAAGAGGTGATATCTAGTTTACTAGGGAGAAGGTATAAATTCGCCATATTTCCAGCTTTATCTCCAGTCCAAACGTAGGCGTGCGAATACTTAGGCATCTTATACCTTCTCCTTAATAAACTAGATATCACTTCTTGGTTTAATAGCTGCAATTTTTGGAAACATTGACCGTTGCGAAAACTTCACCCATAAATGTCGACACAAAAAAAATACTGTAATTGGCTAAATTGAGACGGTACTTAAAGAGATTATCGGTTCGGTAAGTATTAGCGAAAACGCCAGGCTTTGATCATGGTATTGCATGATAATAATTGGGCCAAACAGGAAAATTTTGAAACATTTTGTGCAAAACAAATCGATCAAATCAATATAAACGAAAACGATTATGTTACTCAACATATAAAAAGACTCGGAAGGATCTAAAATAAATCACTCCGTGTCGGCGTATTTGCCAAGTCAACTGTTATAAATATACAGAAATCAAGGTCGTCGAGAGTTCAAATTCTCTTTAACAATTGAAGTCTAAGTAATAATCTAACGTACCTAATCACTAACTGTTGGAAATGACTCTGTGCTCGTCGCATTTATTTAAAATATGGCCATTAATAAACCCCCTAAATTACACGATGACTC
This sequence comes from Phalangium opilio, assembly GCF_054372755.1. Taxonomy (NCBI): domain Eukaryota; kingdom Metazoa; phylum Arthropoda; class Arachnida; order Opiliones; family Phalangiidae; genus Phalangium; species Phalangium opilio. The sequence goes on from NW_028324178.1 coordinate 2,533,606, forward strand.
ACGAAAACGCCGTTTTCAAATACCGGTAAGTTTGGAAATGCATATGACCAAGCAAAACCTCAAAATTCTCAAAAAATATTTAGAAAATGCTAAAAGTTTCATCTTAATAAGAATAATTTCATATAAATAACAATAAGCATTCAAAGCGTTTATTTAACCATCGAAATTGTAATATTACGCGGTTATTTTTTATGGAATTTCTCAGCTTGACCTTACATTTTCAACATACAGATTTAAGATACTACTAGCAATTTGATAAATATTTTTAAGGGTTTCATATAATTGCTTGGTAAGCAACGTAACTAGAGATGAACCGGTACCGATACCATGTCGGTATCAGCACCGACACTCGGGGTTTCCCGATAGTATCGGATCGGTTGGTTTGATACCGATACTAAACCGATACTCGTTTAACATGCGTTATATGGTGCTACATGACATTTTTAGGTCTTTTAGTAACGTAATGATGGTGATAATATCTCATTTCTATGAATTTCAATCGTGACGAGTTCTCATTTATATAAAAAGTACCTGAATTCAGTTTATCTAACAACTAATAAGCGAAAATCTTTCTTAGTACGCGCCTACTACTCTAGGGATGAACCGATACTATATCGGTATCGGTTGAAGTATCGGGTTTTGGATCATAGTGAGTAAATATCGGTATCGATCGGTATCGGTTCATGTTTGTATCGGTATCGATCGGTATCGGTTCATGTTTGTACCGGTATCGATCGGTATCGGGTTAAGCCTGGTATCGGCCATCTCTAAACGTAATATACACAACAGTTGATGCGTTTTATTAACGCGTATAAACTTAACTGTTTCAATTAAGGGTTTCTGACGAAACCAATGTGAATATGCTAGTGGACCATGTTAGTAATTTAAAGTCTCAACAATGATCAGGACAGACGAGACATACTGCATTTTAATCAGTGTAAACCTTACATTTAAACGATTCATATGTCTCGGCTGAACACGATGGGTCTTTCTGAAAGGCCTATCCGAAAATAAGGGGGATGTTCTTTAGGCAATTTTGAGTCGAAAATGTCCCGTAACATTTTGCGGTCCGGGCCATGTTCTAATTGTCTACGGATGACCCATTTACTAAATTAGCACATCGTTTTTGAGTTTCTTAGTTAAATTTAAAGGCTCATCCGTAAAACACTACAATCCGGCAAAATGTCTAAGAACATTTTCGACTGACATTTTCGACTCGAAATTACCCAAAGAACATCGCCCTTAATTTTAGACAGATCTTTCAGAAACACACTGTGTAAGACTTGGTAATTAAGGTTTGTTACATTTCAGTTCTTTTCTTTCGCAAATGAAAAACAAATGCATTACGAACGCAACGTTGAAGAAATGGAATTTGTAAGGCGAATCTTTAATTTTGAATGGTATGTAAAATAATGTGTTTATATTACGAAATATTTCAATATACGTCAAAACCGAAATTCTTCTAGTATAAGAAAAAACATAATTGTTTTGCGAACTAACGCCCATAAATTCACGTTGGTAAGTAGGAAAATCTTACTTTTAAAGTATTCGGTGGTTCGTGTCCAATTTTGAGACTTAAAGGCCGACTTCCATTGAAAGAGTTCTAGCGAACTGAAAACCGAGCATCGAGACTATGGAGCGACCGTGCCTATTTCCGAATCCCCGCTGGGTCAAACGTTGGAAGGGTTCTAGCTACCTGAAAGCCGTGCAATGTGGTTCTAGCGATTTGAAGATACACAATAGAGAATTTCCTTCAGGGGAAAGCAAAAATTCGTGAGGAAATAAATTTAAAAGGATTTCTATAGTTCATCTTCCAATCGCTAGAACCACATTGCACGGCTTTCAGTTAGCGAGAACCCTTCTATCTTTTACCCCAGCGGGGATTCGAAAGTCGGCACGGTCGCTCCATTGTTAGTCTCGATGCTCGGTTTTCAGTTCGCTAGAACTCTTTTCGATGGAAGTCGGCCTTTAAATTCAAAATTTCTCTTACTAAGATTCACGCGTCACAAATGCTCTGGCCAGATAAGGTGCTCATTAAATCGTTTTGTAGTTCTTATTTTAAATTTACTTCTTTGGTGAAGATTTAAAGACACGACATTTGCCTTAAAAAGGCTCTTGTCAAAGGCTGCATAGATTTAGAATACGTATATTTTTAAAGAAGCAAGATTGAACAGCAGCGGACGTCATAGTCATGACCATGAGCTAACCAATAATATAACTGATATTCAAACCCTCCTATAATTAATATATATTACTTATCCGATCACTGGGTAGCAAAAGACTCAAGAAACTGTTCTTATTCCCTTGAATCCGTTCTTGGTATAATTAAGTGTTTATTGTCCATTAACAGGCATTTTATGTTTTCGATTTTAGAGTCGTGGCCTGGAAGGTCGATACCATTTGGTGATGGCTCCGCTCCCTCTAAACACGTACTTAAATAACGCAAACATTACTGCCCGTGGGTTGTGGAAATTTTCTGACTCGTTTATCATGTCCAGGCCAATACCCGTTCTGACTAAATCTTTCACCTTTTTAAACATTGATTTAATCGTAAGTACAACAACCGTAATTTTCAAGAATATGGGAACTAATTTCTTTCATTTTGCAGACAATAATTTGCCTCTTACTGAGCATCGTCGTAACATCAATTCTATTAACGCGAAACGAGTCAATTTCTTCAATAAACGTTTCGCGTCGGGAGAGCACCATTCACAAGTTTTTTGGAACTCTTTGGAACGTCGCTTCCCTCATCTTACTAGAACGTAATATTCAAAGTTATTCTAACAGTAGACCTACAGAGCGGCTAAATTAAAAATTCCAAATATATCGCGTAGCTTATCCAGTCATCCCTAGAACAATGTCCTCGAAATTCATATTGATATCGTGGCTGACTGGATTGACATTCTTTCTTATCGAGATGGGATGCCACTTACGATCAGAATTTTGCGAAACGAACTACATTTTCCTGAACACCATTGCCGATCTTGCTCGTTACAACGTCACCCCTAACTTTGTAGCCGCCGAACACTTGCGTGATCACATAAAGGATCCGACACGAGATGTAAGTGCCGATTTGACACAGGGATTTATAGTTTTTATTGAGACAGTGTAAAAGTAACCACCCAAAACAAGAAAAAATTGAAGGGACACCGATGAAACTTCGAGATGAGGTCGAGTACTCAAGTTAACTCTCGACGCTTGAGACATGATAAAAGATTGTGACAGATCGCTTCGGCTTCTATGTTTACTTGCTCAAATTGACTTCAGTTTTGTGGTATATATTACAGAATGAAAGGGACAGAAGAATCTTAAAATGGTTGGACAATGATTCGAGAACTTGGAAGACTAAAGACATTTTCTCCTTCTATATTAACGGCAATTTACTTTACAAGTTATGGACAGCGGAAAGGCCAAATGCACTCTTCGCGAGTGGCCTCAAAGTTTATAAGTCGTTACTTAATAAAAACAAGGTCCGCAATAATGACTTATTAAAGATCAAGGATATGAGTTTCTATTCGTCAAAAATTCGCTCGGAATATTTGTATTACGGAATACCTAATTCGATAGCGAAAGAGGACCCGATTTTCAGCGAGTATATCACACTGGCGTAAGATTAACTCTTTTCTAAACCTTTCTGTGTCCGAAGGGTCCGACATTTACTCGAAATCCCGTGTGCTTTTCACAAAACTCCGAAATCTTTGGTGAAATCCCGAAATCTTTGGCGAAATCCCGAAATCTCGTATGCGCTTTTGGGAATGTCGGACCCCTCGCCTGTGTCTGCGAGGAAGGAACCTTAACTGTTTTCTACATTTTCTAGATTTCAAATATTATTTGAAACCGAGGCTTTGGCTTACCTAGAAATAGCATCCAAAATGCTAGAGGAAAAATTAAAATGGATAAAACCACCAAAACTCCTTGAGGCCCTGAATTTTGTGGCTTTGGAATCCCCATTTAAGATGTTCATTTACGGAATGGTCATTTCAGTTGGCGTCCTCCTTTTTGAACTAATAACGAAACTCGCGCTTTTGAATGGCAATTCGAAAAAGAAACCTATCAAAAGGCGGACCCTAACACTGGATCCTTAAGTTCAAAATACTCTGAAACAACTTGGCACGCATTTAGAAAGTCAAGCGAGGTATTTAACTAAGTTTCGTCCATTTTACTTACTGTCAATTATAAAACTAAATATTAACTTAAGCTTTTTGTAACTGTTCATTCGCGCAATCTTTTTTAGTCGTATAAACTCACTGTATTTTTGAACAAGTTAAGATTACACAAATTAATCTAAAACTATACACTCAATTAAAGTGCAATTTTCAATAATACCAATACCAATACTACTTTACACAGAAAAATCTATATTTCGTGTAGTTAATAAAAAATCACCCCAAAAAAACTCGAAAATGTAACATCTGATATAAAATATTTTTTCTCTCATAGAAGAATCTAAAGTTCGGAAAAGGAAAAGTATTTTTAATAGACGTTCTATGAGAGAGTTTTTATATAGATTTAATGATATAAAGCGGAAACGGGTTCCTACATTTGGACTTTCTCGATCCCGAAGAACATTTTTTTAGCCATATCGTAGTATGCGATAGGCTCTTAGTTTGACCCGAGCCGTAGTAGTAGTAGTAGTACTTGTGGCTGGAGTTTTCGCTTTCGTTATCGTCAGATTTTAGCTTAAAAGGAACTTTATATTACCACAACCCACCAATAGGGGTAACTGGGCTCGATTAAAGATTTAATTTTAATTAAAAAATTTTCAGGTCAGACCCGGGAATAGAACCTGAATCGTTGGTGTAGTAGACAAACATTCTACCATTGAACCATAGAGACTTGATAGAAACCCCGAGTTTTTTATTATTTATTTTTATCTCTAAAATGTCGGGGTGATGTGGGGTGGGGTACCTCTTAATCTGTGGGGTCGGATACTTTTGAATTTTTATCTGTGGGTCGGATACTTATGAATTTGTATGTTTGGGGTTTTTATATTTATTTTCTTTTTATTTATGTGTTAATTAAATAGATAACGATTTTTCCCGTTTCGTTCTCGTTCGGTAGCTATCGCCATCTATGTTATGTTTGACTGGAACGTTTTGGCGGTTAATTCAAATGTGGGTTTAGATAGAGCTAACATAGTGTTAAATGAGCGTTATGCGTTTGATCATTTTAGCATTGCTAAAGGTAATTCGAGGGGATAATCACTAAAATGCGTAATCACCATAACTAAACTTTCTCTTTCAAAAGTTTCTGGGCATAAGTCCATGTTAGAAATTTATAATATGCGATAAGTGTGAATCGTCATAAGTCTATGTTGTAAACTCATCGAGGGGATTATCACTAAAACTATCTGTTCTTCGATTCGCCGGAATATTAGAATTACAGCATAAGTAAATTTATACGATTATAATTTTATCACTGTTTAGAGTAGGGAATCGAGGGGCTATTAACTCTGATTTTATGCACGGTACATCATTTAAGCATTGTGAAAGATAGCGCTATTTACTCATTAGGGTAAGGTATAGAGGGGTTATCCACTCATTAGGGTAGGGTATAGAGGGACTATTCACTCGTACGATATGGCTACTATTACGAGCCCTTGGGCCGTCTTGTTCTTCTCTCTTTTCCCGATTTCTTTGCTTCAAGCATGGAGAAACTACACTAGGAGTTACGAAGTTCACGAGAGTATATAGTCAATATAACCTTCTCTTTAAATCCCCCCAACTTCTTGCATTAGTTACTCCATGTCTGAAGGCCAAGGGAAGAATAATCACTAGCTAAGCCAAATTCTAGTAGCGGCTGCTTTTGGGGACATTTAATGGCTTCGTAGAAGAGTCGACAGCAAATACATTTTCCCAACGATTTCTACCAAGAAATTAAAGATTACCTAAGGACCATCCTTCTCCCTTCGAACCTATAGGGATAAAGAATCGTTCCGCAGACATTGGATTACTTCGAAATAACCGAAGAATTATATCTTTAGTAGTTAAGAAATAGATTTCTCTGGGTTAAAAGAGCTTATGCAGTAGTTTTTGGACTTCTTGTGGTAATTTGGAGATGTTTGCTATTGCATCTTTAAGGATTTAGCTCAGGACTCGTACTGCGTGGCTTTCATCAATGTTTTTAACTTGGTTGCAAGAGGAACTGAGTCAGAATATAATAATTTGCGCCTCAATAAAGAATAAGTAGACGCTGACATTTAATTAAAAGCGAAACGGTCTGGAATTAGAAGCCCTATTTTTAACTAATAAAGGAAAGCCTAAAAATGAGTAGGATATTTAAACCACAAATTTAGTACTAATTTGATTAGATTCATCTACTGGGATGTAGCATTTATAAGAGATATATATGGGTATAAACATAGAAGCCCTTTTTGAATTAATAAAGGATAGCCTAAAAATGAGTAGGATATTCAAAGCACGAATTTAGTAATAAATTGATTATATTCATCTATTGGGACGTAGCATACATAATATATTTATATGGGTCTAAACATTGGAGAAACAACTCTACTTTAAGCTCAACCATTGGCAGTTTTAAGATTAATCAGATTAAGGTTCTCTAGTAAGTAAAATGCAAAAACAACAACAACAAGAAAAAACCCGCATCTGATGGTCTTATCTAGCAAAGAAAACTGTTTTTACGGATCAAACCAAGTAAAAGAAGCACAATATACCATTTTCAATTACAAAAATACTACGGTTTACAACACAAACTGTGGGCTATTTTAAATATTGTTATGCTTGAGAAGGCAACGTCTAAAGGTCAGTGATGGCGATGGTCAGTGGTATTAAATCCACTCTTCATAAAATGGTTTCTCAACAGATCCACCTACAAATGAATTTTGCCTGAGGAAAGTATGTTTAAAATTGTTAAGGCATCCCTCGTTTGAAGCAAAATAAAGATTGTATAGAAGTCTTAGAACGTGTTTAAAGATGTTTTTGAAGCTTAGTTGCAACAAGCTCCAGGGGAATTAAACATCTAAATATAGGGTTTTTATAAAAACTGTTTTCGCTTTCATTAAACTTCCCACGTTTTCAAGCCCAGTTTCTTTGAAATAACAATCTTTTACATATAAAAGCATACGTCCCAAGACACGTCATAATATACTTTTTGCTAAAATTTTAACAGTTTATTATTTTCAGCTGATTACAACAAACTAAATAATTTGGACTTTATTGTGGAGTGTATAGGGAAAAAGATGTTTTTCGTCGACTTAATTGCAAATTTATAATTGGCTGGAACATATTCAAGATTTCTGATAATGACTGAAATAATTGGTTTAGTAAGACAAGTCTAGAGTCTTCGAAAATAATAGATGATTAATGGGAAATATTAGACGAGTGTTGATGACGCTTTTATTTAATCGTTTACAAATAAATAGTTCCGACGAGTATTTGTCCCTTTATAAACATACCAAATTAGAGTAAGGTCCAGAAAATTGGAAACGGTGCTAAGCAATTGTCAGGTAAATATGTCTTTTACTTACTCTCATTTTGAAATGAAAGCAACTGGGCTTGACGCTTAATAATACAACATCCATGCCTTTAGGGGATAAAATTTCATAACTTTGTTGAGGAAGTAGAGACAAGAGTCTCCCATGACCCAGTTAGCCCAGAGTCGCGAGAGCAGGTTGTCCAATCTCCAAAATTACCTACAGATTTTTACGACAGTTTCGCGATTTTATTGTTGAAATGTAAGTGAGCTGAAAGGTTGAGGTGAAAAGGCAAGGCACTAGATATCAAACCCCCACGTCACACCCTTTCTCCAGGCTTTGGTTCTTTCAAACTCTAAGGAGAGAGAGAGATACAGAGAAAGAAAGAAAAGGTCAATTGGGCGACAAAAATAGTCTGTCCCAGCTGTTACGGAAAGCAAAAGAACAGAGAAGAATATTACTTTCGGACGTAAAATGTATTTATTGAGGATTCTGTTTTGTCTGTTTCCACCCATTTCATTTTTATACCTAACGCCCTGAAAACGAAAGTGATTGTCGTCGGCTTCTTCGTTTTTGAAATCGACCAAGAAATGATCGATTCGTTCACAAAAATAGAACTTGACGACCAAAGATGGATTCGAGAACCTATTGACCATGATTTAAGTGCACGCGGAGGCCGAACTGAGATATCTGATACGATGATACTAGAAATGAAAGCTAGGGCCTTTTTAGAACAGGGAAATAAATTCCCCCTCCCCCAAAAGAAAAAGAAGGACCGAGAAATATTGAACTTTTTCGTGGATCTGTAGATATATTTCAAAGAGACTAACCATAGTTTAGGGTTGAAAAAGCACTTAATATTCTAGACTTTCAGTTTCATATTCAGTTGGTTCAAAATTAAAAAGTTGACTGACTAAAAAATGGCAACCATAATTTAATTATTTGTTTGTTTGCATTCTTAGTGTAATTGGGAGCCATCTTAATGTTATCAGAAGTAGGATAAGGGACTAGAAGTACTGAGCTAACCAAATTCTTCACTTGGCGAAAGTGAATATTATTGATAACACACCAACGGTTGGCCCTCTGGTAGCGGTTTCTGAATTTTCCCTCCAAAACGTGAGACGCTCGCGGCGGTAGACGGCCGAACTAGATTCAAGCACCCGCGTCAGTGCTCCGCGGCTTTGGGTTGAGGTGAAGGAGGTTGGAAATTTTTTTGGAACTCGACCAATTTTTTTTCTCTCTAGTGTAGGCGCGGTGGAAGCGGCATAAAATCCTCAAATTTGTCCACTAGTGCCAGGATCTACTAGCAATGCTAGAGCTCTTTACTTCTAGTCTCATCTTACTTCTGATGTTATTATGAAACGTTCAAAGTTCTTGAAAACGGTTATAATTAGAAGGGAAGCTTAAAGGGATACTGCGAGCTTGATTTTTTCTCCTTAATTGAAAGATCGTAGAAAAATGAATATATCAATTGGATCCATGTTTCTAGCTACAATATTAAAGAGATTACAAACACCTGTTTATATTATTTAGAAGCAAATGTTATCTTCCCTTGTCACAAGTGCGTTTAACTAAAAAAATAAATCAAGAATTTCATCAGTTTAGCTGTAATAAAAGAAGCTCTGCAATTCCAAACTTGGACAATTATTTCAACTTCTCTCTGACACCTTTATCTCAAGGACCTATGATATGCCGGCCGTCCTCTCGTATGGCGAGCCAAAGCGGACAAAATTCGAAATTCGCTCTCCCTCCTTAGATATTTCGCGCCCTCCCTCCTGATAATACCCTCGTTCCCTCTCTTTAAACCTCGCACCCTCCCTTCAAAACCTCGCTCCCTCCCTTCAAAACCTTCCCTCTCTTTCAAAACCTCGCTCTCCCTCTTTTTAATACCCTCGCTCCCTCTCTTTAAACCTCGCTCCCTCTCTTTAAACCTCGCTCCCTCTCTTTAAACCTCGCTCCCTCCCTTCAAAACCTTCCCTCTCTTTCTAAACCTCGCTCTCCCTCCTTATAATACCCTCGCTCCCTCTCTTTAAACCTCGCTCCCTCTCTTTAAACCTCGCTCCCTCTCTTTAAACCTCGCTCCCTCTCTTTAAACCTCGCTCCCTCCCTTCAAAACCTTCCCTCTCTTTCTAAACCTCGCTCTCCCTCCTTATAATACCCTCGCTCCCTCTCTTTAAACCTCGCTCCCTCCCCTTATAAAAGCCTCGCTCTTCTTCCTTATAATACCCTCGCTCCCTCTCCTTATAAAAGCCTCGCTCCCCCTCTTAATAATAGACTCGCTCCCCCTCTTTATAATAGAGTCGCTCCCCCTCTTTATAAAAGCCTCGCTCTCCCTCCTTATAATACCCTCGCTCCCTCTCCTTATAAAAGCCTCGCTCCCCCTCTTAATAATAGACTCGCTCCCCCTCTTTATAATAGAGTCGCTCCCCCTCTTTATAATAGAGTCGCTCCCCCTCTTTATAATAGAGTCGCTCCCCCTCTTTCTAATAGACTCGCTCCCCCTCTTTACAATAACCGCGCTCTCTCCTCGGAAAAAACGGTCGCTCTCTCCCCTCAAGATAGCGTCCGGCCTTGCTTGTTTTTTATCGTTGCCTTCCACAGTACAATTTTTTGTTGGGATTCGCTATTTTGCAAAGCCATACAGTTGCGGTGAAGATATTCAAACAGCTCGTGCTACTTTGCAGACCGTAGTTCAGGAGACTCATACTGCAGACTCTGTATAGGTTGGAATTATATACAATTATTACGGATAATTACAGATAATTATAAAATAAAGTGCAAAATAAACTAAAATCTTACTATCCATATTTTTTTCATGTAATACCATGCCAATTTTCTGGGTAATTTTAAAATAAAGTGACGTAGATTATGGTTAACAAATTGGGAAAACCAAAATATTCTCTCTCCGAGTCAAGACGACTACTTACAAACTTATTTACCCAGATTTGGAAATGTTTCTTAAGTTAAAATTTATGAAATATTAGAGCAGTATGCAAAGCATAGCAAATATACTGTAAATAAGACGACATTTTACATCCAATAATGATATACTTGTACACATTAAAATCATCCGATGGGGGAAAAACGGGAAATGAAGAGATAAAACTTTGGAGGGATATTACCTTTACGTGTTTGTAAAGGCCCAATTTTCTACTCCTCAACTGTATGCCCTCTATGTTCAAAGCCATATTCACAACAGGATTGCCATGTAAACAATATCCTCTTGTTTCATCTCAACGATTTTCTTAGTTTGTCAACATGACTGTTAATGTTACATAACACCAAAGCTTATTTGTGGCTACACACTCTGAAAGTAAATGCGTACCATAAAAAGCATGAAAACACGAAGCTATTATCCGATTAAGATCAGACCTTTCACTGGTCTGGGCTGCGTTCAGCAGAGCTCACCAAAAAAGACAGCGGATTTTGGAAATGTTTACCGGTGAGGTCTGACGTCATAGCTTTTCTCCGGTCATCGGCGTTTTATAAATGACGCTAGCGCAATAAAGCGTGCAAAAGGCTTAACAAAAATTGTATGATAACATATTAATAGAGATAGATAGCAACTTTTATAATTAAAATTAGAAACTAACAAATCTCTTAAAATTCTCGCGTGATCAACTGGTTTCACGCCAATTAAATAGCTATAGTCCCATAGAGCTATTTGTATTAATTCCTCCATGGTTTTTTCGCCAAGCTGAGAACTACGCGTTTTACGTCACGTTATCCAAAAAGCCGACTATTTTCTTTGAAGATCGCGCTAGCTCAGCGCTAACCACCGTGACGTCAAAATTCAAAAACAAAATCCCGTTATATAGGACACTGCTAACAGCGCTGGGCTCTGCTGAACGCGGCCCAGATTTCCACCATGATTATAAAATCTAAGCCTAATTATTTAAAAGTGTATTTAACTTTCGGCTCACTCTGAACCGTTAATGTCTCTGCATTACAGAAACGAAAACCAAACCCAAGCGTTTACTTTTTGGTTCACTCGGCCAATTGACAAATAAAAGTTCATTTGACCAACATTGTAGCGTTGCGCTTGTATTCACTTTAGGAAGGATTATGCTGTAAATAGATGTAGAATAGCTTAAGTAATATATAAACATCGATTTCAAATAATAAAATTAAAATATTCTTGAGATATCAAAATGAAACAGAGCTTTATAGCTACAAAACCACTAAAGGCATCGAAATTACGAAAAATATTTCCGTATATTAATTATACATTATGAGAAAACCAAATATTAAGGTTTTGTAGGATTTCTTTCCACAAAACAAAGCGAACTGCTAACGCGGAGCACTAACGGACGGACACACACAGACTAAAACATAGACTGCTTTTCAACTCTTTCCGTTTTAATTTTGAGTTGAGAAACAAGATTATCTTAAATATTAAAAAAATATAATTAATATTAAATATTTTCTTCGTTAGTTGTTCGCCTTATTAAGCGTTACATCGCGTTGATAAAGAACAATTAGACATTCTTGAGAGACTTGACTAATATTGGCGTTTGAAATGAAGCATACGCCGGTTGCTTCGCCTTACTCAAATAGGTAGTATATAAAGGTGCTGAACAGGGTGGGAAATAAGGATTTTTTTAAAACTGGACATTGGGCCAGCGACCCCCCTGGCCTGGAATAAATAAACTGGTCCGTGACCATTGACCAGGGCGCGTCGTCTGCTAAACTAAAGAAGTGGGTAATTAAAATAGTTGAGATAATGACTGGACTCTGGTTACCCTTGAATTTTCTTAGTGGTCCCGTGGACCACTGACCCCCCTCCGATTTAATTTTTAAACTGGTCCAGGAATTTTTTAAACTGGTCATTTGCCCTGTGCCACCGCCTTATTTCCCACGCTGGTGCTGAACTACAGCTAAAAGCAAGAACAACCGCAATTGCGAAAACCTTTGGTGGCGATCCCACCTTAGGGAGGCTAGACGTTTCTCGTAACCCTAGCTGATCGCCGCGAATGTCTTAAACCCAACGATGACGATGGAGTAGAAGCCAGGTGTGCAGACTGGTGTCCATGTGGGATGGACAAAAACAAAGACCAGAAGATGGTGGTGTAGAAGCCAGGTGTACAGACTGGTGTCCATGTGGGATGGACAATGACCAGAAGATGGTGGAGTTAGAAGCCAGTGTGTACAGACTGGTGTCCATGTGGGATGGACAATGACCAGAAGATGGTGAAGTTAGAAGCCAGTGTGTACAGACTGGTGTCCATGTGGGATGGACAATGACCAGAAGATGGTGGAGTTAGAAACCAGTAAGTACAGACTGGTGTCTATGTGGGATAGACAAAACCACCGCCTAGAAGATGGTGGTGTTAGAAGCCAATGAATACAGACTGGTGTCCGTGTGGGATAGACAAAGACCAGAAGATGGTGGTGTGATAACTCAGTAGAGGAGCCATTTCCGTGACTGTGAATGCAGTTCCGAAATGGCGAACACGTTTGCTCCGATTTGGAAACTGCGAACGCGGTCACGTGGGTGTAACAACAGACACACAGACAGACAGACAGACAGACTCACACGATCGTTACAGAACTCCTCCGTGACAAACGTCACTCGGAGAGGTAATAAATAAAATGCTAGTTTTGACAAATATAACAACCCTCCTCTATCTATGGTGAAATGCTTCGGTTGCATCACTTTTCTTAACTAAGCAGTTTCTTGAAAATTTTGGGCTTTCGTAGAGGCCAATTAATTGGTTCACTGTGTAACCTGCTATCTGATGAATTATTTTCAATTCTTTGTGTCTTGCTGCATCACTCAGGTCTGACTTTTTGATTTGTGGTTCTTAGACATTCTTAGCGACTTTTTCTTTTTCCAAATAATTAGAATAAAGTTCATTGAAAAGACGTTGAGCAATAACTGATGTCAATACACCGCGATCCTTTGGTCCAAGCATCCCAAATGGCTCCAAGTGTTATAAACACATATTTTTGGTTATAAATGGATTTGAAACTATTTCGAAATCGATGCAGAAAATTATTAGTTATTTAGATATCCTTGAGTTTATTTGATTTGCTCTTTAAGAATGGGAAAAATAACGATTATTTTCTGCACAAGTAACGTATGAAATATTTATCTTTGGTTATTTATGGAGTTCTCCCGAATAACTAAAGTGGAAATAGAGAAAACTTTACGATTGTCATTGTAGCAGCTTTGTCTAAAGATTTGGCGCAATGCACCAGCTAATGTGAAAAGCCTTGAAAACGCCTTAATTTCACAAATAAATGAAGAAATGGATGAAGTTGAAAAAAAAACTAGAGTTAGCAGCATCCTTCGTGTTACTTCCTAATTTGGTGAAGGAGCATCACGGCCACATTTTTTTTAAACAAAAACAGATCAGAAGCCAAAATACCAAAAGAACCAGTAATCGATTTTAGGGGCAAGAAAATCATACATTGTAAAAGGTTTTTTATTTACATTGATTCAGAAATGTTTCTAGAAACAGATGATTTCATTATCGCTGTATGTATTTGGTTTGGCTCCTTCTTGGTTTTTAACATCGCGTATCCCGATATTACTGCAAAAACCTTAACTTTAATTGAATCTTTGTTATTAGGGCTTACCCACAATGCCCATTGCATGGTTTTAACTAATGCAATTTCTTCTTTAAATGGCACTAAATCGGAACTAAAAAATTAAGAAAAAATTGTAGAAAAACATAACTACTTTTCTTATAAAAGAATTAATTTTGCCTTTTTTAAATAGTATTTGAAACGACTAGTAACTATTGAAAATATTAATCATTACAGTTCGTTGCTTTGCTTGCATGCAGAAATATCGTGTGAGGAAAACCCGAAGTGTTTCCTTCGAGGGTTTGTTAAGCAACTTCTAGGCGTAGTTGGTTCACTTATAAAAGAGCATTATCACACAGAAAAGAGTGCAATTACTGATCCTAAAAGGAGTGCAATTACTGATCCTAAAAGGGGTGCAATTACTGTAGGTAAAAGGGTGCAATAAGTGGTTCAAAAAAGGCGTAATCAATGAAGCGAAAGGGTGTAACGAGTGAAGCGAAAAGGGTGTAACGAGTGAAGCGAAAGAGTGTAACGAGTGAAGCGAAAGGGTGTAACGAGTGAAGCGAAAGGGTGTAACGAGTGAAGCGAAAGGGTGTAACGAGTGAAGCGAAAGGGTGTCACGAGTGAAGCGAAAGGGTGTAACGAGTGAAGCGAAAGGGTGTAACGAGTGAAGCGAAAGGGTGTAACGAGTGAAGCGAAAGGGTGTAACGAGTGAAGCGAAAGGGTGTAACGAGTGAAGCGAAAGGGTGTAACGAGTGAAGCGAAAGGGTGTAACGAGTGAAGCGAAAGGGTGTAACGAGTGAAGCGAAAGGGTGTAACGAGTGAAGCGAAAGGGTGTAACGAGTGAAGCGAAAGGGTGTAACGAGTGAAGCGAAAGGGTGTAATGAGTCAACCGAAAGGGTGTAATGAGTGAACCGAAAGTGCGTTAAGAGTGAAGCGAAAGGGTTAATGAATGAACCGAAAGGGTGTTAAGAGTGAACCGAAAAAGTGTAATGAGTGAACCGAAAGGGTGTTAAGAGTGAACCGAAAAAGTGGTAAAAATGAACCCAAAAAGGTCTTTAAAATGAACCCAAAAGGTGACGTATTTGTGTGACCGTAAGGGTGTTGGGGAACACCCATTTTTTAAAGAGTGTAAGAGAGGTGATAACAATACGGATTTGTCAAATACACATTTGGACCGATTCAATGAACGCTCTTCATTGGATAAAGATACTGGAAAATGTTTGGCCTACGTCTATATAGAACCGCATAGATACGAGAGTTTAATTGATAAATTGTTTCAATTTGTAATTAAAATGTTTAGGTTTAAAGTTAAGTAAAAAGTAAATGCATGCGATGTTCAAGTTTAAGATGACATTGAAAGAGGAAGATTTCATTGGTAACCAAAGAGTGTTCCTTTAACATAAGCCTGTATACCCTAAGAATTATTTCATGAACTCGCTACCCCCTAGTAGTGTCAGGGTAAACGAAGGGAACTCGGATGATTAAGTAGAAGTTATTTGTAGCATAGGAGCTCCGGATGCAATCAGACATAAAGTTTAGATAAGAAAGGTAAAACTAAAGGTTATATAAGTTTAATGATTCAGATGTCAAGGTGGTCTTGCATTGCTACGAAGGGGTTGCCTTCAGTGGCGTAACGACGTTTGTTGGGCCCGCCCGCAGCCCGACAATTAGGGCCCCTTCTTGAGTGTCGTGTTTTCAAAAAGTATGAAAGCACCACGAACGTTACTACTTTTCCCTATCATAATTTATAGCAATGCGCCTTGTCGCCGCTTTTGACTAAGATTTCTCGCACATACATGGCTCAATCCCCTAAACTTCAATACTGGGCCTCAACTCTTTTAGAGAGTTTTTAATACAAAAACTAGGATTCTCTTCGAAAAATTATAGCATTATATACTACCAGATTTGTCACATTATAGGATTATACAGGACTCATAGATGATTAGATGTAGAGTGTGGATAATTTTATTTTATTGAGAGCGTAAGACTCTTCAAATGAGCGTTATGCATCGCACCTAGATCTAAACAAATAATATAGGGCTCACACAGACATACATTTAGATTTACTTTAAAAAGTGACTGTTAATTAAATGAAACTGTAAGCAAAGAGAGACCTAAGTGAGTGAAAATGACCAAATCAAGCTCTTTAAAAGGTCAGATTGGAAGAGATGTTTTCAGAGATGACAGATTTTCAAAACTCACACAATTATATGGTGTGCTAGAATTCAGTTCAATCTGTGGGCTTAGATATTGAAGATCAAAATTTCCTTAGCGAGCGAAGCGAGCTCTGCGATTTTTGGATCTGAGCAAATGAGATATCACTAATTCTGCGTTTAAAACGCCATACAGCTTCGATTATAAATAATTACTTTGAAATCTGAAAAGTATAGGACTTAATTGGACGATTTGTGAGATTAAAGGACTTAATTGGACGATTTGTGAAATTATAGGACTTAATTGGACGATTTGTGAAATTATAGGGCTTAATTGGACGATTTGTGAAATTATAGGACTTAATTGGACGATTTGTGAAATTATAGGACCTAATTGGACGATTTGTGAAACTATAGGACACTTTATAAAATATAGGAGATTCAGTCTATAAGCAAAATTTCGAAAGGGCCCCCAAAAGCCATGGGCCCGCCCGCAGCTGCGGGCTCTGCTCCCCTGTAGTTACGCCACTGGTTGCCTTAAAGTTAAAGAAAAACGCTACATTATCCAGATCAAAAACAACGATCGGCTACATCTCCCACGTACTCTAGTTTTTGCTAGAGTACATAGGGAGCATACAATACAACCCCTTGACAAAAGCCTCGAGGCGGATTTTAAAACCCTATTTCGTCCCAATATTAGGAAAAAGGCAGGGGAGAGGTTTAGGAAGATGGGGGAGGATTTAGCCGTGGCGGCTTAAATACCATTGAACGAATGTGCGTAGGGGGTGCTCTACCTCGACTTCAATAGTACTTTGTTGAATACCAAATAATAGTATTTACAGTTAGAGAAAACGTCCCCTACCGTATTTTCGGTGAAGCAAATTTCATCCAATGCGCCAATGGTAATCCCAAGCCGCGGCTATATCGTTTTAACTATTAATATCATTTTAACTATCAATATCATTTTGACGTCACCACCTTTCTTCCATATCGAGTATTTCTGTGAGAGGTGCCTTATGGGCTGTAACCATTTAAACTTGCACGCCTGCAATAAGTATTGTTATTCCTGAAACAGGGCCGAGGAATGTGAGGGGGAGAAATTAGATGCGGAACCTGCCATCGCGATTTTAGGGGGCAAGAATGCTTTGACGCCTATAAGGCTAGTGGAAGCAAAACCCTATCAGTCTGCCAAACGGTTTTTAATTGCCCTAAATCTGCGAAAACTATAGATTTGGGGAAACGTAAGTCACCCCACACCCCCACTATGATTTCATGCAGGTTACCGACTCTAAAGCAGACATGGGCGCTCTCCTCTCCTTTTGGAGCGAAATGAGCGTTTTGAGAGGAGATAATCAGAAATTATACTATTGTGAGTGCAGGGTGAGTGGGAGTGGTAGGCTTTTAACAAAACAATAGATAAGAAAATGAGTGCAACGTTATAATGTCATGAAACATTGCAGTGAACTTCTTGGCTTACTCGAAATTCAAATTTTAAAAGAGCGTGATTTTTTAAGGGTGGCGTAAAAGGGGTTTAAAAGGGGGTGAGTTTGAAAAACCATGCGTTTGACAATGGCTCGTGAGTGTGAGATGTGAGTGGGACGAAAAATGTTTTGGGAGAGGGCACTCTCCTTTAAGCTACGCTTTTGGAGAGGAGAGAAAATCAAAAACGTTATACTGTTTCTGGATGGGGGTTAGGGAGATTATGGAGGGAAGTAGAGAAACATAACTGTGCTTTGAAATAGGCATAGTAACGGGGGTTTATTTGTAAGCCAAGGCGAAGGTTAGTGATTCACTGAGGTGGAGACACGGCTCTCTAGATTTGAACATGCTGTAAACACAAACTGTATTTGACAGGCTACAGTCACGTAGCCTTGTGAAATACTAAGGATTATTGGCTGAACAAAACTTTGATAATGTTCGAGGAACGTTGGTACACAAGATTCAATAGTATAAACGAAGTGTGAGAGTTAACGTGAATAAAATTTTGACACTGACAGTTTCCTCTGCTCTCACCTGTGGTGAGCCTTGACGCGCTGTTTTTTCATGCCAAAATTTGAAAATCAATCAAGACACAAAGTTCCCTTAAATTACAACCAGCATCTCATTGGTTCAGGAAAACTGACGTCAGCGCGACGACGCGAGTGACGAAAATTACAGTCATATTTTCCGACTGAGGAGAGGCGAAAGAGCCCGGCGCCTCCTTTTACGTCCCCCTTGTATTTTGAAAGGGGGACTGGGACTATGGCGCGCGAATACAAAGGCTTCTTATACCTTCTCTCTGAGATAATGATATAACTTCTTGGTAGGACCTTATCAAAACCAAGGTAAAATTCGAGCGGCATTGTCTTCAGGCTTATCGTTCGAGAATCACTGCTTTCCGGAAGTTTCTGGACAAAATAAGTAGTCGGTGCTTTACAATACAAGTTCTGATTCTGATTCAACAATAATTGTGCTGGACCTCGGTTTTAATCGAATTTATCTTTACCGTAATTTATCTTAATTGGGAATGAGATGAGAGTATGTTTAATATTGAGTAGTTAGAGGAGTGCAAAACTTTTAATTTTATCTTAATTGAGATGAGAGGAGGATTATTAAACAACGAGAGAAATGAGCAGTGAGAGGAGTGAAACATTTCAAATTTTATATTAATTGAGATCAGAGGAGGTGTATTAAAACTATGATATAAAATGAGCAGTGAGAGGAGTGAAAACCTTTAGTTTTGAATTACATACTGGTGAGAGGCGTGAAAGTTACAATTTTGTTTGGGAAAGGAGTGGAGTTTCCCAGCTTTATGGGTATACATTAGGGAAAGGAGCGAGGTTTACTGGAAAGGCCTACTATGGAAAACCACTTTTTGTGAGTTACTCGTTCCCCGCAAAAAACTTTGAGGAGTGGGAGTGGGAGAGGCAGAGGGTTCGCCCATGTTTGCTCTAAAGCCCACGTCTAAAAAAGCTAAGACCAACCCTTCGGTTACCATCTTCTATGATCTCGAATGCATTCAAAATACCCCGGACCCTTCTAACCCCAATGCTTTCGTACACACTCCTATCTTATGTATTTCTCAAAAGTCTGTGATCAATGCATTCTCGAGAAATCCGATCAACTTAATTTCGCCACCTACGGCTCTTGAGAACGTGTGTTTCTTGGGAATGATCAGTCACTGAATTTTTTAAATTTTCTTCAAGAATTCCAAAATTGTCCCAAAATAACGGTCATAGCCCATAACGCCGAGGGTTTTGATCTACAATTTCATCATCTACTTGATAAGTGATGATGACGGGAACGAAGGTTATAAAAATTCGATATGAGAATTTGACATTTATAGATAGTTTAAATTTCATTCCTTCCCCCTTATCCAGCTTTGTATCCACTTTTGTCTTAGACCCTAGTTTAAATCAAGGACATTTCCCCCACTTCCTCTTCAACTTTGTACCCGAACACGTGTTTGATCCAAAAGATCCTACGCGTACAAATTATGTCTTGATGGAAAGCATGCCTCTATAAGAATCTTACGCGCCAGACAGGCTAACCGAAAAACAACGTTCGGTTTTTATTTCTTGGTACAAAGAACAAGTTGAAGCAAAAAAGGTTTCAACTTTTTTAAAGAGTTGATCCATTATTGCCGTTTGGACGTCAGGATTTTAAAGGGATAGTATCAATCTTTTGACTACTAATGAAAAGCTTTCATTTATTTAAATCAGATAGAACCTATAATTACGTTTTCAAAAATTTATACACCGTGTTTTTCAAAAGTCTGGCCAAATTAGTTGGCGTGTTCTTGGAGTCACTTCGAGTGAAAAATTCCAAACAACCATGTACCTAAATTACGCCATTTCAGAGTTATGAGCTTTCAAAAGTAGCCCCAAAATCAACAAAATTGTGAAACTTGTATTATGGCTTGCTCGTCTTGTTTCCGATAAAACGCTCAATTGTATAAGCCAACCGAAAGAAATGAGAGACTAAAAGTTTGAAAACAGAAGGGGGCGATTTTGTGTAGAAGTGTGATGTCGCTAAGAAAGATGTTTACATTTCATTAACACAGGTTATTTTAATGTTCGTTAACACAGGTACTTTTAATGTTTTATACCACAGGTACATTTAAATCTTATTAACACAGGTACATTTAATTCTTATTAACACAGGTCGTACAGAGAGCTTAAAATGCAGTTTACAAGAATTGTTCAAAGTGTTCACCGTTAACGTTTATGCAAACTTGGGCACGTCTTGTAAAGGATTCTCGAACACGGTAAAAGATGTCAGGCGTGTTTTGTATACTCTCACATCTGTCAATTACGCGTTGTCTCAGGTCTTGGACATCACGGACTTCGGTGCGGTTGTAAGCCCCACAAAACTGGTAGGCTTACCTAGAGTGAATACACGTACTTTTATAATCAAAAAATATTATTGACTCACCCAGCCATCTCTCAAAAATATTACAAAGTAAAAACTTTAAAGTAAATAAACAAAAAGGTGCTCGGGTCTTCCTCCTTCGTCGCTGGAGCCAAAAGATATCTCTCGTCCCCTCGGTCCCTCCTTCTATAGACACAGGGTCTCGAGTCGGGTCTAAGGGTTCCTACCTCCTTTGACTTTTGGTCAAGGGGTTAAGTCTCTGTCGGGATTCCGACGAGGACAGTTGCGCGGTGCAATAGGACTTTCTTAGACCCCCTGATAGTTTTACAAGCGTGTGCTCGTTCCATCGATACCCCAAACGCGCCAAATGTAACGCTATGGGGCACGGTGGCCTACCAGGGGTAACGGTTTTCTGCCCTTGCGAAATGGCCGTTACAACTACGCCACCCAAAAATTACTTATTGGGCAGGGCTGCGTTCCTCTAATGCCGGGAAGAAAAGGTCATCATCCTCTTCCCTGCTGCTGAAACAGTCAAGCGCGCCCGAGAATTCGGACGAGCTCGACGGAACCGATGACGTTTCCGACCACCTGGGAACCGCGGCTGCGGCCCCCTCATTCCCCCACTCACCCCGATGAAATCATCAGGGTTGAGTGTCCTTCCCCTAAATATATTTGGGGTGGGACCCTCAACACGGCTGGCCATTTGGCCAGCCGGCCACCGCCCTTCACTAAAATAGATCTGGGCCGCATGGCACCAAGTAGCGACACTTCGCTTACATGGCTGTTGGGGCCCCTTGGCTGGCTTCTTATGGGCAACGGGGTTTGTGCCAACCCTCACCGCCGCGCTCTGCGCTGATGCGCCTGGTGTGCGCCTTTGCTGCTGTTGTTGGTGCTGCTGCTGCAGCCGTTGCTGTGGCGCACCGCCACGCCGGGACCTGCTCCTAGCCCCGTCCTTGCCGCAATTGCATGTGCATTTACAACTATTTAAACTGCGCGTATGCGCCAAATAAAATAGTCATCGAATATTTATAGGGGTTCCTATAAAATCTCGGAAATCGAAAATCAAAAGAGTGTTCCCCCACCCAAAAACTTTACAAAGGGTTTCCTCTGTTAGAACGTGAATTGTAAGAATGCCTAGGGGGGGGCTCTTTTCGCTCTCTCTCCGCTCTCTCTCCGCTCTCTCCTATTACGTCTACGCCGAACTTTACTGATAGCATTGTCAGGCGAGTTTTCACCGGCGACTTTGCTATCCAGCGGAGAGTCTCGCGTCCAGTGTGGAGTGTACGCTTTCAAGTTAGAAACGTGCGAGACACCTGCGAATTTTCGCGAGGTTTCCTCCTCCAACCTGTACGTCAACGGGGTTGTTCTTTCCTGCACTACGAATGGGCCCTCGTACTTTTTCGCGAGCGAAGCCGTGAAACCACGACTCGCATCGGAAAGTGGGTGCGTACGGCGCAAAACAAGGTCGCCGCGTCGAAAATACTCGTGTCTCCGACGCTTGTCGTAGTGCAGTTTCTGCTTCAGCTTCGAGTCCTGCAGGTTATGCCTTGCATGATCGATAACATCATGAAGTCTAACCTTCAGTCTCTCAGCATATAGATCTGGGTTTCGGTTCTGGTAAATATTTACCGGTTCCAATTCCCAATCTAACGGAGCGCAGAGCTCCCTACCGAAGTTCATCGCCGCGGGCGTGAATCCAGTCGAGCTGTTTTCAGCTGACCTTAAGGCGAAACCCAACTCAGGAATACGAGCATCCCAATCCCTATGTTTCTCAATATAAGAAATAATCATAGGCTTGATATTCCTATTCATGCGCTCAGTAATGTTTGCCTGAGCATGATACGGAGATGTATTTTTCGGGCGTATACCCAATCTTTTACATGTTTCCTTGAATTTCGGACTTGAAAACACAGAAGCATTATCAGTAATCAGTTCCTTTGGGAATCCAAATCGACAGAAAACTTCAAATAACTTCTCCCATATTTTCTCTGTAGTCATTTTTCGTAAGGGGTAGGTTTCTACCCACTTAGTGAAATGGTCTACGATGACGAGCAGGTATTGATTACCCTTGGAGCTGCGGGTATAGGGACCCATGAGATCACAGGTCACAAATTCCCACGGCCTTTCGCTACGAACGCTTGATAGCAACAAATTGAAAGCAATCCGGGCTTTAATTGTGCAGATGGCTTCGATTTTTGACACATCTCACAACCCCGAACATACTTCAAAACGTCGCGCTTCATACCCGACCACGTGACTCGGGATTGTAAACTTTTATACGTTTTACAAACACCCAGGTGGCCGGCAAGGGGCTCGTCGTGAAAATATTTGATTACCTCTAGTCTTAAGCTTCGAGGTATTACCACCTTCCATGCTTTCTCTAGGGCATCCTCATCCTCCTCGTCCCATGGTGCGAAGTATCTTAATAGAAGACCGTCTTGATCCATTACATTCTGATCCAATACTGCCCCGGCCTTTATTGCCGTTTCCGGGTTTACAGAGCTTCTAACCCGCTCTACCTCCTCGATTAAACGAGATAACTCTAGATCAGTAGCTTGGGATTATATTATGGCCTCTCTATTAAAAGGTAAACCCAACTTGGGTGTGTTACCCCCCACTACTTCATTTTCAACCAATGTGACGGCTTCTTCGTCGGCCAAATCGGTTTCGATTGGAGCCCGACTTAGAGCATCGGCTACCAAATTTAATTTACCAGGGCGGTATCGCACCTCGTAATTAAATGGTTGGAGGCATAGAGACCAGCGGGCTAATCTTCCAACTGGCTCTTTCATATTTTAAAGCCATTGAAGGGCCTGATGGTCGGTTTCGATTATCACATCACTTCAACATACATTTTAAATTTCTTGAGAGCGAATACTACTGCAAGACATTCTAACTCTGTAGTGGAATAACTACGCCCTGCTGGAGTCGGCCCACGACTTATAAACCAGATAGGCATTAATCCTCTATCTGTCTCTTGTGCCAATACCGCGCCCAAGCCGTGGCTACTAGCATCGGTTTGAATAAGAAATTTCTTATTCAAATCCGGGAGAGCTAATTCCGAGGTACTCTTTACCTTTTCCACTAACTCCCTCATAGCGTTGGTATGGGTTTCCTCCCAACGCCACGTGGAATCCTTCTTAAATAGGTTATACAAAGGACGAGCTATTCCCGCAAAGTTCGGTATAAACTGGCGGTAATAACCAATCATGCCAAGAAATCTTTGTAATGATTTCACGTCTCGAGGGATGGGGAATTCCTCAATCGCTCGAAACTTATCCGGGTTTGGCATACAGCGCCCTGGACCGAGAAGATTAACGGTATTTGTGCAAAGTTGCACCTTGCTCGGATTAATAGTTAATCCGGCATCTTTAAGGCGGCCTAGAATTTCTCGAATGTGAATCAAATGATCCTCAAACGTCTCGGAATATATGGTGATATCATCATAAAAACCGAGAGCAAAATTCCATTTACAGGGTCCTAACACACGGTTAAACTAATCGCATGAAAGTTGCCGGTGCGTTTTTAAGTCCAAAGGGCATCTTTACGAATTCGTATAGTCCCCTATGGCACACGAAAGCTGTCTTTTGTATATCGCTATCTTTCATCCTCACTTGGAGGAACCCCTTTGTGAGATCTATTGTCGTGAAATACCGCGCCTTCCCTAAGTATGCTAAAATATCAGGTATCGAAGGCATTGGATACCTATCGGCGGTAGTCACGTCATTTAACCTCCGCACATCTACACAAAGCCGTTTGATTTCACCCGGCTTTGGGTTAGCTTTTTCAACAAGTACAATTGGGGACGCCCAGGGACTATTGGATGGTCGTATAACTCCCAATTCCAACAACTCATCAAAAGCCCTGTCGATCTCCTCCCTCTTCTGGTTGCTAACCGGACGGGGATGACACGCTATAGGCCTAACGTCGCCCGTCTCTATAGAGTGCTCAATTAGCGAGGTTTCGCTAGGTTTCTTTGTGAATATACTTTGGAATTCCGAAAGCATATCCACCAACCTAGCTCTTTCATCTTTGCTACAGGTCGATTTCGACGCCAAAGCTTTTAACACATTTAAGGGGTCTTTTTCACTTTTGACGATTTCGCCAAAGCAATTAGACGCCCCTTTTTCCATTTCTTCGGTATCGAACGGGATGACTTTTTGAGTGAAGGGGCCGATTGACCACCCACCTTCACTTAACCTAATGTCTATCCCCGTTCCTCGAAGAAAATCTCTCCCAAAAATAACTGAGGGTGTAAGACCTCGCACAATGAGAAAGCGCAGCCTTCTTTTCCCTCCGGGCCAATATACCTGGAGAAGGATATCTCCGGCTACGCGGCATGTGCCGCGACCGAATCTAACCATTGTCCTATTAGCTTTTATCGCCATTCCTCGTTCTTCAAACATGGGTATGAATTCATCGCCCAACAAAGAAACCGACGATCCGCTATCTAACAAGCCAAGGAACGATTGCCCCATAGCTTGAAATCTCAACAATGGGGGAGTTTTCCCGCCAAAATCGGAACAGCGATTAACCGATGGCGCGAAAATTCGAGTTTTCGGATTTCCGATTATCTTCGTTGCCTCGTTTGCCCATTTCCCGGATTAGTACAATCCCTTTTGCAATGGCCGGGTTGGTTGCACTTGTAACAGCGCCCAATACCCCGATTACCTCTCCTTTGGACTGGATTTCCGCCATTGGATTGTGCATTAAAAGTTGCACCAGAATTATTACCTGAGCGAGTATTTACTCCGCTCATCACTTGTCTCTGTACTCTAAAATAAGAGTACGGATCCAAGGCTGCCAATCCTACTCCCACCTGGTTTCCCGCAAATGCATTTGCAACCGCAGAAACAGATATAGTGACGGCTTTACTAACCGATTGATGCGATTGCTCAATCGTAGAATTTGCCCCATATGCCAAACCAGGTTCCAAGGATTCCGCCATTGACGGTGGGGGTCTGTACAATACCTCGGCTAGGAGATCAGGGGCCGTATTCTGCAGAAAAGGTATGCTCCTCCCCCAGATTTAAGCTCGCGGATTGGTCGGTCAGGATCGAACTTAGGGCTGTTGGTTGGATATCATGCTGATGACGCCATTTTGACCTAAGGCTGTTGATTGGATGTTCGTATGGGCAGGGCCTGAACATTCTGGCTCAGTTCAGTTCTTTACGTAATCGTAACTATATTTCGGTGCAAAGCCAGTTAACACAACTTGAAAGTGCATTTAACTCTTAAAGGTCAGTGCAAGAGACCTTTGACCTTACTGTTCGGTGTATCGTGCCATCTAGCGCCTAAATCGTTAAACAGACTTAACTAATTCACAAACTTTCATTTCTTTCAACTCTACTGCACGTGTAACGTACAGCCGAACTGCGAAGAAAAGGTAATGTAATAATGATGATTTTACGATAATATTTAAAATGTGACTTTAATTTTCAACAACCATTTGTTTTAATCGTTTTGTCTTCCCTTGTCATGTTTGCATTTACGTTTAATGAGTAATTTGTAAAATACAAAAATAAATGAAATTGTGAAATAGAAAAATAAATGTGACTGTTCATTTATCAACGTTTATACATTTTACTCCAATTTGGCAGATACATTTTGATAAATTCTAGTTTTGCTAACATTCGTTTCTAATTAGTAAGCCATATAGCTTAAGAAATGGCACCAAAACTTAGGAAGGGGACTTATTCTGATGATGAAATGGAATGTCTTGTCTCCCAACTTGAGGCAGTGCCCTCCCTGCTGAATAATCAGTACGGGAAATCTCAGGAGGAGAGGCGAAAAATGTGGCAAACGATTGCTGATCGTTTGAACCACATCAGTGGGCAAGAGCGCACTGGTGAGGAAGTTAGAAAGAAGTGGGCGGCTCTAAAGAGTGCACTTAAAAATAAAGTGGCTACAAGAGCCATGGAAACAAAGAAGACTGGTGGAGGAATTAATTGTGCTAGCGAACTGACACCGATTGAGTCTCGTTTAGCCGCATTGATTCCAAGGGCCTCCATTTTTGGGATAGCCGGAGGGTACGAACTTTCCAATGTGCCCTTTAGTGCATCTCTTCCAGGACCTTCATCAGCGCCACAATTTCCTGAAACGTAAGTGACTTTCTGTAATCCAACAATATATGGTAAGGATAGTAAACACATTGCGCCGGTCCATATTTGGTACAAGTGTACATTAAGATACTTCTTGAACTTGATAAGGTTGGAAATGATCGTGAGTTAAAATGGTTTCACTAACCCATAAATGAGATCATTTACATTTCGAAAAACCTCTTTCAGAATTGTCCACATCCTATTGTTATTGTTTGTACAAACAGTCCCATCCAATGACAGGTGTCACCTAACTTGTTATGTACGTATTTTTATCTCTGTTTAACAAACTATTCCAATTAATTTCCCTATTTCAAGAGCATCATAAGTAATGAGTGTGAAGTGGTCTTTTCCGCGGTTATTCGTACAATTTCCCTATTAGATATTGTTGTTAATGGTACCTATTGCGTAATTGTATCTATTTGTAAATCAAGGCCCTAAAGTGTAATGCTTGCGACATAAGTATTTCAAGCCCGACATTCCGGTGCATTTTACCTAAATGACTAGAGCCTAAACTGCAAGAATTGCTCTGTCCATGAACATTGGCTTCACAATATTAGTGTACTCCTTCTTGGCAGTAATAGCTATTGCATCTTTAAAGTTAAGTGTCCGCTCTAAAAGATGGATTTACATCAAAATTCGGCCTGAAATCATATAATTTGTTTTATCTGTTTACTACAAGGCCAACTGGCTCTCAGACGTAAAACCAAGCACCTTGAGGAATTATGCAATGTTGTTTGTGACCTAATCCTTCTTCGGAGGGTTCCAGGACATTTGTAGAATGTTACTTGTTGGTCTAGTAACTACTAACAGAGTTATTTTTACATTTACAGCGAAACGTCTTGCGGCTCTTCCTCAGAACCTGTACCTTGCGAAGTCGTGTAAGTAACCTACACATACTGTAGCAAATGGCCCCGTTGTGAAATACTTACCTTACCTACATTCACTGATAGTTTCATAAACAATCCTGAAAATGCCAATATTTGTGACTTCGTCTCCCATTGTAATACACTTTACTAGTAGTTTCTTGTCATATAAACATAATAGTCATATGCTTTCAAAGATTTCCCAGTAGAAATGCAACTCTGCGACCGGGTAGTTTACCTGTACTTGCCAAATGTCCAGTTGAATGCAACATGTTGCTTATTTTCAATTGACGCTTTACGAACATTAAGGCCATAGGCTTCGTGTGGATATCCCTTCATAGGCAAAAGCTTTGATCCTTATTATACAATTTCAATACAACATTATCAACTAGACACATTAAAACCGGTTTTAAGTAATCTCAAAAGGTCTAAATGTAACATTGTTATGGCAATTGTTGAGATAATTCATGACCAAATGACATTTTTGTTTCGAACAATGTATTAGACATTTCAAAAAGGCTCAAACCAGCTACTTATTGTATAGTGTTTGTATATACAAATTCTTTCCTACATGTCCTATAACACGTTTCAATATTTGGCTGCCATTTGGCTCCCTCTCATGTTTCAATTACCACGTCAATGTTTAACTCCTACACATATTACGTTACTAACACGATTCAATACATAAAAATATGACCAAGTTCTTTGTTTTTCCGT
The DNA here is from genome assembly GCF_054372755.1 of Phalangium opilio. Lineage (NCBI taxonomy): Eukaryota > Metazoa > Arthropoda > Arachnida > Opiliones > Phalangiidae > Phalangium > Phalangium opilio. The sequence goes on from NW_028324178.1 coordinate 2,561,759, forward strand.
TAAATAGTCGCCACGACGTCTTGGATGTCAGTTGCGCCGAGGGATTTGGAAGCGTGAATGATTCCAGTATGTCTGAAAGCTTTCCGTCTATATTAATATCATGGAAATTTGTTTCAAGAGACGAAAGAAATACTGATTTTCAGGATCTAAAATCTCGAGATTTCAGATGCTGAAAATCAGTATTTCTTCGTCCCTTGTCAGCACGCACAAAAGCTACGTCACATAGAGACCTAGGTATGTGCGTGGTGACAACCTAAGCTGGAACAGAGTATGTACGGATTAAGCTGCTGTTTAGCGTGAAAACAAATTTCCTCTCGCTCATTCTTCTTGCGAATTTAATTTCTTTTAACAAGCGCTCAAATTAATATTGTTATTACCTTTCAAGATCAATCCGACTCTCTTTCGCAAGATGTGTCAACCTTTTTAACCAGCTTTGGTAAGATGACATATTACACAGATGGTGAATAATATTAATTAATTCCTTATTATCCAAGATCCCGAGGCAAGTTGCTCAACAACTGTTAGCGCAACCACCAGTGATGGCCAACCGCCACTGTCTGATACCAATTGTAAGTCGTATACTATACAATACGGATGTCTATCAGTGTTCTATGAATTGGGTAATTTACTCCCGTGGCTAGGCGTTTATCATAACGTTACCTGTTAATAGTTATTTCCTCATATGTTTGGTACCGTCTGCTGTGGTATCGAACATAATCCTCGACACAGTTATTTGACCTTGTTTTGTTCTTAAAAATTGAACCTCACAAGATGACATTAACTTTTGTCGCAACATTCGTTGTAATCTTGCGAGAATTTACTTGTAAAAGACATTGCTCTGCAAATGAAATTGTTTCATTAACACAACAGCGGATAAATGACGTACATCGTACACTTACAGTGTGTTCGTCCGCTGCTTAGTATTTGGTATCATAACTGAACACAGTTTTTTTACAGCTGAATTGCCTAACAGGAACAGTCGGAAGAGACCTTTAACCTTCAAAGAAGAGCTTCTTATATCTGCCAATGAAGCTAATGCGCGTGACGAGCACCTTCACTCCGTAATGGGAGTTCTGGCAGAAAATGAACGGGTGAGGTTGGAACAAGAAGGGGCCAGGCTGGAATACAAGAAACTTAAGATGGAAAGAAAAGCCGAAAGTGAGAAGCAGAAAAATGAAACAGAAAGGGTGAAGGCTGAGGCAGCTAAAATTCAAGCCGAGGCTGCTAAGCTTCAGGCTGAGGCTGCAATGGTCCAGGCTGAGGCTGCAATGGTCCAGGCTGAAGCATTGAAAACCTTAGTTGCACGCATGTTTCCGTGAAGTCCTCTTTTTGTTTTGTTCTTTTTTTTATTTATTTATTGCATGCAAAACTTGATATGCAAATTGTTTTCTATAATTTATTTCGCGCTTAATTTAAGACGCACCTTTTTCTATTTTGTTTCTTATTTTCATTGTACCTTTAAATTGCACATTTTCATTGTATATTTTCATTACTGTATTGCTTATTTTCATTACTGTATTGCTTATTTTCATTGTATATTTTCATTACTGTATTTCTTATTTTCATTGTATATTTTCATTACTGTATTGCTTATTTTCATAACTGTATTGCTTAATTTCATGTATATTTATTTTGTATTATTTATTTCGCGCTTAATTTGGCATGCGCTTTTCTCAATCATCATTTGTTTCATTTCATTTATTATTTATAACACGCAAAATTTGGCGTGCGCTTTTATCTTAATTTAAAGTTTTACATGCTTAGTCTGGCATGCGCTTTTATTGTAATTTAATTTAATGTAATGTTTTCTGGCATGCGCTGTTATTGAAATTTAATTTAATTTAATGTTTTACATGCTTAGTCTGGCATGCGCTTTTATTGTAATTTAATTTAATTTAATGTTTTAAATGCTTAGTCTGGCATGCGCTTTTATTGTAATTTCATTTAAGTTAATGTTTACATGCGCTTTTATTGTAATTTCATTTAAGTTAATGTTTACATGCGCTTTTATTGTAATTTCATTGTAACGGCGAGAACAGAAAAATACCTCGTTAAAAGACAGATGCACGGCGTCTTAAATAGTCCAAGCTAACGCTACCCAGATTGATAACATTTTAACGCCTTACTCCCAAATAATCTTTGGTATTGTGAATAGTTTTATCTAAAAAATATTTTAGACACCCTACTCAGTCTTTATAGTAGTTCTCGAATTTAGGTTCGTGGTAAATCGCTCCTTTAGGCGGAAGGATCGGATGGATCCGAAGGAGCCACGTTACTGAACTATTTCCCTCCGCGTTAGGGGAATGTCTTTCCTAGGAGCTTAGAGAATATCGTGTAGCTCCCACAGGCGCATGTTACGTACTTTATGTTTAAAGCCTAATCGGCTACTGGTAATATAAAAATGGCTACGCGAATTCAGTATTAAGTTGGTTAGTCTGCAACGAATACGCCATTAAGCTTGAAGAAAGCAAGTTTATGTTTCAAAATCATATTAATAGAACAAAGCCAGCTGAAAATCTCTAAAATAGCATTTGTGCAGCACCTTTAGTGCTTTTATCCAGAAACCTACAATTAATTTTATGTGTCCCCAAGGCAGGTCGAACTATCAAACACTAAACAACATATTAAACAAGGCATCGGCGGGGCGGTATAAGCTATTTGAAATACGTCACAGGCACCACGTGATGCCATGATACAGAGACTTCCCAGCGTCTCACTCGTTTCTATTTGCCTTCGATATAATGTTACCTCTAGTTCCGGTTGAATGCCGTTCCTAAAATAAATGTAGGGAATTGTATCTTTTCTCTCGGCAAGATCTTCTACACTGTCGATCGTCTCCCGTTTGGAAACGAGTAACTCTCCTTTTAGATTTCCTGAGTATGATTTCGTCAAGACGCTAGATGCGAGGAACCATCCGCCTAAAGCGAGCCGTGTACTAACACGTCTTGATGTCAAGCCTTCACCTATTTGAGAATTTATCAGTAAAGGTTTAAGTACATGTATTTCTCTTAGCGAACTATGAAAAAAAAAAAGCTTCTCATGGTTTTTTCGCGCACGATCCCTTGGAAGCTCTGAAGTATAAGAAGGGGGAAGAGATGTCCCATACTAAATAGGCCCACATGGGTACTAAAATATAATGACTTGCATATGTTACGTATTTCCTTTGTTTCATTTCTAATGCGTTATAAATCACCATTTTGAAGAAAATCAGAGATGAGGAACCATAGCCTCTCGAATAGATTTGCACAAGTGCTTCTGTGAATTCGTCCAAATGTGTCACTTTTCCAACCGATGAAGAGAACGAGGGATAGAACTAACAAAAACGCTATGAATATGGCCCAAACATCATTTTCAAATCCTGCCAGAGATAGTTGTTCAGTCGAGTGAGATCTCGAACGAGAATCCACGATTGCCAAGATTATCCGGGTGTCCGCTTGAATCGGTGGAGATATGGTTATAAAATCATCTCTTCCTATCCGTTTTCGATGCTAAAACAATTTCTACATTAGGAACGTATTTATTTATACCATGCAAAAAACATCTCCGCTTAGAAAGTTGAAACCTTTTCTCAAAGATGCTTAAGGCCCAATCTGTACACGCGTTTTCGGATAAATGGTGGAAACTTCCTGTCTTTATGACATTTTAGTTACCATTTGCCGTCAGTTTTTAAAAAAGCTCGATAACTAATGAAATTTTTCCGACAGACTGAAGGGCAACGTCGGATGCCTTTATTACTAGTTAAAATTATTTTTCATTTTCTGCATTTTATAGTATTCCAATATTAAACTTAAAAAGTTATTAAGCCAACTATCACCCCCACAAGTCTTTGTGGGCAAAAAAAAAACCACCACTTTAATATCGTAATTACATGGTTTTTCAAGATTAGCACTAGCAAAATGAGACAAGAGAATCATCTCGATTTAGAAGAATACTTTAAGCATGCAATTTAAATATAATGTTATTGCGTATAGTTCTGTCTTCTGTCTTTACTGGTAATAAAATAACCTGAACAGTGCCAGAACTTACCCCCAAAATAATGCCAGCGGCGCACAAGCTAATTTCCTCCTTAAAATGAGCGTTCGGTTTCAAAACATTCAATAATTGTAATACTTTTTCAAGACCAACATGTTCGACTCTATAACTAAAAGGCGTATTAAAAATTTCACTTGTACTACTCGTCATCAAGCCTATCTTACGCCACGTTTTTTAGGTTAAGTATTACGAACTGGAGCAACCAATAAATATCTCACACTCGAAAACGAATATTTCCCGCTCAAAAATTCATCCAAATGATTTTTCCCGAGATTCTTCTCCTAAAAATATTAACATTGCAATTTTACGCGTTAATTTACTTTAAATTTTTTGTATTTAAAAACTCACAAATCCCAGGCTAAACTTGAAGATAAAATTGTTAGTCGAATTTAACATATTGAACTGAAACTAGTAGCTTTTAACGTCGAGAACATCTCGTAGTGAAATGTATCATTCGATGAGCTGTATTTTTTTCCGTGCCTAAGTTTCTGTGTTTGGCGAAACAAGAATATATTGAGTTCCAATGTAATGATCCATGATATCAAGATAAACTCTGCATGGGAGGAGTTCAAATAATTAACCTGGAAACTCCTAATGATATGAAAGAGGAAACTCTCGAGTTACGGTGCTCAAACATGAAACCCATTACAACTCCGAATCAGCTATATACAATATTATCTTGGATCTTAGGGGCTGCTCACTTCTATGTTTAACAAATCTGGTACAGTCTCTATATTCTTAACAGAATGCTTTAATTTTGATAATATCGCAATTAAATATTTTCATTAAATATACAACATTTAGGAATATCATATCGATGACGAGCAACAACTTCGAGAAGATGCGTAAGTGTTCGAAATAACGCCAAAAACTCTTAATAGGTGGCATTAGAAACTTTTTACAAACTTCAATGGAAGAAAATGCTGTTTACATGGCTTAAATGGAGAGTTTCATACTTAAAGGGAGCTATATATTATTTTCTTATGGTCTCGTTATATATCCCTTTAATCAGGCGTTAGTTTCAATATCAGGAATAAAATAATTTTAAACAACGAGAACGAAGGAATTTTTGTTCCTTTAAATACGTATTTTCGCGCATTTCATCAGAAAAGTCTGATTTGCATATCAAAGGAAAGTGTGTTTCAGAATGCATCAGATGTTCAGCATATTTTACGTTGTGGTAATTGAGACATTTCAATGTATCTCCATTCTGAACAGTGCCTCTTTTAAATAAACTTTTGTGATTTATTGAATTGAATTGAAATGAGTTTATTTTTAAATAATGCATTTAATCTAAATAAATATGATAGAGCAGCCACATACATTACATTATAATATTCCTTGACTTTTATAGGCTTTCCCTGACTAACTAGTCTTTTTATCACTTGCCAATTTTCCCATTTTTAATTTTAGAAAATATAGATGTTGTGTTTAAAAATGACTTGAAACGTGAACTTTATTCAATAGTACGTACAACTATAGGAAAATTACAATGTTTTATGAAATTATTGCATTTTTCCCTGACTTTCTTAATAGTTTAACAATTATTTGAAAATTAACACCCATTTTTAAAATCCCTGACTTTCCAGATTTTCTAGGATTTGCAAACCCTTTAAACTCTTAGCCTGTAACATTACATAAGATAATTATTTGCCAGGAGAAAGCGACATTATTCCTAGTTATTTATCCAAAGTCCTAACAGTTCTAGACACTATAGATGCCAAACAAACGACATCCTTTTAAAAATGTAACTAATTATTTGCGTGTTAAGTAAAAATGAAATTAATGATAATTTAATAATTTCACAAAGACCGTAAAAGGTGAGAACAACACAAATTAAAATCTAAGTTTAGCAATACCCAATACCAAGAATGTAATTTCATAAAATATCATATTAATGGTGACTCTTTCTTCAAGGACTTGGTAATAAATTAAATAAAAGAATCTCGATAAACATTGATAATGCGGACACCCCGAATCCATACATCAAGATTTTGAACGCCGGAAATAAGTAGACCATCTTCAGTTCTTCAGCAGTTTCGACTGGCGATTCGAGTAACATAAAGTTCTTGTAAATCATGTTGTTATGATTGAACAACAAGCCATATTGATCAGTTTCGACGAATCTTACCACCCTGAAATATTTTAGGAATAAACATGTATATTACACTTTGTTTTGTCAACTCACAAATAGTCAATTTGCTGTCGAATTTCAGCCGGCAGACCCTTGCTGAAAAACATGTAAAGATAACGTGGAAAATATTGTTCTTTCGATATATAGACCCATCTTTTCAGCTTTTTCAAAACCGGTTCTAAGTATTGTATTCGGTTATGATAGTTGTGTATTCCCTCAAACAAAACACATTTTTTCTCTTGCGCTATGCACATAACCATTTCTTCTGTACTTTTGAAATACACTCCTCTGTCGTCCATAATTTCTTTCAATAGTTTGTAGTATGGCGGAGAGCTACCGGGTCGCTAAGCAAGAGAAATATGTTTAAAATATTTGTTATAGTTCAAACGTCTTAAAACTTAGCTTGAAGTAGCAAGTTTATGTTTCAAAATCATATTAATAGAACAAACTCAGCCTAAAAATCTCTAAAATAGCATATGCGCAGCACCTTTAGAGCTTTTATCCAGAAACCTACAATTAATTTTATGTGTCCCCAAGGCAGGTCGAACTATCAAACATTAAACAACATTCTAAACAAGGCATCGGCGGGTCGGTATAAACTATTTGAAATACGTCACAGGCACCACGTTAAGCCAAGAGAGACTTCCCAGCGTCTCACTCGTTTCTATTTGCCTTCGATATAATGTTACCTCTAGTTCCGGTTGAATCCCGTTCAAAAAATAAATGTAGGGAATTGTATCTTTCTTCTCGAAGAGATCTTCTATACTGTCGATCGTGTCCCGTTTGGAAACGAGTAACTCTCCTTTTAGATTTCCTGAATATGATTTCGTCAAGACGCTAGATGCGAGGAACCATCCGCCTAAAGCGAGCCGTGTACTAACACGTCTTGATGTCAAGCCTTCACCTATTTGAGAATTTATCAGTAAAGGTTTAAGTACATGTATTTCTCTTAGCGAACTATGAAAAAAAAAGCTTCTCGTGGTTTTTTCGCGCACGATCCCTTGGAAGCTCTGAAGTATAAGAAGGGGGAAGAGATGTCCCATACTAAATAGGCCCACATGGGTACTAAAAGATAATGACTTGCATATGTTACTTATTTCCTTTGTTTCATTTCTAATGCGTTATAAATCACCATTTTGAAGAAAATCAGAGATGAGGAACCATAGCCTCTCGAATAGATTTGCACAAGTGCTTCTGTGAATTCGTCCAAATGTGTCACTTTTCCAACCGATGAAGAGAACGAGGGATAGAACTAACAAAACCGCTATGAATATGGCCCAAACATCATTTTCAAATCCAGCAAGGGATAGTTGTTCCGTCGAGTGAGATCTCGAGCGAGAATCCACGGTTGTCAAGATAATCCGGGTGTCCGCTTGAATCGGTGGAGAGATATGATAAGTATTTAACGTTAAATCCGTTATGTGGTTGAAATGGTATCCAGCGTGGAAAAACTAAAATTTAGATTAAGGTAAAAGTTTGGTTGTAAAATCTGCTCTTCCTATCCGTTTTCGATGCTAAAAAAATTTCATCAAGTGGAACGTATTTATTTTCTCAAAGATGCTTAAGGTCCAATCTATACACGCGTTTTCGGATAAATGGAGGAAACTTCCTGTCGTCTTATAGACGATCTTTATGACTTTTATAGTTACGATTTTCTGTCTTTTTTTAAAGAGGCTCGAAAACTAGTAAAATTGTTCCGACAGGCTGAAGGGCAACTTCGGATTCTATATTACTAATTAAACATATTTTTAATTTTCTGCAATTTTTAATATTCCAAAATTAAACTTAAAAAGTGATTATGTCAACTATCACACCCACAAGTCTTTGTGGGGCAAAAAAAACCACCACTTTAATATCGTAATTACATGGTTTTTCAAGATTAGCACTGGCAAAATGAGACAAGAGAATCATCTCGATTTAGGAGAATACTTTAAGCATGCAATTTAAATATAATGTTATTGCGTATAGTTCTGTCTTCTGTCTTTACTGGTAATAAAATAACCTGAACAGTGCCAGAACTTACCCCCAAAATAATGCCAGCGGCGCACAAGCTAATTTCCTCCTTAAAATGAGCGTTAGGTTTCAAAACATTCAACATATGTACTACGTTTTCAAGACCAACATGTTGGACTCTATAATTAAAAGACGTATTGAAAATTTCACTTGCACTACTCGGCATCAAGTCTCTCTTACGTCACGTTTTTTAGGTTAAGTATTACGAACTGTAGCAACCAATAAAATCTCACACTCGAAAACGAGTATTTCCCGCTCAAAAATTCCTCCAAATGATTTTTCCCGAGATTCTTCTCCTAAAAAAATTAACCTTGCAATTTTACGCGCTTACTTACTTTTAATTTTTGCATTTAAAAACTCACAAAACCCAGGCTAAACTTGAAGATAAAATTGTTAGTAGAATTTAACATATTGAACTGAAACTATTCGCTTTTCACGTCGACAACATCTGGTAGTGAAATGTATCATTCGAAGAGCTGTATTTTTCTCCGTGCCTAAGTTTCTGTGTTTAGTGAAACAAGAATATATTGCGTTACAAGGTAATGATCCATGATATCAAGATAAACTCTGCATTTGAGGAGTTCAAATAATTAACCTGGAAACTCCTAATGATATGAAAGAGGAAACTCTCGAGTTACGGTGCTCAAACATGAAACTCATTACAACACAGAATCAGCTATATACAATATTAACTTGGATCTTAGGGGCAGCTCACTTCTATGTTTAACAAATCTGGTAAAGTTTCTGTATTCTTAATAGACTGCTTCAATGTTGATAATATCGCAATTAAATATGTTCATTAAATATACAACATTTCGGGATAATTTTGGTATGAAACGTTTAGATACTAAGTAAATACTTCAAATCACAATTTTTTTTATACCTCGGTTATTTTGAATATATCGATCACTTTTATCCAGTCATTCACTGATCAAAGTATTTCCGAAACCCGTTCCAATATTCCACTCATACATATGCCAGTTGATCTTAAATACAAAATGTTCCTTAAGAAATCTCTTTTTAATTAGAAAATGTCAGTCAGATCACAAAACTAACACGATAAGTGCTTGAAACTTGTGTTAATAAAAATGGTTCACCGAGTTAAAAGCACTTCAACTAAATCTATTGATTAACAATGAATTGTTTATATAATGCAATATGAAATCGCTTTCAAAATGCCTTCAGTCATAGCACTAAAATGTGTCCAAGTATTAGTATTCCGATCGAGTCAAGCAGCTTTATTGGTTGGTAACGTCTTCCATAACATTATTATTTGTACAATTATGAGCCGAGAGCAGCAAGGGTTTTCTGCTGAATTGTAAGGATCTTGATTATATTATTTACTACTTGTTATGATTGATTAAACCGTATTTAAATGTTTAATATGATTATCTTGATATAATCATTTTTCTCTAAAAATTAACGTACGTGTACCATAACACGAAGTGATCTGCTCCTCGATCGTAGTGTTTTAGATATAACTTTTCGGATTATAAATCATCATTATATTTTATGCTTGAGTTCGGCGTTCCACGATTTTAACCAATAGCAAAGTAAACTCGAAACATACATAAATGAAGAGGATACTATTAATATGTTTAAATAAGCTTCATATGCCAAACAGTAAAATACGAGGCTTAATAAAACTTTCACGAAAGTACACATTCCAGTCATTAATTTTTTAGAATCGTACGGTCAAAGGTAAAATAAAGATGAGCGATTAGTTTCAGAACATATTCGAGTTGAAAAACTAAAATCAAGTTAGTCAATTTAACCTTAACATGAAAGTAATTATTAAAAGTGATGTGAAAGTCTATTCACATTATATGCATGACACAATTCGTTCTGTAACCTCGATTAGAGGAAACTTTCAGGTAGGGCACCGAGTTTTATGGTTAAACTTTTATAAAGAAGTTATACCCAAAAGTAAAGTAAATAATCTGGTTACATAATACACCAGGATAAATCAGATTGTAAGCCATCTCCGAAGCCATATCGTTTATTCGAAACTGCAAAGTTTCAATTATTCATTTGCTGTTATGTCACTATATTTCACAAAAGGTAATATCGGTTTTTTTCTTAAGTGTAATTTCATGAACTTTTTATTTCAGCTATTATTTGACCATTAGAAGTTAGGAATGTATGGCAGCACCATTAAGAACTTCTGCAAATGTTTCTTGTTGTTCCGGATTTTAATTAATAATTTTTCAAAACTTAAGAATGTAGTCACTGCATTATTTCTCAAAATATTATATTGAATTAGCTGATTAAATAGTTTTTAAAATATTAAACATTTAAAACTATGTACTAAAATATTATTTTATCACAATTATTACTAAATGGTTTGACCCTAATTTATGGCAGAGTTATTAGTATCAGGAAAACCCTATATTATGTAAGTTTATGCAAGCTTATTTTCTGCGCAGTAAATTCCGTATTCATTCATTTTTGATTAAGCCATTAATCTATCATCAAAATGAACAATAGAATTGTTATCATTTATGAAGTGTCTAATCAATGCAAGGCATTCTTTAATATGGATAAAATCTCACAAATGGCGACAGCAGTGGCGACTGCAATTTCGTAGAAGTATATGGTAAAAATGGGAGCAAGAAACCCAAGAGACAACGAAATCGCGTCTTGAATTTGATTGCCTTCCTTCCAAAATAATTCTCGGTGTCTAAAGGCACGCTTATTTTGTCCTGGCGTTCTTTGACGAGTCTCCAAAAACATTAGCGTTCTAAATAAAACATTGAAAGAACAATATTTGACTTAATAAATGTGGAGCAGGACATCTGAAAATAACTTATAACTATTGAGTTTCTTTCTCAGTTAAGTAGTATAAAAACACGAATCGAAATACATCCATTTTAATGTTGTTTTAAACACATAATTTCCTAATATGAAACTGATCGTAACTTCCGAAATAACCATTTTCGAGCTTTTAATATTGTTTCTATAAAAACAAATCTTTATTGTGTCAATTACGCCTATCTCGTTCCTCAAAAAAGCAAAACTCTTAAGATTTAATTAATTGTCTGGGCTCGGCTCTGCAATCAGAATTGTTCTCAAATACGGAAATGACTTTCCTTAAAGGTTGTCAAATTGTGTAAATAATGTTCCTGTTTAAAAATTTTGCTTTGATCTCGTAATTAAATTAACAAAAAAAATCAACCTTTCTTTTCCAATAATTGAAAGGACTAATGCTAAAAGACTTTCCTTTAGTCATTGAAACCCACACAAAACATCTCAGAACTTGTAAAACATCTATTCATATAACAACAACACCATTTGCGGTACTTACAAATAGTTGATGTTTTCAAGAATGTCACGAGGCAGTTGTTTGTTTATGAGAAAATAATAGTATTTTGGTTCGTACGATTCTTTTCCAATGTAAATTTTTCTATTGGATTTGATCATTTCGGGTTGAACAATTAGGGGCAAGTCTGACATAATATATTCCTTGTCTACAAAAAGTGCAGAGATAGCGCGAAGAAAAAGGACTCTAACTACGTGAGTCAAAATAGTAGCCCTCAAAACCAATCCATTTTCCTTCATCCTTTTTTCAAGTTTGGCGCTAAATGACAAGTTTTTCTGTATAAAATAAAATTTCCATACATTTAGTACATATTTCACAATGTTCAATAAGGGGAGATTAATTTTTTGGAGCCTTAATGCCCAGATGCCACATTAGGGCTGTTTATATTGAGTAATAACTCTGATGATATTTTAAAATTTATATCAATAAGAAGATTGTTACCTGAAGAGACAAATGCATAACAGCATTTTCCGGCATTATTAAAGTAACGTTTTTCTGCTGACAAATATCGTCAATTGTGTCTATATATTTTTCACTTGATATGAGAAAATCTGATTTCAAAGCACCCGAAAAGCATCTGCTCAACACAGTGCACCCAAGTAGCCATCCGCACAGCAAGAGCTTCGGTGATTTCAAATTTTCGGAACTATTTCCTAAGAAATCCGATAAGTACTGCCAAATATATTGGTTGCAGTTGGTCTTTAAAGCAGAAATCCATCCTGGAAATCATTGTATTTAATGCAAATTGACTTTGCTTGTAACAATACCTGGCTTATCAATCAAATTAAAGTTCAGCTTTTACCTTTTTCAATTCTGGTGCTTCTCGCTAATATTTTTGAGCGCAAAAATGTATTCAAAGATGAGACCATAGACAGAAGAACCATAGCCGTTGCGATGAGACACCACGTGTGCGCATCCAAACCATTGATAGATAAACGGGTGTCGTGTTCCTTTTCTGGGTTGACGTATGTTGCAATGCGGTTATCAGTTATCACCCATCATCATGGTCGGAGAAACGTGATAACGAAAAACATCTTCAGGTTGTAATGAATAACTTTCTAATGACATGTCAATAACCTGTAAAAAAGGAGGTGGACTATTTAGACATTTGCAATCATTAAGCTCTGATTTCAGAAAATGTTATTTGTGGCTCGAAAATGGGCATATCTGAAATAGATAATGTGTTTGGATTTTTATTTAAGTTTTATCCTAAATTTAATTTTTTCTTAAATAAACCAATGGTTAACTAAAACGTAGCCGGCGAAATGATCTAGGCCCGTGCGTGTCGATATCAGAGTGGGGTGGCGTAGCGAATAAGCGCTTTAGCCTCGTAGCAAGAGGATCCCAGGTTCGATCCCGGACTGTGGCACCAGGTGAAAATCTGGGAACAAATCCTTCTGCGTAGAGTTTGCAATTTCTCTCCCCTCTTGTTAAAAGGAGTTTTTCTCCGCGGTCTAACACGGTTTCTGATTTCCATCAAAAATTGCAGAGGTTAACGGTAATAGTTAGTATTGGGCGCTGTAGGTTAGCTTTGGCACAGGGGGCTCTATGAATTGTAAAGGGACCCACCTGCAAACAAGCCAAAAGCTTAATGTGGAAATCTCTTCATAGACAAAGCTTAGATAATTGTTATTATAGAGGAAATATTGTCACCCAATATGTGTACTAGATGGCGCTACCGGGGTCTTCCATAAATTATAGTTGATTTTTTAGGGGCCAATTATAAAAATTTTATGAAAGAGAAAGGTTCCAGTCTTAAATTAAAGTAATTGTTTTAGTGGCTATTTACGTTTTTTTGAATCTTTTGGTTAAATTGTGTAAAAACTTCAAGAAGTTGCTAATTCACAGTTTTATTATACCACAAGAGGAATTTTTTACCCCTTCATAACCTTTAATTTTTTAACCTTAGCTTTCTATCCTTAACTTCTTTGGCGTGATTGTTTAATAGAGGTCTTCGGAAGTTTTCTAAAACGTTTTCTTACTATCCGCGACCTCGGCTTCACCGCTCTATGTCTTGCCCTAATATTGCAGCAGTCGACAAGGTCACGAGGCTGAATTTGTTTCATTTTACGGTAGTAAAAGCACCACCAAGCGAGAAAACATGGCGAACTAAATTAGTTGAAAAATATTCTCGCATCGCGATAGGCACGGGCCTAGATCATTTCGGAGGCTCCGTTTAAAGTCTTTTTACTATGTTGGTGAATAAATGTTTTAGCACAAAGAGTTCTACTGGAATCATCATTAAAATTTCGAATACCGAACCTTCAGCTGCGTTGCGAAGGAAAGGGTGTGATACACAATTTTATATTGATAGCCGTAGACCTTCCAAAGTGTTTCCGTGATGTTTAGAAATGGTACAAAATTTAATCTAACGTAAAAGGTGGAACAAATATTGAATTGGTGAATAATAACATGCAATGTGTTTTAACTGATATTGCTGTATTAATTTACTCACGTTACATTCCGAATATTACACAGGATGTAAGCCGTGTGAAAAACCCTGAAATAATCGTTATATGTAATAAGGCCATTTACGATGAGTGGTCCCAAATACTGCAGATCCTGTAAAATGATTGGTGCCGTGTTTTTTAAACTTATATGGATTTGCAATATTAAACTTTTATTTCATCTCGTTTCTAAGGAAGAATAATACAAAATATTCTTACTTACATTTATTGTTCCTAACTTAAATTCTAGTGAATTATTTCCTTCAAGCATCTTGCGTTTATGTAAGAATTGAACTTCAGAGTGAGACACGAGATGAAAAGGATTTTAAAAACTGGTTTAATATTTAATTTATTTTTTCGGGGATCCGATTGGTGTGGCTGTACTCTTGCGAAACATTTACCGAATGTAGAGAGCACTTTCTGATATTTTACAGTTTTTATTCTAACATCTTTCTCTCTATTTTACATTTTTGATAACCTTTTTGTACTCTCGTGTAAAATTGCTCTGTAATGATTGTAAACTATTTGACTTTTTAAAATGAGAAAGTGTGTTGTATGAAACCTTTATTTACAGAAATATAATGAGTTTCTACGTGATAGTGGATACTTTATCCAATGAACTGCTGGCTATGACTATCATTATATAGGCTACTTACCAGTATATAATATGGGAGAAAAAATTTAATTTTTTTTCGGATCATTTCACCTTTTATCTTTAATTCCTAAAACATATTTCAAATTACAAACTCTCAGTGATCTTATTAAAAAAATTTTAGAGTTTGCTCTATGTTCTTTGCTAATATTAGCCAGAAATTATTTTTTTTTTCTAAATAATAAAAAAAAATGAAATACATTTGAAATTTCAAAGACAAGCCTAAAATTTATTTTCACCTTTAACCAAAATCAATAAATCTGACCCGACGAAATACAATGATTCTGATTTTCGTGCTCTCAATTTAGGTTTTTTTCTCCTTGTCCAACTTTAGTGTTAATATCAGCAAGAGTTCATAATAACCTCCCTTCAGGGGTTATTATGAACTCCTGATATCAGTCATGATGCAATGAACTATTTAAATTTAACGA
Source organism: Phalangium opilio (assembly GCF_054372755.1). Lineage (NCBI taxonomy): Eukaryota > Metazoa > Arthropoda > Arachnida > Opiliones > Phalangiidae > Phalangium > Phalangium opilio. Next base: position 2,576,787 of record NW_028324178.1, read on the forward strand.
GCGAAACAATATGAATCTGAAGTTGGCTACTTGATGGTATAAATATGAGAACTATAAAAATTACTGATTCTATCTTAGCCTCGTACGGTCGCACGTCCTGTTTGGTTGGGTTGCCTGGGGTGGGTGCAGTAAGTACCTTCTGGATAAGTTGGAACTTGAGCAGCGTAAATTTATTGAATTTTTCCACACATTCTTTATACTTAGAGCTAAATGTGACTACCATTTTCTTTTAAAAATTCTTGACCTATCAATTTCTTAAAATTCAATGAAGTGAAATTTGACTGTAAACTTATTAACAACATTACGAATCCCGAGTCTTCTTTGCCAACTCAACTTTCAAGTTCCTAAAGGGTTACGCCGTAAAGTAACTTTCTAGAACCCTCGTTCTAGCATTAATTCAATTATTAGAATGCGAGATACTTGTAATTTATATTCGGAGGATTTTGATCTATTCATCATAACTCTAAACGACCTCAAAAAATATATTTTAATTCAATATAACTAAGAAAAAAGAAAAAAATAACCTTATTTAATATCAAATTATTGTTAAACACATTTTCATACTTGCCTGCTTGATTGAATTTTTGTAAAATTTTCCTATGTAACTGTGTATATTCTCGTGAGTCGCCTAGGGGGCTTTTCATATGCACAATAAAACAACATTAAATTCAATTCAATTCAAATATTTAAAAAAGGGAAATAAAACATCTAGCTAATTGTAACAAAAAAATTTGTTTATTAGATCGTTTAGAGCTCTTAATTTGAAATATATTTTAGGCATGAAAAGTGATGGTAATTGGAGAGAAAGGGTGAAATGAGACTAAAAAAATCTCTCTCCTATGTTTTAAGCTGGTTTATGCAACTTGTATATATAATATGTAAAGGGACCCACCTGTAAACAAGCCACAGGCTTAGTGTGAAAATCGCTTCATAGACAAAGCTTAGATTACTACTATTATTATAATGATAGTCTTATCTAGCGCTTCATTGGACAAAGCAGAGCGGACCAAGCAACCCCTATAAAGTAGAACCTCATTATACTTCTGTAAATAAGGATTCATACAACACACTTTCTCATTTTAAAAAGTAAATAGTTACAACCATTACAGAGCCATTTTACACGAAGTAAAATAAACGGAAAGATGTTAGAGTTGAAACTGTAAAATATCAGAAAGTGATTTCTACATTCTGTAAATGTTTTACATGTGTGCGGCGCCACTTTTCAGAGGCTTGAAAAATATTCCAAAAAAATTAAAAATATAAGCTAACGTCTAAAATGCATTTTTGACGCAAGATGCTTGAAGGAAATAATTCGCTAGAATTTAAGTTTGTAAGAATATTTTGTCTTATTCTTCCTTAGATACGAAATGAAACAAAACCTTTATATTACCATAAGTTTATCATGCCTCTAAATAGAGAAATGGCTGCTCCTCCTATGGCAATAGTGTTTGTCTGGCTCCCTTTAATGAAACCCTATGCTCTCTCCGCATCATTTATCACCTCAACTTCAATACAAAATTGTACTGCCTAGCCTAGCGTTTCTTTTATCTCTTTTAGAATGTTTCAGGACTGAAGCCGCCTCTATCTCACGAGAGAGAAAGAGAGAGAGGGGGGATTTGGGGTTGCTTAAGTAAAATTCGTTCCCCCCCAATGCCTGCCTATACGAAACGTAAAAATCTCCTTTATTTCATAGGATGATTTTTTTTCATGTGACCCATTTAGTAATCGCCTCGACCGCTTGGTGGCTGCACCGCGACGGAAATTTCGAAATTTTCTCTCTCGGATCTTAGCGCTATACGAGTTCTGACGTCACAGTAGCCTGCGTAAGATGCCCGGTTGTAGCCCATATTTGTGTACTTAGTGGCATGATAAACTTATGATATAACAAATGCTTATAACTTTGCGGGGCACCTAGGCAAACGCCATCAAACCCGCACGTCGCGAGCACCGCACGTTGGCTGGAGAGGTCAGACACTAGCGTATTCCCCCGGTATTAGCTTTTTAGAGGTTTTAATGCCGTAAATTCGGGCGATTAGCCTACAATACGTTCTAAAATTGAAATAAAACTGTAAAAAGTAATCTCGACTGTATTTCCGCGTTATACTGTGTAATACGCTTTCCATCATACACCTTCAGAAAGACTATATATTACAGAGTGGCTTACTCCTCCAAAAAATTTCCGTATAGAGTAATATTTTTGCAAACGCCATCTATGATGTCGCGTGCAAAAATAAAAACCAAGCACCAAACATTTTACAGGGTCTCCAGCATTTGGGACCACGCATTGTAAATGAACTTGTTACTCGTAACTATTATTTTAGGATTTTTCAAGATGTGGAAGTGTTCGAAAAATTCGAAGAAAAGATTGTCAATTGTAAGGCAAAGCTTCATTCATTCATTTGTTTTAAATATGATTTCACACTGAAACACATGGGTTTTCTAGGCATCGCAATAGCCTTTTTACCTCTCCGTGTGACGTAGTCCAGGAGAGGTTCTGTAACGGCCGTGTCTGTGTGTGTAAGTCTGTCTGTCTGTGTGTCTGTCCGTTGTTACACCCACGTGACCGCGTTCGCAGTTTGCGTATCGGAGCAAACGTGTTCCCAATTTCCGGACCGCTTTGACAGGTCACAGAAATTTAGAAAATTATATTTCTCTCCGTTGGCTACTCTATACTTGAGTTCTCACACCACCATGTTTGGTCTTCGTCCATCTCACATGGACACCAGTCTGTACATACTGGCTTCTAATCACCACGATCTTCTGGTCTTCGTCCATCACCACTTGGACACCAGTCTGTACATACTGGCTCCTAAATACGACCATCCACTGGTCTTCCGTCTACTCCACATAGACACCAATCTGTATCATTGGCTTCGACTCCATTATCATCGATTGGTTTTAGGATACACGCGGCGATCAGCTAGGGTTACGAGAAACGTCTAGCCTCCCTTAGGTGGGATCGCCACCAAAGGTTTTCGCTATTGCGCTTTTTCCTTGCTATTGTAATGGAAACGAATCGTATATATACCCCAAAATTTGAAGAAAGCGGGCAAGAGGGGTACCCTTCACTTTAAACGTCAATATTAGCAAAGTTTGAGATGATAATAGGTATAACTTTATTTTAAACGATTTAACTATTATTAATGTTAATTATTGAAGATTAAAATAATTAAAAATAATTATATTTATTTAAATATTAAAGATAAACCTCTCGTGCAAAGAGAGAGATTATCATCGCCTCCTATATCTACCAAGGCCCGTGCATTGTGATATATTTCATTCATTGCCTCCTATATCTATCAAGGCCCGTGCATTATGATATATTTCATTCATTGCCTCCTATATCTATCAAGGCCCGTGCATTGGATATATTTTTCAAAACAACAACCAAAATGGGAAGCTCCTCTCAGAAACATAATAATTTCTTTTCTCTGTATATGAAATGAAAATATGGATAATACTGCGCTCGTTCTTTAATGGTATGAATCCTTGCCTGTCTATTAATATTTTACGTAGGAGTAATACGTTTTTAGCGAAGTCTAGAGAGGATAAACATAAGCGAGATTGTTTCGGAAAAAAATACTGCTTCAACTAATGGGTTTCTACTCCTTGTTACTGTTGTATAGAGTAATCATGATAAAAGCTTAAAAAGTAACGAGAGGACAGACCTTTTTTATCCTCTTGTTTTTATTCTTAAAAAGAATATACAAGTTGGGAAAACCAAAATATACCTCTCCGAGCCGAGACGAATTTACTTTCTAATCTAAACACAGGTCCACCAGCCAGTGAGAAAAACCGAAAATACGTAGTTCAAATTGGCGGGATATTGCGAAGATCATTTGTAAAGGTTTAATCGTTTAACATTTCCCTGTGTATCCTCTTAATTCTAAATAGGACCTAATATCTATCACTTAAGTGTGTATTTAACTTTCGGCACACTCTGAACCGTTAACACTTCTTTTAGGAGGACACGAAACAAGGTCAATTCTGGTTTATATCTAGGGTATCTTATTTCATTAATAAAAAATGTCTTCGTGGACAAAGACTAGAAAAAGTAAATGTTAAGAGAACAAAATGGAATGACCGAAGTAACAGATATTAAATTTTTTCTGTTTAAAGACATGATTATAAAACATCAATTATTTAAAAAAAAATACTTATCTTCGTTTTTTTCACCAAAATTACATTTGCATTGTTTACGAAAGACAGGTTATTCATTCTATATATCCTTTTTGGTATTAACAGTTTTCGAATGAAAAGGATTAGAATAAATATCCGAGTATGGATATGGTTTATTTTTAAAGGTTCCTCTTTTCGAACTTAAGAGAAAACGTTGTTTAAAACGACTAAATGCTACCGAAGTTAGAAATTTTATCTTTCATCATGATTGGCATTTTAAACGTCACTTTAGGGTTGGTTTTGCGCCAGTATTTATACGACCACGATTCGATTGGGTCCCATTTTTTGGGTCGACGATTTAAAATGTTTTATAAATCAATCATTAAAATTTGGATAAAAGATATTATGAACAAAAAAACGTTTGGTATATTATTGAGTGCGTGAGAACTGTTTTAAAAGTTGTGATTAAATTAGTTTGGTATGACTTCGACTTGCTATTTATGAGCTAACGTATAACACGAAACACGTAAATGGACACCGACAAATGGTGGGCTGTGTATTTATTTCACTATTGGGCTTAGTTTCCAGTATTAAAACGTATTGTAGTTCAAATTAAAAGCTGCATCCATTTAAATATCACTAACGAGGAACTGTTTCTATCATGGCCTACACTGGAAATCTAGCTTTAAATATAAACGATGTCGCATGTATCTGTTATATAGTAAAGATTTGACACGAACCATTTTGAAAAGAATGGAAAATTCATGATTCAAAATTTTTGGGCAAATGTAATTTTGGTGAAAAAACGAAGATAAGTATTTTTTTTAAATAATTGATGTTTTATAATCATGTCTTTAAACTGAAAAAATTTAATATCTGTTACTTCGGTCATTCCATTTTGTTCTCTTATCATTTACTTTTTCTAGTCTTTGTCCACGAAGACATTTTTTTATCAATATCTGTTCCTTCAGTCTTCATTTTAATTAAGATTGTTAAGTAACTGTTGCATTTTTAAAATCTGCACTAAGCACAAACATAAATATAGGGGAGCGTAAGCATAAGGGACCTAATATTGCTAGTTAGTGACTAATGCTTTTAGGTACAGTCGCCGCAATTAAAAACTTTCTCTCTCGCGACGTCTTGTTTCAATCATAAGCCGCAAATTATTGATCTGATACAATGGGTATAAAAAACGTATCTTATATTGTTGTTTCAATAAATTTTTTACTAAGCGTTTTTTTTTTGCACTCTCCACTTTCCATTTCCAACTGCTAAATAGGGGGTTTTGAATGATTGGGATGATTTTAAAGAGAAGGTGAACAGTTGAGCATAGCTCGTCCGAATTACCGAATGACATTCCAGTAAAGGGAGAGTGATGTTAATTGTAATTTTCTGAATACACGTCCCCCCGGAATCAATGCCTTGAGCCATATTCTTATGGATAGAGATACCCTTTAATGTTGCACAAAGATATAATCAACAATTGTGGAATGAAACTTAAAATCTTCCTCCGGTGAAGATATGGCCACGGGTGCGACATTCTGTTCCACTATGGTTCGCAAATGCCAGGGGGTGGAGAAAGATTTCTATCTAGATTAGTGGGCGATTCTTGATGTCAGATTCAACATAAGTCTGCACGAACGTTTGGTTGAAAACGGCGCATTTCGGAGAGAACCATCTAGAAATTCAATGGCCAACCAATTCCCTCAATATGTCACCCATTGAAAACCGCTTGATGGAGGAAATAAAGGTTCACTGAAAAGGAGAATACCCACATTCAAAGTATAGCATGGGTCACAAAGTGGTGCCTACATTTGAGAAAGTGGTTGTGTTCATTGTCTTCAACTAATTGGGATTCGCCATAATCAAGATGACGAACCTTTCTCAAGAAACCCTTTATTTACAATGCGAAATTAGTATTATACTAAAGTTACACTAGTCTTAGCAGTGTATCCGATGGCAAATTATGGTCTTTTTGACAATCAATGAAATCTGCTGAGCTGCACGAAGTATTAAATCCTTGAAGGTTAAGTAAGGACGCAATTAATGCAGAGTGTGTATATATTTTATTGAGAAAAACCCAACCAACATAACAAGTTAAATAAAGAATAAAGACACTTTGCTAATTACTATCCAACATTTATTCTTAATTATGAACATGGTTAGGATAAATACATTTATACGTTTTCATTTTCAATTTCATTATGCGATTAATATTTGATCATTTTCCCGTTGGCGTTTACAACCTGTTGCATTCTCTGTGGCATTAATGAAAACAGATTGCTTATGTAATCGGGCCACTCGCCAACCTCTTCCCATGCGGCCTGGATGATGGTGAATAGTTCGTCCTTATCATTGGGAATTATATTGTTCTGGGATACAATCCTTTTCATAATCGCCCAGACGTTTTCGATTGGAGATAAGTCGGGTGAATTTCTTGGCCAGTTCATTAGATCTATTTCCGGATGATACTCATTCAAATACGCCATGGTTGCACGTGACTTATGTATACTCGAATTATCTTGTTGAAATATAAATTTACCGTCCGGAAAATGATTGTCTACGACATGAGGAAAAAAGGTATGTTCGAATACATCAATATATTAATCGGAATTAAGGTTCCCTTCTATTCGCGCTAAGGTGCCAATTCCATGTTTTGAAATATAACCCCACACTGGCACAGAAAACCGTCCGCTCTTCTGGATTGAATGAATGTTAGCCGCATCATATCGGGTCCCTTTCTCTCTCCACACTCTTACGTGATGGTCCGTAGATGAACAAAATGTTGATTCGTCGCTGATGACAACTTCATTCCATTCGTTCTTCCAGTGAAGGTGAGCGCGCGCAAATGCTAGGCGTTCTTGTTCGTGCTCTGGTTTGAGATATGGCTTCTCCGCGGCGATACGACTGTGTAGCCCAACGTCACGTAATCGGTTTCTAATCGTTGTTTCCGACGCTTCCAATTCCATGATGGATTTTACAGAGCGAACAGTGGTGGTAGGATTATTCACAACAAGAGCAGCAATAACGTCGTCTTCTTCTGCAGTGGTAACGCGTGGAGTTCCCGGTCTTGGTTTGTCTGTCAATCGCCCATTTTCACCATAAGCGGCTAGCCATGAACTCACGGTTGGCTTTGAACAGCCCAGTTGCTGCGCAATAAAAGGAACCCCCTGACCAGCCTCATGTAACGCAACGAGCCTATTGCGTTTTTCCTGTGATAATCTTGGCATACTGACTGGTGAGAGAGTGATATATTTGTTTTATTTTAAAAATGCCACGAAAAAACCCAAATTGGGTTTTTTCGTGGCATTTTTAAAATATATGTTAGAATATATTTTTTACTCAGTTTGTCTCACTCTCTCACCAGTCAGTATGCCAAGATTATCACAGGAAGAACGCAATAGGCTCGTTGCGTTACATGAGGCTGGTTACTGTTCGATCTGTAAAATCCATCATGGAGTTGGAAGCGTCGGAAACATCGATTAGAAACCGATTACGTGACGCTGGGCTACACAGTCGTATCGCCGCGGAGAAGCAATATTTCAAACCAGAGCACGAACAAGAACGCCTAGCATTTGCGCGCGCTCACCTTCACTGGAGGAACGAATGGAATGAAGTTGTCATCAGCGACGAATCAACATTTTGTTCATCTACGGACCATCACGTAAGAGTGTGGAGAGAGAAAGGGACCCGATATGATGCGGCTAACATTCATTCAATCCAGAAGAGCGGACGGTTTTCTGTGCCAGTGTGGGGTTATATTTCAAAACATGGAATTGGCACCTTAGCGCGAATAGAAGGGAACCTTAATTCCGATAAATATATTGATGTATTGGAACATACCTTTTTTCCTCATGTCGTAGACAATCATTTTCCGGACGGTAAATTTATATTTCAACAAGATAATTCGAGTATACACAAGTCACGTGCAACCATGGCGTATTTGAATGAGAATCATCCGGAAATAGATGTAATGAACTGGCCAAGAAATTCACCCGACTTATCTCCAATCGAAAACGTCTGGGCGATTATGAAAAGGATTGTATCCCAGAACAATATAATTCCCAATGATAAGGACGAACTATTCACCATCATCCAGGCCGCATGGGAAGAGGTTGGCGAGCGGCCCGATTACATAAGCAATCTGTTTTCATCAATGCCGCAGAGAATGCAACAGGTTGTAAACGCCAACGGGAAAATGATCAAATATTAATCGCATAATGAAATTGAAAATGAAAACGTATAAATGTATTTATCCTAACCATGTTCATAATTAAGAATAAATGTTGGATAGTAATTAGCAAAGTGTCTTTATTCTTTATTTAACTTGTTATGTTGGTTGGGTTTTTCTCAATAAAATATATACACACTCTGCATTAATTGCGTCCTTACTTAACCTTCAAGGATTTAATACTTCGTGCAGCTCAGCAGATTCCATTGATTGTCTTGAGAAAAGTTCGTCATCTTGATTATGGCGAATCCCAATTAGTTGAAGACAATGAACACAACCACTTTCTCAAATGTAGGCACCACTTTGTGACCCATGCTATACTTTGAATGTGGGTATTCTCCTTTTCAGTGAACCTTTATTTCCTCCATCAAGCGGTTTTCAATGGGTGACATATTGAGGGAATTGGTTGGCCATTGAATTTCTAGATGGTTCTCTCCGAAATGCGCCGTTTTCAACCAAACGTTCGTGCAGACTTATGTTGAATCTGACATCAAGAATCGCCCACTAATCTAGATAGAAATCTTTCTCCACCCCCTGGCATTTGCGAACCATAGTGGAACAGAATGTCGCACCCGTGGCCATATCTTCACCGGAGGAAGATTTTAAGTTTCATTCCACAATTGTTGATTATATCTTTGTGCAACATTAAAGGGTATCTCTATCTATAAGAATATGGCTCGAGGCATTGATTCCGGGGGGGACGTGTATTCAGAAAATTACAATTAACATCACTCTCCCTTTACTGGAATGTCATTCGGTAATTCGGACGAAATATGCTCAACTGTTCACCTTCTCTTTAAAATCATCCCAATCATTCAAAACCCCCTATTTAGCAGTTGGAAATGGAAAGTGGAGAGTGCAAAAAAAAACGCTTAGTAAAAAATTTATTGAAACAACAATATAAGATACGTTTTTTATACCCATTGTATCAGATGAATAATTTGCGGCTTATGATTGAAACAAGACGTCGCGAGAGAGAAAGTTTTTAATTGCGGCGACTGTACCAGTTAATCAGTTATCACCAATGAGATTAATTTATCACTGAAAACATCAAATGTTCATACTAAAATTATTTTGGCCTTTCTTTATCCCCTGGCTTGAGTATTAAAATATTTAAAATAACTCTGAGAATTATCTAGAATCATTTCTACTGATATTCCAAATTCAGAAGAGTCAGAGTCATCGTTTTGAGTCTTTCAGATGATGGCTTGGACTAATGTTACTGGTTTTCGGTTTTCGTTGTAGCAGTCTAACTGAGACAAAGTTTCGGCCTGACAGCATAGCCCACTCGATTCGCGCTCATGGACGCAAGCTGCTCGCGCTATAGAGAGCTTTCAGTTGGAGAAGGAGATGAGCCTCGTGACATCATTTACGCTGCCATATGGGTGGGTTTAAAGCAGGAATGAAGCTGAGACCACCCAATATGGCTACCAGAACAGCGGTAAGACTTGGGAGGGTGTGACGTACTACAATCCCATCTGAAAGCTCTCTATTTAATAATAATTGACCAGGTCACGTCGTCTGCTAAACTTAGGGATTGGACAATTATACTTTTTGAGTTAATGTCTGGACTCTGGTTACCCTTGAATTTTCTTAGTGGTCCAGTGGTTTAATTTTTAAACTGGTCATTTGCCCTGTGCCACCGCCTTACTTCCCCCACTGGACAAGGAAGCATTTCTCATAAAGGATAATGGCCATCATTGTTGTGTAAGAGACAGCCTGGCAGCCCCGTACTTGTTTACCCTGCCCATAGCCCACTCGATCACGCGTAACACGACGCAAGATGCAAAGGGCAGAGCAGCGTCCGTGAGCATGGATCGAGTGGGCTATGCCCTGCCTGGCCAAGTCAGCTGACTTAGGTGAAATATTCATTACTTCTATGCGACTTAATTCTAGACATTCTTGAACGAATCATCTTGTGAACATTTTATAAGACAGGCTTCTGGCGCTGGGTTTTTTTTTGAGCCAAATTTGCTTTTAAAATTTAAAGAAAATTAATTTCAACCTTTTTTCCTCTCTTTAGAAATTTAATAATGATAGTGTGTTACATATTTATCCAAAATTTATATTAATTAATTAACACACTGTACATAGCCTTAATTTGTAATTTCGCGCTTGGAAGAGGCTGAATTAAAAATGTTGATTTGGTGAAAGGAATTAGTGATAGTGTGATTGAATCTATCATTTATTTTGCCAGCAAAAAACGTATCTTCGTAACGGTAACCCTTGTCTAGAAACCAGGGAATGAACCCTTCTGCGTAGTTTGAATTAATCTACTTTAAACATCAAAAATGTATCTAATTTAAACAAAAAGGTTTATTCTAAATAGCGGTTATAAATAGTAATTAAAAACGCAACTGTTACCTAATAAAAATGATTGCAAGAGCCGGGATAAAAAACATTGGTTGGTTTGTTGACAGGGTTTAGTGATCGTGTGATTTAATTATTCAATTATATTACCATTAATTTAAACCAATAAAATTATCTACATAGTGGTTATCGGTGGCACCAAATATAATCTGCACAGTTATCGTTGGAAAAATGGCCATTGTTTACTGTTTTGAGGTTATGTTAGAATAAGCACTAAATAATTAAAATTTAAATTGTTAACCTATAAGAATTATTGGAAAAGCGTCATTTAAAAATATTGGATGAATTGGTGACAGGGTTTAGTGATAGTGTGATTGAATCTATCATTTATTTTACCAGTAAAAAACGTATCTTCGTAGCGGTAACTGTTGGCTGGTGGCAACAGTCAAAAACCAGGGAACGAACCCTTGTGCGTCTTTTGCATTAATCTACTTTAAACAACAAAAATTGATTTAATTTAAACAAATTACCTAATTAGCGGCTATCGTTGGCCGATGGAACCAGGTGAAACACCTTAAAACGTACGCTACACGGCCAATTGGTCTCTAGTCTCTACATACAATCAGCTGTATTTAAATTTTGACCGAGGCTTAGTGAAATCAGTGAATTTAAAAATTATCGGCTAAATCCTAAATTTAAATTCTTTTGTATTAAATTATAATAAGGTTTAACTTACGAAATTAAAATAAAATGAGGACGAATTAACCCCTTCTTTTATGTGAAAAGTTAAAAAATTCGCCTTAAGCTCGACATAGCCAATGTGCCACACGCATTGTGTAAACAAAAATTTTCGCTCAGTCGCTCTATTAGCGGTAAAACAGCGTAAGTCCAACAGTACGTTTCTCTATGATTTTAGCCATGATTAAAACACGTAAGTCCAACAGAATAAAAGGTCGCAAGTTTAAGTATGTGCTTAAAAGTACAAAAAGTAATACTTAATATTAATATTTTCAATAAAACTTCGAAAGGCACCAGTTTAATGTTCAACCATTCATTTAAAACCATTTTCAGACCTATCGAATAAATAGTCTTCAAAAAAATGGTCGAGTAGCTTTGGCCATCACAGCAAACATTTCCCATGTTATTCCTATGGGAAAATTTCCCTTTTTTTGTCAAAATGACTGAATTTTTTTATGGAAATGAAAACCACCCACCCTTAGCAACTTTATTTTCTATAAAAAAAACTAATGGAGGGATCTCTTTGAACTTTTAACCACATATTAAGGGTCCGAATTTTAGTTCAGTGGATTTTTTTCAAAACTATTAATACAATACAAAAAAACTACATCCAAACAAAAAACCTTCATTATATATTAAGAGCAGTATGAGGTCTTATCTAAGAGAGCTACCGCTCTCCTAGAATTTTAATTGTTATTTTAAAGGGCTCCACGATTCAACCCATGGTAACATATGTAGACTAGCCACGGCTAATGAGCTGCGGAATAATCACAATACTTATTATGACGCGAGGGATGTCATAGACGAAGAAGGGATTAGTCAGGCCTTGGAAACCGCCTCCTTGCCTAGCGAGCAAATGAAAATTTTGGAAGGATTAGTGGAGGAATATAAAATAATTTTTTCTAAGGAACCGGGTCGAATAACTACTGTCGAACATTATATTGATTTAATTAATACTAGGCCTATTTCCGTACCACTTTACCGCGTTTCCATACCTAAACGAGGTCTTTTACGAAGCTATAGACGAAATGATTAGCCAGGATATTATCGAACCCGGCAATAGCCCATGGGCCAGCCCTATCATCATCATTCCTAAGAAGGATGGTGGATTCCGATTATGTATAGATTACCGCAAATTGAATGCTGTTACACGGCGCGATGTATATCCCCTACCGCGTATCGATGATATCTAGGAGTCAATTCAAAAGCCCAAATACATAACCACCTTAGATATGCGAGCGGGCTACTGGCAAGTACCCCTTCATGAGCCGCATCGAGATATGGCCGCCTTTGTAACGCACCGTGGGCTCTTTCGACCCAAAGTTCTTATGTTTGGAATGACTAACGCGCCCGCCACGTTTCAGCGAATGGTTAACTCCCTATTTTTAGATTTGTCATATAAAGGCGTATGCGCATATCTAGATGACCTTATTATAGCTTCTCGAGATTTCGATAGTCACATACAAACCTTGGCGGAGGTTTTTAATAGACTCAGGAAATCTGGCCTTACAATCAAAGCTTCTAAAACCCAATTTTGCCAAAATGAATGTAAAATCTTAGGGCATGTCGTATCAGAATCCGGTATTAAGGTAAACCCTGATAAAACGGCTACAACTAGAGATTTTCCAGCCCTAAAAACATTAAACAATTGAGGAGATTCTTAGGTATGGCATCATATTACCGGCGATTTGTTGAAAATTTTTCAAAGGTGGCCAGCCCCTTAAACCTACTCTTAAAGAAAGACACTAAATGGCAGTGGACTACTTCTCAGGAAGTAGCATTTAACATTCTCAAGGATAAAATAGGGTCCGCACCAATTCTATGTACCCCCGACTATAATTACGGATTTATAACTCACACCGATGCCAGTCAGGTGGGTCTTGGGGCAGTTTTAAGCCAAAATATTGACGGTAAAAGACGAGTCATCCAATATGCTAGCACGTCCCTGAATGCCGGCGAAAGAAATTATTCCGCCGTTGAACGAGAAGCCCTAGGAGTATTATTTGCTGTAGAAACTTTTCGCCCTTACGTTGAAGGGACCCATTTTGAACTTTATACCGATAATAGCGCCATAAAATGGCTACACAAGGCACCGGATCCTACTGGCAAGTTTGCCAGATGGAACGCTAGGCTTCAAGCCTTTGATTTTACCATTAATCACGTCCCCGGTACCTCCAACGTAGTAGCAGATACTTTGTCTAGAATACCTGAATCCATAGAAGTTGGTCATATCTCTGCTTTAAGTGCTAAAGATACCCCTCAGCTCTTAGTTAAATTTGACAATGAGGAACTCATTGCGGCCCAGCGTGCCGACAAGCAATTGGGGCCCTTAAAGCTGGATTCCCACTCGGCAGAAAACACGACGGAAACTCGGCGTTTAGGGCTCGGCGTAAAATATTTGGCGTCGACCCCGACGGAACTTCGGTTTCGTCGGACAGAATCGCGGTTCTATTTTTTCGGTCGTGTACGGCGTAACGCCTTGATCTTAGCCAATGAAAACGCGTTTTCGAAAACGTCACTGATGACATAAAATCGGGAAAATAGTCAGTGTGTGTGCGTCGCCATTTTTTTATAGGAGTTAGGACTTAGTAGGCGCAATATTTGGAAGAAACCACCATAGGATCCGAATTGCCACCAAAATCAAGCGCGAAAAAACCTCAACCCAAAAAGAAATTGGTTATTAATAAGGAGATATTTATAGAAGAGGTGAAAAGATACCCATATTTATTCGATTTAAGCCATAAGAGTTACAAGGACACAAACATGAAAGAGGATCGCTGGACGGCCATCAGGGCCCTTTTCAAGATAACAAGTAAATACCTAAAAACAATTGTATGATATTTGTAATTATGATAATATTCTTTACAGGTGTTGAAGCTTATAATACTTGGAAGGCGATTAGAGATCGCTATCGCAAAGAAAAAAAGACCATTGATATAAAGAAAAAAAGTGGAGCTGGGTCTGACGACATTCTCGACTCAAAGTGGGAGCTTTTCAAAATCCTCGATGGATTTCTCAAAACAACCATGGAACCCAGAGAGTACACTATTTAATTATGATTTTCTCAAAGGTGTGGTTTAATAAGCACCATACAACTGATTATTTTAGAACCTTTACTAACATTGACGAAGAAGCTACCACCCAATCAACCAGCTGAATATATCAGCTGATAGCACTCTAGACGAGGACGTTCAAGATAAAATGGCCACAATTTTATTTAATTCCATGGATAATACATACTGGTGAGATCATATGGTTACTTGTCAGTTTTGTTTACCACATATATTTAATTGGCTGATAAAGTCAAAATAGTTCCGAAGAAGACAATTTCGCTCTGTCTACCATCTCAAAATCAAAAGTTAAAGAAAGAATTACGGAAGAAGAGAATCAAATTAAAAGGACTGTCGAAACAAACACCTTGGAATTGCCCAAGAAAAGGCCAAGAAAGGAAAATATGGACGCAAAATTTGAAGAAATGCTAGAACTATCGGAGAAAACTCTCTTTACACAGCTGGCCACATCTCGAAAAACTGAAAAGGATGAAACTTTTCACTACTTTAGTAGTTTGATGGGTAGATTTAAAGGTTTAAACAAACAAAATCAAATAGAGGCTAGACATAAGATAGAGAATATCTTTTATGATTTAGAAAAAACCGAGTAGGTAATTACTTTATGAAATTTGTACTAGATCTGACTGGTTCATGTTCCTTAAAACAATTGAAAAAATAAACCATTTTCTTGTCATAATGTGAAATTTAATGTATCAGTTCCTACATGGAATTCTAGCCACAATTATTCTACAATATTAAGCTTTTGTAGGTTTACAATTGTTCCAGTTTGAACAAAGACTAGGCCTATGGTTTAAAAATAAAAACAACATAAATTCAAAAAGAATTGCCACAATTATGAATAAATAAAAATAACAACAACATTAAATAAATGCACGGTCACACAGAGCCTTTGGTTACTCGTTCAATTTGCCAAGGTACTGCTCCTTCGTTACATAAGTACTCGGCTAACACGTCTCGCATTTGTCCAACGTTAATGGCATGTCGATTGGAATAAAAGAGATTGTTACGGGTACGAGTTGAAAT
This sequence comes from Phalangium opilio, assembly GCF_054372755.1. NCBI lineage: Eukaryota > Metazoa > Arthropoda > Arachnida > Opiliones > Phalangiidae > Phalangium > Phalangium opilio. The sequence continues at coordinate 2,592,279 of NW_028324178.1, forward strand.
GGCATTATTACATCCAATTTCATTTCGCCATTGCCCCTGGATAATTGTGCCATTATCTCCTTCTCGATCAAGGTAACTGGTTGAAGTAATGTACCTTTTCTGATCATCACTTCTTAATGACTCTGTTGTAATTACGTAATTATGAAGACAAGCTGTTGCTTTAATGATATCATCGATATATTCAGGCTTTCCTTGAATTGTAGTATGGAAAATTCGCCATCTTGAAGCATAGATACCAAACGTGTTTTCAATGATCCTACGAGCACGACATAATCGGTAATTGAAAATCCTTTGAGTTTGAGTTAAACCTCTTCTAGGGTATGGCCTCATTATGTTCTTATTAAGCGGAAATGCTTCGTCCGCCGCAATAAAGTACTGGAATATCTGGTTTGAATTTACCAGGAGTGATGGTTCAGGTAGGGACAACAAGCCTCTGTTAAGTTTAATCCCAAACTTTGATCGAGCAAACACCCCTCCATCACTTTCACTACCATAGCCACCAACATCCACCATCGTAAACTTGTAATCCGCATCACATAGTGCCATCAAAACAATGCTGAAACTTCCTTTGTAGTTGTAATATTTGGAACCACTATTAGATGGACACTGTATGGTTATATGTTTACCATCTAAGGCTCCCACACAATGAGGTAAATTCCACGTATTTTGGAAATTATCACTATTCTTCATCCATTCCGTAGTTGTTGACGGCATCCTAAGATATATCGGTGAAAGTACAGTCCACAAAGCTCGACAGGTTTCATGAATGATTTTGCAAACTGTACTGTTTCCGAGGCGATAAGCGAAGGACAAACTTGTTTGCAAGTCACCACTAGCCAGGTATCTAAGTAGGCACAGTCCATATATATATATTAAAGACAAATTTAATACCTTCAAATTAAACGGTTCTAAAAAGGTCAAACATAACTATTATTATACACGGGTGTGAAGTAATTTAGAAAAAACAAAAAAGAAACAAATGCCATATTTGTTCATCTAAAATTTAATACTTCACACCAGATTAATTGGGATAATATCTCTATTTTGGCTAAAGAAAAGGATTATTTTAAACGTAAAATTACTGAAAGCATATTTATAAAAAAATTTAAACATAACAATTTTAATTTAGAAGCCGGAATCTCCTTAAAAATAATTGGAACATTAATAACCTATTAAAATATAAAAATAAAAATAAATAAATTCCCGCGCCAACCTGGCACCCTCTAGATGTAAATAATCTCCTAGGGATAAAATGTTATACTCCCCCCTTTTTTAGATATATTGTTTTTTAGTTTTTTAGTGTATAGCTTATTAATGTGAAACTCACTATGGTTCACCAGACTGAACGACGAGCCGCGGCTCGAAACGTCTCATTTTTAATTTGGATGTTTTAAATAAATTATTATTTAACTCTAATTACACGTGGTTTATCTCCGTAAATCTCTTTAATTTTCTAAACGGTTCTACCTTATGGTCAAAGACAATTTTTCTTCGGGACTGATAGACCTTCGAAACCTCGAGTCTGGCTTGAAAAGTAACGGATAAACTAATCGTAGAAGCTTGTCAAAATCGTCTCGGCTCATCCGGAAGAATCTATAGTTGTAAATTGAATAGCATGCTAGATGTAGGAAGCAGCTAAAAGCTTCTTTTTTAATTAAAAATCGGAAAAACTTACTGAAAGTGCTTTTCAGCGTCCATATTTCGCATTTCCTTAATTAAATTGGCTTGATATCCCTGTTGTTCCCGCTTCTTAAACAAATCCCTAACCCAAAATCGTCTTTTGTTGGCATTTCGATACGTTTTGTACAAATACGAAATTAATAGCGTATTATTATAAACGCTTCAGGTAAAGCACAAGTGTACGTCTCTATATTCTTCCCAATCAAACCCCACAGAGAGATTTAACCGAACGATAGGAACTATGCTCTCTTCTTATATTTATGTGGATCAACAGGAGTGGGACAGAGGGTTGCAGCAATTTGCTATGGCCATACGATCTGCCGTTTAGGAATCAACGGGGTTCACCCCCGCATATCCCATGTTTGGACGCGAAATGCGTACTGCCGCAAGTACTCTATCTAAACCGGACCCTAACTATTATGACAGTGGCGAAACCTCTAGGGTATATGGTTTGACTGTACAGAACAAAATTCAAGATGCCCAGGAAAATATTTGTACGGCACAAGCCTCCCAGAAAGCGCAATACGATAAACATCATCGGGATATAGAATTTGACGAAGGCACTCTTGTAACCAAAAAGGCTCACTACCTTTCGAAATCAGGTGAATATTTCTCTAGTCCGACGGGGCATACCCAACTGGTCTCATGGGGACATGAGACATTACGTGGGGGGAGAGTTGTAACGTGAAAACGTGAACCTCGACTGAAATTTAGTAATTTCGTAGAATTTTGCCAATTAGTGTTCTTTCTATACTCGCGAAACCTTTGTCGACGGGGAGTAACGAGTTCAAAAGCTACCTACCATCCCTATAACTATATAACTGCTTTTCCCCATATGCGATATCCATCTATAACTCTTTGGAAAGATACGATTCGAAAAAGTTTCACTTTTACATTATATACTAACTAGCCGTTACCCGCGGCGTCGCTCGCGTGTAATAAGAACTTCCATCTAAAATGATATAAAGAATGTGTAGATTTTACTGATGACTAATATTTTTGTAGCACCCTAGGAGCGAAGGCACTCGGCACAGTCCGTCAGCCCGTCGGGATATTTTTTATTACTTTTCACGCGGACATTATTCCATAAAGAAGGGTTTTTAAGTTTTTGGCCGGCATTTAAAAAGATGGCAACAAATCGAACCCAAAAGACCTTTCAGCCCCTCTATAGGTTAAAGGAAACCATTGCACTAATTATTTGTGAAATCGGTTGAATCGCGCGGACTTTATTGCATAGAGAATATTTTCTTACATTTCTGGGCGCCATTTTAAAAGATGGCGAAAAATCTAACCCGAAAGACCATTCAGCCCGTCTTAAGGTTAAAGCAAACCAGTGTACTAAATATTTGTGAAATCGGTTGAAACGCGCGTACTTAATTGCATAGAGAATATTTTTTACAATTCTGGGCGCCATGTTTTAAGATGGCGGCGGATTGGAAAAATCTTTTTTAGTACGCGTCTACTACTTATGAGTAACGTTCCTGCAAATTTTCAGCCTCCTAGGGCAAGCGATTTGGGCTGGGCGTTGATTATCAGTCAGTCAGTCAGTCAGTCAGGACTTTGATTTATATAGATATAGATAAGATTTACAACCAGAGTTAAAAATATATTTCAGTACATAAGCTTATCTTAAAACCCATTACCAGAGGTTTACTTTTAAAAATATAAGAACCATTACCAGAGTTGAAAATATCAATATATATATGTGTGTTGGTGGTCGCGCCAAACATCAAAAGTGGCGTGAAACATATGCCGCCAGTAGTTCGAAATGAAAGAAAGCCCTGCTGGACAGGCACTCTCCTTCAACTACTTAATTTTTATTGCGGGCAAGGGTTCCCTTCGCCCTTGACAATTGGTGCTGTAAATTGTCATCGTTGGCTGACCTTTTCGCGACATGGCTCTAAGGATGCAATTAAGGATTCTCGGAATTGGTGCGCGGTACTACTATCTTTTAAAAAACTAAAAAGCCGTGGAGGTAACAACGGTATCATAAAGATGGGATGGAAAAAGTGACGCTGCTCTAACGTTCACCAATGGGAATGGACACAAACCACGTGTTTTCCGACTTTCTCGATTTGGATTGGCACCAGCCTTTAACCCCCAAAAGAAAGATATGGTAAAAACCACCATGTTACACAGAAGAAGAGAGATCTCTTTTTGACCCGAAGGTAACAAAACCTTAACCTTTCCCTACCGAGGCAACTGGTCGAGCTCTGGGTGCCGGCGAAAAGCACCATGAAAGTCCCCGGACTTTGAAAATGAAGCACTCCGCCAAACACTTAAGTACCATGGCCATGGCCTTATTCAATATTTTCAATTAAATAAACTCTGGTAAATTAATTAAAAAGTTATAAAAATATTACTCTGGTAAACTAAAATTAAACTAAATAAATAATTGATTAAATAATAAAATAAAATATTAAATATCTAATTTCTAGTACGCGGTTTGCGGTAATTAATTGTTGTTCACTTTATAATATTTCGTTTCTTAAACTGCTCCTAAAGCAAGTTTCGTTAACTTGATGAACAACCGATTTAATAAATAATATTGCATTCTTTAAATATAAACCAGTATCGTTTCTTTCGGAGTCTACCTTTATTAAAGTCGAAATCCCCTAGACAACTGAGTGACCATTACATTTCCCCTAGACACCTACTCTCTCTTTGAACTCGCAACCCCCAATACTGAAGGTTAGCGAAAGACCCGGACCAAATCTAATATTTGCTTTGTGACGTGGAGGGGCAAAATCTTTACAATCTTTCCAAATATAAGATAAAGATCTCCCCCTCTCGCTTCATCGGAAACGACTAGACTTCGAGATGAAATCGAAAGAAAGAGATGAGTTTGAAGGATTCGGTTGAAGATGTTCAAAATTTGGAAGATTTTATCAATCAACTTCAAGAACAGCTTCGTAACGCTTCAACACAGTTGGAAATTGCTCAACAATCGCACCAGAAAAAACTACCTTCGTTGTGAATTTTAAAACTAAATGCAACGTCGCGAGAGATTTTAACATTTACGGGCGGGTTTATATACAAAATATATTTGTAAAATTATTAATTTATCACAAAAATCATTACTGTTAATGCCATTGTATTTCATTAAAAACGAATTTTTAGTTTTTAATACGATTGGTGTACTTTCTTTAACATGTTAAAGAAACTAAATGCAAATAAGTCAACGGGTTTGGACGGTATCGCGCCCTCACTGCTAAAGGCCTTGGCTGCAATCATGGCCAGACCAGTCTCCAAGATAATAAACCTCTCTTTGTCTTCCGGAATTTACCCAAAACAATGGAAGACGGCTAAGGTACACTACCAATTTTCAAATCAGGTGTTGCCACAGACCCCAAGAACTACCGACCTATCTCGATATTGCCAACGCTGTGACTGGTCTGCGAAAAAATAGCTCACACAAACCTAGCTAGTTATTTTGAAGATGAACGGTTTTTTTATAAGCTTCAATCTGGCTTTCGCAAACAACACTCAACAAAGACATGCTTTTGGAAATTGGAGTCGGGAACGACTAGACTTCGGGATGAAATCGAAAAGAAAGAGATGAGTTTGAAGGATTCGGTTGAAGATGTTCAAAATTTGGAAGATTTTATCAATCAACTTCAAGAACAGCTTCGTATCGCTTAAACACAGTTGGAAATTGCTTAACAATCGCACCAGAAAAAACTACCTTTGTTGTTGTGAATTATGAAAAACTAAATGCAACGTCGCGAGAGATTTTAACGTTTACGGGCGGGTTTTTTATACAAAATATATTTGTAAAATTATTAATTTATCACAAAAATCATTACTGTTAATGCCATTGTATTTCATTAAAAACGAATTTTTAGTTTTTAATACGATTGGTGTACTTTCTTTAACATGTTAAAGAAACTAAATGCAAATAAGTCAACGGGTTTGGACGGTATCGCGCCCTCACTGCTAAAGGCCTTGGCTGCAATCATGGCCAGACCAGTCTCCAAGATAATAAACCTCTCTTTGTCTTCCGGAATGTTATGTCTCGTATTTATCATTAATAAGAAGGTTCCTTGATTCTTTACTCAAATAATAATAATACTTTAATATGCAGTTACTCTAATTTTAACAAGCTATACCGGCTAGCTTCCTAGCTTCTGACAGTAGTAAACCCGTACATTACAAAATACTAATTTAGTGGTGCTATCTAGCCAAAGCTATAACACCACCTTTTTTTTTGAAATAAAACAATAGTTTACAAGTCCAGATAAATTCGAGGTTTCCTTGTTCGCGTAGAGCGACGTAATGGAGAGTTAGCCTGATACGGTGCGGTAGAGATCGCTTCGCAGTTGGCTTCAACAGGTTCCGATTCTACGTTTTGTGATATAGCTGGACTGAGTGGCTGTACCACTTCTGGCGCTTGTTGGTTGGTTACGCGAGTACGCACGTCCTGGGAAGGCAAGGGCGCGCGGTCTTCTTCCATTGTCGGCGTACGCACGCGAATTTGATCCCGGTGTCTTCTGATACTACCAAGCGGCGTTTGCATGTCGAACTTAGCGTTGCCATGGCTGCCAGCTATTTCACCATGTAACCATGGCAATCCAACTCCAAAGTTTCGGGAAAATACTGACTGGCCCACGTGAAACTTTGATGGTTTTCCAGTCCAACTTGTGGTGTCGTTTTCTCGGGGAGTCTTGGTTTGATAAGGTCCAATCTGGTTCTGATTGAATATTTCAATATCATGTACGCTGGAGAAAGGCCCTCGTTGGTAAGTGGAGTTCGCCGATAGTTGAAGAGTACGCGGTTCAGTTGTGTTCGTAAGTCGCCGGCCGTTAATTGCGGCCAGCACATTTTATTCCTTGCAAGACCTTTCATCCGGGTCATACCTTGATGCGTGCTATGCAATTCGTCAAGCAATTTACTCTGGAGTGCCGGTGGTACTACAACTCTTGCTCCCCACAACAGCACACCATTCAGTAAGGAAAGGTCGTGGCGTTTCATCCAATAGAAGCGCATCTCTTCAGACGCCTCTTCTTTGGTCAACCGTTTTGAACATATGTCAAGACTTGACGCAATAGCGGATGACTACTTGTTTCCAATCGAATGTCACCGGCGGTGACTGGTGAATCTTTGTCCGAAAAGGATTGCATTAGCAATACCAAGTCTTCCGGAACTGGTGGATCATTCGCTGAAGTTTCCAAAGGTAAACGACTTAACGCATCTGCGTTACCGTTTTGCGTACCCTTGCGGTATTTGGTCGTATAAGTATAAGCTGCTAGCATCAGGGCCCAGCGTTGTATGCGTGAAGCTGCCGTTCGCGGAATTTGCTTCTTTTCCGAAAGCAACGAGACCAGAGGTTGGTGATCCGTCAGGAGCGTAAACGAACGTCCAAGGAGGTAGTCGCGAAACTTGACCACTCCAAAGATTAATGCTAGCGCTTCCTTCTCCAGGTGAGAATAATTTTTCTCAGCAGGGGTCAAGGACCGGGATGCAAAGGCGATCGGTTGATCTACACCTGTGGAATCAGGGTGTGACAAGACAGCTCCGAGACGGGACCACCTCTGATAGAATAAAACCAAAGTTGCATAGATTTTAGAACGCTTCCTAGACAATTCTTGAGCGCGACGTGTAATAAATGTATCTGTAATTGTATACCTTCTTAATATTATATAACATTTAAATGTTTTGCAAAAGTTCAATGAACATTGAAAACTGAAATAGTTGAGAATGTGTCCTAGTCGGGACCACCTCTGATAGAATAAAACCAAAGTTGCATAGATTTTGGAACGCTTCCTAGACCATTCTTGAGCGCGACGTGCAATATATGTATCTGTAACTGTACACCTTCTTAATATTATATAACATTTAAATGTTTTGCAAAAGTTCAATGTACATTGAAAACTGATATAGTTGAGAATGTGTCCGAGTCGGGACCACCTCTGATAGAACAAAACTAAATTTGCATAGATTTTCGAAGGCTTCTTAGACCATTCTTGAGTACGACTTGCAATATCGCATACCCTCTTAATTTTATATAAAATTCAAATATTTTCCAAAATTTCAATGTTTATTGAAAACTGAAATAGTTGAGAATGTGTTCGAGTCGGGACCACCTCTGATATAATAAAACCAAAGTTGCATAGATTTTAGAACGCTTCCTAGACCATTCTTGAGCGCGACGTGCAATAAATGTATCTGTAATTGTATACCTTCTTAATATTATATAACATTTAAATGTTTTGCAAAAGTTTAATGAACATTGAAAACTGAAATAGTTGAGAATGTGTCCTAGTCGGGACCACCTCTTATAGAACAAAACCAAACTTGCATAGGTTTTCGAAGGCTTCTTAGACCATTCTTGAGTACGACCTGCAATATTGCATACCCTCTTAATTTTATATAACATTCAAATATTTTGCAAAAGCTCAATCCACATTGAAAACTGAAATAGTTGAGATTGTGTCCGAGTCGGGACCACCTCTGATAAAATAAAACGAAAGTTGCATAGATTTTAGAACGCTTCCTAGACCATTCTTGAGCGCGACGTGCAATAAATGTATCTGTAATTGTATACCTTCTTAATATTACATACCATTTAAATGTTTTGCAAAAGTTCAATGAACATTGAAAACTGAAATAGTTGAGAATGTGTCCTAGTCGGGACCACCTCTGATAGAACAAAACCAAACTTGCATAGGTTTTCGAAGGCTTCTTAGACCATTCTTGAGTACGACCTGCAATATTGCATACCCTCTTAATTTTATATAACATTCAAATATTTTGCAAAAGCTCAATCCACATTGAAAACTGAAATAGTTGAGATTGTGTCCGACTCGGGACCACCTCTGATAGAACAAAACCAAAGTTGCATAGATTTTAGAAGGGTTCTTAGATCATTCTTAAGTGCGACGTGCAATATTGCATACCCTCTTATGTTTATATAACATTTAAATATTTTGCAAAAGTTCAATGTACATTGAAAACTGAAATAGTAGAGAGTGTTTCCGAGTCGTTACCACCTCTGATAGAACAAAACTAAAGTTGCATAGATTTTCAAAGGCTTCTTAGACCATTCTTGAGTGCGACGTGCAATATTGGATACCCTCTTAATTTTATATAATATTCAAATATTTTCCAAAAGTTCAATGTACATTGTAAACTGAATGGGTGCTGGCGATGCGGTGGCGGGCGTAGAAGATGTTCGCGATCCGGTGGGAGGTGGAGAAGATGTTGGCGATGCGTGGCAGGCGAAATGGGTGTTGGCGATGCGGTGGCAGGCGAAGAAGATGTTGGTGATGCGGTGGCAGGCGAAGAAGATGTTGGTGATGCGGTGGCAGGCGAAGAAGATGTTGGTGATGCGGTGGCAGGCGAAGAAGATGTTGGTGATGCGGTGGCAGGCGAAGAAGATGTTGGTGATGCGGTGGCAGGCGAAGAAGATGTTGGTGATGCGGTGGCAGGCGAAGAAGATGTTGGTGATGCGGTGGCAGGCGAAGAAGATGTTGGTGATGCGGTGGCAGGCGAAGAAGATGTTGGTGATGCGGTGGCAGGCGAAATGGGCGCTGGCGATCCAGTGGCAGGCGGGGAAGATGTTGGCGATGCGTGACAGGCGAAATGGGTGTTGGCGTCGCGGTGGCAGGCGAAATGGGTGCTGGCGACGTGGTGGCAGACGAAATGGGTGTTGGCGATGCGGTGGCAGGCGAAGAAGATGTTGGTGATGCGGTGGCAGGCGAAGAAGATGTTGGTGATGCGGTGGCAGGCGAAGAAGATGTTGGTGATGCGGTGGCAGGCGAAATGGGCGCTGGCGATCCGGTAGCAGGCGGGGAAGATGTTGGCGATGCGTGACAAGCGAAATGGGTGTTGACGTCGCGGTGGCAGGCGAAATGGGTGCTGGCGACGCGGTGGCAGGCGAAATGGGTGCTGGCGATGCGGTGGCAGGCAAAATGGGTGCTGGCGATGCGGTGGCAGGCGGGGAAGATGTTGGCGATGCGTGACAGGTGAAATGGGTGTTGCCGTCGCGGTGGCAGGCGAAATGGGTGTTGGCGACGCGGTGGCAGGCGAAATGGGTGCTGGCGATGCGGTGGCAGGCGAAATGGGTGCTGGCGATGCGGTGGCAGGCGGGGAAGATGTTGGCGATGCGTGACAGGCGAAATGGGTGTTGCCGTCGCGGTGGCAGGCGAAATGGGTGTTGGCGTCGCGGTGGCAGGCGAAATGGGTGTTGGCGACGCGGTGGCAGGCGAAATGGGTGCTGGCGACGCGGTGGCAGGCGAAATGGGTGCTGGCGACGCGGTGGCAGGCGAAATGGGTGCTGGGGATGCGGTGGCAGGCAAAATGGGTGCCGACGATCCGTTGAAATGCGAAGTTTGTGCTGACTATTCAGTGGCAGGCGAAATGGGTGCTGGCGATCCGGTGGCAGGCGAAATGGGTGCTGGCTATCCGGTGGCAGGAGCAGTGGGTGCTTGCTTGAATCTCCTTTTTGCCTCGCGCCGTTTCTCGCTGCCGTATCACTTTTTTTGCTTGTTCAGCACTTGCTGGTAGAGCTCTTTACCAGTTAATTTATTTGTTCATTAGTAACGTCATTAAAGAGAATTGGTGAGTATGTAATCATTCATCAAATAACAAGTACTTATAATTGAATTAGCGTCACTCGTTACTTGAAATTCTTCTTCACCGGGCCAAGGAGAAATTGAAGAGTAGAAATGGTAGCTAGCTGTGATGTGAACTCCCACACGGGTGAACGCGGTGGGTTGAAAAAGTGGGGATCGCATCCTAGTAGAACGTTTACCCAAGTTCTACGTTACCATAGAAACCAAACATCTAGCCAATACCCTGTACCTCGCGCTATCTAGTGCCGCGGTTTGGAGATATAATGATAAAATAGAAAAAAAGGCTAAGTTTTGGGCTTGGCAATGTCGTCATCTGTTTTTGATTGAAAGATTTTCCAACAAATTTATAATGTGAAAATGGGAAAATATGGTGTGTACAAAAGTTTTAAAAACTACAACACGTCAGATGAGTCCCGTAGTCAAGGCATTAAATATTATCCAGTTCCAAAACCAAGGAAAAACTATTTCAAATGTATGCGGTGGCTTATGGCAATAAACCGTGAGGATATTAGAACTCATAATGATGTTAAGTCGCATCATTATGTCTGCTCTATGCATTTTATTGGTGGGAATGGGCCCACAGGTGATTATCCTGATCCCTACAATGATAACCTGCAGGTAGGGAATTGTTTTAGTCTAAAATTGTAGTACTAAAATTACAATCATAACCATTTATGATAGGCGAACATTACTTTGGAAAGCAGTTCTTATTCAAATTCTCAGCAAGCCCAATGAATAGGTAAGTTTCCTAATAGTTAACCTACGTTGTGCATATTTTAACAGGGTTCAAATTTTTCAAGTGGTTCGAAATTCAGCTTCAGGTGACCAAATCTATGGTCTAGGCCTGCTATCTGAGAAGAATATTGGAACACCGTTAAATAAAACTGAGCCAATGGTAGAAAATGAAGAATCTTCTGAAAATAGTACAGTTTGGGCTACAACTGCTACACTACCGCTGAGTGGAACAACTCCAGTTTTAGATCAACCTTAAAATTTCACAAATACAGAAACTGCATCATTTTTGATAAATGAGCGCACTTCGGAATCAGAGTTCCTACACTTGAAATGGAAGTATATTCTCAGAAAAAACTAGCCCGAGAATGTTTAAGTTATCAGATGGAAAACATAGATACATGTGATTAGTTCTAGGAAATTTTGCACGAATCTGAAGCCAATGTACATGATTTAAAATGCCTAAGATTTAGAAGAAGTGGAAATAGTTTTTTTGTAGTTGAATTATCGAAAAATCTTACACCAAACATTTTTTGCAATTCAAAAATTCCTGCCAATAATTTGGTTTTCTCGTCAAGTTCTGTAAAATTCAGCAACTCCATTACGTGTTTCAAAGATCTGCTGGATGTGTTACTTGAAATTGATAATTGGCAAACTTGCCAAGGCATTGATGGATAATTGTTTACGTATTTTAAAGACAAAAATCTATAGCCTGCATATGTTTGCATGGTAACCCAATCAATTCGATCCCAAAATTGTGAGAAATTATTTCTTAGCCAATTTTCAAGACTTTGCCGGTCTTGCCGGAAAACGAAGATTGTTTTAGAGAATCGAAAACGAAAAGTATAATTCTTTGGAAAACGTGCCAATTTTCGTTACATCACGGGAGAGCAGATGAAAGACAGAGTTTAAATATTAAATAAAAAAATAAGGCGTTTAAAAAAGGAATAATGTATTGGAATTGAAGGTAAAGAAGAGCTTTAAAAAGGACGAAATTTTTATGTCTGAAGAGGCAAGTCTTGATTTTGAAGAAATAATCAGAAAAATCCATTTGAGAGCAAATCGGTTTTCCAAAAGTTATTGATGCGCGAACAATTGAAATTACTCCAAACCATAAAATCCAGGCCAAGAAAATGGCATCCAGCAATAATACAGTGGTGTATTTCGATAAAAGCTAGGTTCCTTGTGAATACGAAGCCGTGCGTCAAGTAATTTCATTGCCTTCTCAGCGTACACTTTATAATTACTCTGTGGACCTAACTACAAAAAGTGGATTTAACGATGCAAATCTCTTGTAAATGAGAGGAAAAATTGAAATAAAAAATTTGGATGAACACCAAAAGTGTTTCACGTTAATCCTTGACGAAATTCAAATAAAACAGGAATCAACAGCAGTACAGGAGAATTAATTGGAGCTGCAAATCTTAATGAATTCCGAAATAAAGTGATTGAATTACAAAATAACATTAAAGGAAACGTTGAAATTGTAAACATAAACTTGGCAAACCACATTCTTCAGTTCATGGTCAGAGGACTGACGACCAATTTTAAGTATCCATTCGCAGAAGAGTTGTATTCCTTAATTTGGGAGGGGATCGAGAATTTACAGGCAGCGGGATTTCGAATTATCGCTGTGGTATGTGATAAAGCTTCCACGAATATGAAATAAATTAAAATTTGTACGGAGATTGATAGAGAAGTAAAAAATCACAGAGTGGGGTATAAAACCGAAAATCCTTTCAATAACTGTGAACCTTTGTATTTCGTGTCGGATGTTTGTCACATAAAACATCTAAAAATGGACTAAACAACAGTGGTAAAATGAAGAAACACAAAGATGGTTCAGTTAAACCAATCAGACTTTAAAGAAAATGGATAACATTTGCTATGGCAGCATATAGTTGATGCTTATGAAATTGATTCAAAGTCTTTGCTAAGGTTAGCGCCCAAGTTGACATACAATCATGTGTATCTTAATGCACACAGTTGTATGAGAGTAAAGCTTTCAACCCAAATCCTGAGCAGTACTACCGCCAACGCTGTCGAGCAATTGGTTGGAGATAAAGCGGAAGAGACTGTCAAGTTTTTAAGACTTTTTGACATCTTGAATATTTCTAACACCTACGCATTCTTTACAAAGAAGAAACCTTGGAATGGAAGTTGAAGAAGATTTCGACAATAATAAAATGCTATTTAGTAGGGAAGAACTTGAAGGCATAAGAATAACAGGTAAAATAATCTAGAATAATCCCAAACTGTTTAATAATTGTAACTCTCTTTAATTCTTTTAGTTTATTCAACTATAGAGATTGTAAAATTTTTGTTAGAAAAAGGAGCACCCTATGTATGAACAGCGAATTTAAATCAGGATATGGTTGAAAACTATTTTGGACGTCAGAGAAGATCTTGTGGTTCTAGGGAAAATCCCACCGTCAGTCAATATGGGCAAGGGGCTAAAAGACTTAAACTCATGAAATCCTTAATACCTAAAGTTAAAAATGGAAATTGCACGCCAACCCAGAAAAAACGGTGTAACAGAAAAACAATTGCTCGTAAGGAACTCCAAGAAGAGCCACAAGATGTTGCACAAACCCATCATAAATCAGGAAATTTATTGGAGAAATAAATAAATAAATACATCTTATCAATCAATCAAGTTTGCTTTACTCTTAGTGAAAGGCTTATTTAAATTTCTATGGGTTGGAGCTTTAAGCTCTTTCCTTATACCGCTGCTAGTTAAACTGTCCTTTTTTGCATTCTGGTATACATTTTTTATGCTTCTCGTTAATCCCTTTAAGTGACAGTTAATAAGAATACTAAAATATTTTTTCCTGGCCGATTTCAAATTTTCCTTCTCATCCCCCCATAGTTTTTCCCAATTTTCTATTATAAATATATCTTCCTCTAAAGTAACAATGATCTTAGCATTTCTATTTTCATTGTCTCTTAAAGGTGCATCAGACTGCACAAAAGGAACTATCTTATCACAGGTATATTTTAAAAAATCAAATGCTAGTTTTGACAAATATAACAACCCTCCTCTATCTTGAGTTGCAGTCCACTGGTGATATGCTTCGGTTGCATCACTCTTTTTAACTAAGCAGTTTCATTAAAAAATTTTGCTTCCGTAGAGGCTAATTAATTGGTTCACTGTGTACGTGCTATCTGATGAATTATTTTCAATTCTTTGTCTCTTGCTGCGTCTCTTAATTTTGACTTTTTGATTTGTGGTTCGTCGACCTTAGCGAATTTTTCTTTTTCCAAATAATTAGAATAAAGTTCATTGAAAAGACGTTGAGCAAAAATTGAAGTCAATACACCCTGATCCTTTGGTCCTAGCATCCTAAATGGCTCCATATGTAAAAAAGACTTTTTTAACTCCTCGGCAAATTCTCCGTTTGTAAAAAGCCCGTGTCTTTTACTGCAAAATTTTCTTTATCTAAAAGCCCCGGTTTGTCACCCATAAAAACTGATAAAAAGTCGAATCCTTCTTCTGAAAGCTCTGTAATTTTACTTTTCTTGATTTCTTCTAAAGCGTCCTAACACGAGAGGTATTATTTTTAATTGGGAGCTTACATTATAACATGACACTAAGAACTTACAACAATTGGCTTCGGCCTCCCAACAAAAGTCCTCTTTTGTAAATCTGAAGAACTACAAAGAATGCCCCTAGATTTTCTTTTAAGTACTTTTCATCAAATTTAATGCTTGGAAAAATAATAAAATATTATATTAGCACGCGCTTTATACAAATTTGTCAATAGATAGTTGGGTACTGGCAAGCTGACTCCCAAGGTTTGTAAATATTCACTTACCTTCTTCACTCTTTATTCGTTGGGCCTTTGTGGGTTTCTTTGAATTGTATTAAGAAAATTTCTATTTATACTCAATCCAAAATCGTAATGTTAAACTCTATGGAGCTTAACATTATGAGGTGGAAAAACCTTTGCGAGTTAGACCCAAGGTTTTGCGACCAGCGGGGTACACTTTTTTCACAGCCTAACAGTACAGCACTAGCAAAGGCTGAAAAGGTATAGTATTTCATTTCTCGTAATGTAAGGTTAACTTGGCCTTTTTGTATAGATTTGAAAAAAAAATAATTTTTTAACCATGCGCTAGCGAACGCGTCAGCACGCGCTGCATTTCAATAAAACTTTCAATTCAAATATCGCGCTTAATTTCACCATTTTGATTCTCTAATTAAGTTCACGTAATTTTTTGTTTAAAATACAATCAATTTCATTTATACCGAAGAAACTGAATAGCGAAAACCCGCACACGATTATGTCGGTTTCAAGCAACTTAATATTAACAGTAAAATCAAGCATTTATTTTAGCCACGTTTATATAATTACAACAAGATACAACACAGGCACTTGCGATGATAGCGAAACGTTTCATTTTGAACGAAACAATAAGGGTGAATACCAAATTATGAAAATTGACGAAGGAATAACCGAAAATGACGTGAAATATTTGGAGGTTCGAGAAGCCACTAGAAAAATTGGCTACAAAGTTATTTTAGCCGAGAATCCAGGGTTCGAGGACTGAATTAAATCTACGTTAAAATTCAATCCAAACTAACCGGTACTTGTATCAACGCCATACACGGGTTAGGCTCGAATCTGGTCGTGGTCGATTGCAAGAATGGTAGAGCTAATAAAATGGCACTTAAAATATTGCGATGTTTAAAATGTTACTCCAAGAAGTGATATCTAGTTTATTAGGAAGAAGGTTAAGATGCCTAGGTATTCGCGCGCCATAATCCCAGTCCCCCTTTCAAAATACAACGGGGGACGTAAAAGGAGGCCGGGCTTTTTCGCCTCTGCTCAGTCGGAAAATATGTAATTTTTCATTCGCGTCGCGCTGACGTGAGTTTTCAAGAACCAAAGAGATGCTGGTTGTAATTTCGAGGCGGGGATTGACTCCGGACCTACGTTTTGAACTGGAGATAAAGCTGGAAATGAGGCGAATTTATACTTTCTCACAAATAAACTAGATATCACTTCTTGGTTAGACTAATGCATTTTGTCAGCCCACAACTTTGTAGAGACGTAAAATGTAGGACAATATTCCATGTTTCTGTTATATTGTTAAAGTTATTTAAAATATATTAAACCAATAAAGTTGAGTATCATATATGTATCTTAGACGTTTCCAAGTTTTTATTTATAGTAAGATATATCAGGAATGTATGGTTTCATAAGTTTGTCACTGGTTACTGACTGATTCTCCTAAATCCTGGTGTGGCCCTGTCAAAGGAGTCTCTTCACTAACAATATTTTAAACTTGCCAGATTAGCTAATTGAACATCTCCGTTATTTTCTAGAAATTTACTCTATTAATACTTGACAAGCAAATACTTGGGACTCGATTAATACTAAAAAAAAGAATTCATCTAATATAAATACTGCAGACACAAAAAAATTTTTTATACTCGATACGAAATTTTTTGATCCTAGGTCTCGGCACTAAAAGGAAAAACCGGGACTTGCGCACTACTGGTTTTTAGTGAGTAGCTCTGTTAAGCGCTGGCTCTATTAGCAACCTGAACGTTTGTAAAAAAACCACTCGACTTACCCTTGAATGAAATGCCCCCTCCCAAAAATTTCTGGAACTTTGGTATGGTATTTTGGTCTCATCAAGACATCTCCCCTCATGGGAAAATAATTTATTTAACATTAGAGTATCATGTCAAATAAAAAGGACACGATAAAAAATGGGTCGCGGGATTAGAGATGAAATTAGGCTAGGGAAATCCAGAAAGTCTTGTGAAGTTCAAATGATATGAAATCCTTGTCACATTGAGTATATGCATTTACAGACACTTTTTTTATTTAATAAATTTTCTTTATCTTTAATACTCTTATAGAATCAAATACAAAAATAAACAAAATAGAGAATATCGTTATGATCAGGAACGTATCTATTATAATTAGGGGTGTGCGGCTACCCGATACCCGAAGATTACATAATTGCTTGCGAGCCAGTAGTGGCTCCTCCCTGTTTATTAATTTAACATTGGATTCAGCGAAAATAACCAGCCAACTAAAAGCACAATTTATACTGTATGTTCACACGTGTTTTAATTAATCCGAAACTCATACATATAATTATAAGTTATTTCTGTTCGTTTCAGTATTCTAAATTACTAAACAAACTGTGTGAACTTTTACGTGCCATGTCCCATAAAATTCTTCGTTGACCCTTTACCTCCCGAAGGAAGTTACATTCGAGCCACTGCTTACTTCAGAGACCCAGCACACGTTAATAGTGTGGTAGTCAGATGTCTGACTCATCAGGAGTCCTATTCTGAGTCGTTCGTTAAATTTACCGATAAGAATTCATCGAACGGACTAACGAACGCGCCGTAACGAAAAACTTTTACCGCCAGAATTTTTCGTATTCTAAGCCCCCTTTCGGTAGGAATAGTTCTGTTCGCTCTTTGCCGCACGGAAGTGGTTTGGCTTTTTCTCTTTCTTAAATTTCAAAAGACATTAGAGGCTAAGTGTTTGGTCACGTGGCTTCAATGAGGCCAATCATAGAGCCATTAGAAACTTTTTCTTCACCGTGACCGAAGGAAGATATTTTGGAGAGCCGAAAACAACTAGATAAATTGAGATTTCATTAAGAGAAGAGAAACATTGCATAGAATTAACTGTAAGTATTATATTTTGAACACTATAATATACTACGTTTCTTGATTAACAAAGAAAATTTCTATAACATTCATTATTATTAGCATGTCGTTAAGCCTTGGCACTTCAAACATTGTTATTGTTGATGTTGAACAGCAACGATAACAAAGTTTGAAGTTATAAGGCTTAAGATTTATCTACATATATTAAATCACTAAAATGAGTGCCTCTTTTTTAATATTTGCAAATTCAACCAATGTTTTTTGGCTTTATGTTTTAATTTCTTCTTGAGTTATTTCGACCTTGTTTAGAATATTACTGTTTTATTTACTATCCACTCTAAATAGAGGCGAACTACACATAAGTTTGTTTTTTAATCTAGGAAAAATATGCCTCGTGCTGCAAGAGTTACAGAGAGGCAACGGCAGGCCCGGATCGCCCATAAGGCCCCGCTAAATATCAAAGATCCCCCGGGCTGTTTCAGAATTGCAAAATTTTTCCTTTCAGTTTATTTAATTAGTCGAACTGTTCGAGAATTCAGATTATGCTGCCTCAATATTTTGCACAAATTGAAGGGGGCATCTATAAAATACATCATCTTATAGATTATTCCTAAACTTTTCACTTGTGCAAATTAAAATCCAACATTATGTTGAATGGCCAATATTTAGAAGAAAAAAACCTTAAAACTTTATTGGACAAGTATATTGATTGAATTCCACATAATATTTTGAATTATATTGAATTTATTTTTGTCACAATAAAACTGTGATGTTGAGTCCATAGACCGGGTACACTTGTATTGTCCAAAAATTACATATAAGGTGTCAAAAACACAAGAGTTTAAAGTTATTCGTATGCGAAATATCGTTCAATTGTTCAAATAACATTGAGCAATAAAAAACTCGTACAATATGTATTTTCAGTTTTTTTTTATGGAAAAATTGTGCAACATTTGTTGCAAATGAGGTTCCATTTCCTAAAAAATATTGTGGATTTGAACTTTGCAGAGAAGTTAGTCTGGATAGCGTTTATTTATACTTTGTAACTAAAACAACGGGACCCACGTTTTTTGCGCAAATTATTGAGCGTGTATGGTGAGCTTTACATTAACAAACCACTGGGAACATAGAAAGCCCATGTTGCAATGAAAACTGGACTTAAGGGGACCCTTAAGTTACGAAGTATAAATAAAATGTTATCCAGACTAACATTTGTGCAAAGTTCGAATATAATGCCACAATATTTTTTTTTTGAAATTGATCATCATTTGCGGTAAATTTTGGACAATATTTGCGTAAAAAATCTGCATGAGTTTTTATCGCTCAAAATGTTATTCAAACAAATGAACAATATTTCGCTTTCGAATAACATTAAAGTTTGTGTATTTGAAGCTTTATATGTAATGTTTGGACAATAAAATTGTACCCGGTCTATGGACTCAACATGAACAATTTTATTGTGATCAAAACATATTCAATACAATTGAATATATCATGTTGAATTTAATCAATATATTTGTCCAAAAAAGTTATAAGGTTTTTTCTAAATATTGAGCTTTAAACATCTTGATGGATTTCGCATTGCACAATTAGTAAAAAGTCTTGGGGATAATTTTTAAGATGATGAATTTTATAGATGTCCCCCATTAAATCGCGCAAAACATTGAGCGTGTGAAGGCCACATAAAATCTTTCGCAAGAACGAGAATTATAAGCGTTCGTGAATGGTCATAACCCATGCAGACGATGCGCTAGCAGTTTTGTGAAGCGGGAATGCGTGACCCATTAGGCCATGCCACAATTATGGGTGGAACCTATATATAAGCAGACGACATTCTGAAATAAAGTCCTCGAGGATTTTGCAGTGGCGGCGCCTGAATTTTTTCCAGTGTAGGCTGATGGTAGTTTTAGGGCCCCTAGCAGGTTTTTTCAGTTTTCCTCGCCCTTCTATCACAAGTTTATTAAAAAAAAATTATAATTTTTAATGTTTACCTCATAGTTTTAAATCAGTTTTGCTTCTTTTAAAGAAATTGGTCATTGTTTTTTCTTGTTTCTCAATGTCCAGGGCCGGATTAAGCAATTTTGCACCCGGGGGCCGAGATGGTGTGCGCCCCCTTTAGTGGGAAAAAACGGAACAGCAAATGTCGCTAAGGGGGAATAGTTCAAATCAATGCGCCCCCAACAAGCCTTGCGCCCGGGGGCCAGTGCCCCCTCGGCCCCCCCCTAAATCGGCCCTGTCAATGTCTGATTGTCTTGTCCGTTTTTGTTTACTCTTTTGAGCACCAAATAACTATTTTCTGATACTTCTTTTCAATGGGATAGTAGTACGTCACA
Organism: Phalangium opilio; assembly: GCF_054372755.1. Taxonomy (NCBI): domain Eukaryota; kingdom Metazoa; phylum Arthropoda; class Arachnida; order Opiliones; family Phalangiidae; genus Phalangium; species Phalangium opilio. The sequence continues at coordinate 2,612,237 of NW_028324178.1, forward strand.
CCCTCCCAAGTCTTACCACTGTTCTGGTGGCCATATTGGGTGGTCTCAGCTTCATTCCCGCTTTAAACCTACCAATATGGCAGCGTAAATTATGTCATGAGACTCAGCTACTCCTCCAACTGAAAGCTCTCTAAAGGGACTTGGAAATTCGGGCTTAACTCCGCCCCCAGCGCCATTATGGTATGTTATTTTTAACAGAATGAAAGCTATATAAGCCCCTCCTCCTGGTATGTTTTTTAGCAGTAGTGGAAGGTAGCCTGACATAGTACTGCCAAGTCCCTATAGCGATCCTGATAACCGTGGTTCCCTAAGTTGAGTAATTTCTTTCCCATCTATGGCAACGTCATAACCCTCTATCTCTTACCTTAGTGCTATCCCCCTTCCGAAGGCAAATAGTATTCCCTATAGTTGCCTCCAACACATGGGATACACAGTTCACTCCCCCTCTCTACCGAAATTATTCTATAGCAAGGCCCGCATTCTATACATGTATATGTGTAAGAAAACTGGATCTAAAGTCGTAAAACTGGTGAGTCAAGAACAATATTTACCCATACGGGACTATCAAACAGTGCGCATTTCCTCATTTCCAGTATAAGTTTAAAAATGACCCTACACTTCTTCAAACTCTTGTAAAAACGTTTCACAATTCCTTTCAGAATCCCAGCCTTATATTTAACTTCCAAACCGTCCTCGCGCCACGATTTTTGAACTATCAAAGTTGTTACTTTTACCAGTCCCCTTTATGATTACAATAATCCATGGAATCTCTTGCACTGCCTTTTAGCATGCATTATACTAACGAACTATCTAACTTACTAAACAACTGGGTATCCGTTGGTTATTACATAACCACGCGGAGTAAAAACTAGGTGAGGTAATTATATGATGATCTATTACTTAATATGTAAAGCAAACTGTAGGGTTAAGATGTTAAAAACTTTAGTTTAGCTGCTATTTCTAAATAAGCAGTTTTGAACAACGCCCCTATTTTTATGGAATCGCGGCTGCTACTTCGGGAACTGCTCTTTTGGTAACTGCTGATACTAGGTACAGTTGCCGCAATTAAAAACTTTCTCTCTCGCGACGTCTTGTTTCAATCATAAGCCGCAAATTATTGATCTGATACAATGGGTATAAAAAAACGTATCTTATATTGTTGTTTCAATAAATTTTTTACTAAGCGTTTTTTTTTTCACTCTCCACTTTCCATTTCCAACTGCTAAATAGGGGGTTTTGAATGATTGGGATGATTTTAAAGAGAAGGTGAACAGTTGAGCATAGCTCGTCCGAATTACCGAATGACATTCCAGTAAAGAGAGAGTGATGTTAATTGCAATTTTCTGAATACACGTCCCCCACGGAATCAATGCCTTGAGCCATATTTTTATGGATAGAGATCCCCTTTAATGTTGCACAAATATATAATCAACAATTGTGGAATGAAACTTCAAATTTTCTTCCGGTGAAGATATGGCCACGGGTGCGACATTCTGTTCCACTATGGTTCGCAAATGCCAGGGGGTGGAGAAAGATTTCTATCTAGATTAGTGGGCGATTCTTGATGTCAGTTTCAACATAAGTCTGCACGAACGTTTGGTTGAAAACGGCGCATTTCGGAGAGAACCATCTAGAAATTCAATGGCCAACCAATTCCCTCAATATGTCACCCATTGAAAACCGCTTGGTGGAGGAAATACAGGTTCACTGAAAAGAAGAATACCCACATTCGAAGCATAGCATGGGTCACAAAGTGGTGCCGACATTTGAGGAAGTGGTTGTGTTCATTGTATTCAACTAATTGGGATTCGCCATAACGAAGATGACGAACCTTTCTCAAGAAACACTTTATTTACAATGCGAAATTAGCATTATACTAAAGTTCCACTAGTCTTAGCAGTGTATCCGATGGCAAATTATGGTCTTTTTGAGAATCAATGGAATCTGCTGAGATGCACGAAGTATTAAATCCTTGAAGGTTAAGTAAGGACGCAATGTAGAGTGTGTATATATTTTATTGAGAACTACCCAACCAACATAACAAGTTAAATAAAGAATAAAGACACTTTGCTAATTACTATCGAACATTTATTCTTAATTATGAACAAGGTTAGGATAAATACATTTATGCGTTTTCATTTTTAATTTCATTATGCGATTAATATTTGATCATCTTACCGTTGGCGTTTACAACCTGTTGCATTCTCTGCGGCATTGATGAAAACAGATTGTTTATATAATCGGGCCGCTCACCAACCTCTTCCCATGCGGCCTGGATGATGGTGATAAGTTCGTCCTTATCATTGGGAATTATATTGTTCTGGGATACAATCCTTTTCATAATCGCCCAGACGTTTTCGATTGGAGATAAGTCGGGTGAATTTCTTGGCCAGTTCATTAGATCTATTTCCGGATGATTCTCCTTCAAATACGCCATGGTTGCACGTGACTTGTGTATACTCGAATTATCTTGTTGAAATATAAATTTACCGTCCGGAAAATGATTGTCTACAACATGAGGGAAAAACGTATGTTCCAATACATCAATATACTTATCGGAATTTAGGTGCCCTTCTATTCGTGCTAAGGTGCCAATTCCATGTTTTGAAATATAACCCCACACTGGCACAGAAAACCGTCCGCTATTCCGGATTGAATGAATGTTAGCCGCATCATATCGGGTCCCTTTCTCTCTCCACACTCTTACGTGATGGTCCGTAGATGAACAAAATGTTGATTCGTCGCTGATGACAACTTCATCCCATTCGTTCCTCCAGTGCAGGTGAGCGCGCGCAAATGCTAGGCGTTCTTGTTCGTGCTCTGGTTTGAGATATGGCTTCTCCGCGGCGATACGACTGTGTAGCCCAACGTCACGTAATCGGTTTCTAATCGTTGTTTCCGACGCTTCCAATTCCATGATGGATTTTACAGATCGAACAGTGGTGGTAGGATTATTCACAACAAGAGCAGCAATAACGTCGTCTTCTTCTGCAGTGGTAACGCGTGGAGTTCCAGGTCTTGGTTTGTCGGTCAATCGCCCATTCTCACCATAAGCGGCTAGCCAAGACCTGAATCATCCGGAAATAGATCTAATGAACTGGCCAAGAAATTCACCCGACTTATCTCCAATCGAAAACGTCTGGGCGATTATGAAAAGGATTGTATCCCAGAACAATATAATTCCCAATGATAAGGACGAACTTTTCACCATCATCCAGGCCGCATGGGAAGAGGTTGGTGAGCGGCCCGACTATATAAACAATCTGTTTTCATCAATGCCGCAGAGAATGCAACAGGTTGTAAACGCCGACGGTAAGATGATCAAATATTAATCGCATAATGAAATTAAAAATGAAAACGCATAAATGTATTTATCCTAACCATGTTCATAATTAAGAATAAATGTTCGATAGTAATTAGCAAAGTGTCTTTATTCTTTATTTAACTTGTTATGTTGGTTGGGTAGTTCTCAATAAAATATATACACACTCTACATTGCGTCCTTACTTAACCTTCAAGGATTTAATACTTCGTGCAGCTCAGCAGATTCCATTGATTCTCAAAAAGACCATAATTTGCCATCGGATACACTGCTAAGACTAGTGGAACTTTAGTATAATGCTAATTTCGCATTGTAAATAAAGTGTTTCTTGAGAAAGGTTCGTCATCTTCGTTATGGCGAATCCCAATTAGTTGAATACAATGAACACAACCACTTCCTCAAATGTAGGCACCACTTGTGACCCATGCTATGCTTTGAATGTGGGTATTCTCCTTTTCAGTGAACCTGTATTTCCTCCACCAAGCGGTTTTCAATGGGTGACATATTGAGGGAATTGGTTGGCCATTGAATTTCTAGATGGTTCTCTCCGAAATGCGCCGTTTTCAACCAAACGTTCGTGCAGACTTATGTTGAAACTGACATCAAGAATCGCCCACTAATCTAGATAGAAATCTTTCTCCACCCCCTGGCATTTGCGAACCATAGTGGAACAGAATGTCGCACCCGTGGCCATATCTTCACCGGAAGAAAATTTGAAGTTTCATTCCACAATTGTTGATTATATATTTGTGCAACATTAAAGGGGATCTCTATCCATAAAAATATGGCTCAAGGCATTGATTCCGTGGGGGACGTGTATTCAGAAAATTGCAATTAACATCACTCTCTCTTTACTGGAATGTCATTCGGTAATTCGGACGAGCTATGCTCAACTGTTCACCTTCTCTTTAAAATCATCCCAATCATTCAAAACCCCCTATTTGGGGAAATGGAAAGTGGAGAGTGAAAAAAAACGCTTAGTAAAAAATTTATTGAAACAACAATATAAGATACGATTTTTTATACCCATTGTATCAGATCAATAATTTGCGGCTTATGATTGAAACAAGACGTCGCGAGAGAGAAAGTTTTTAATTGCGGCGACTGTACACCCGCCATCAATTATAGCGTTAACCTTTTGAAACTTGCAAGTGCTCTACAGTTCATCCATCAATGACTGTGTTGAAAAAGTGATTACGCGAATCCCTTAAATTAATTTCTCATTCTAGAGAGTCCCTTTTTCCTACTTTTCTTATTTTGAAAAGGTTTAACACCTTGTAAACTATATACTCATTCAGAGGCTTGGAAGGAACCTAAATTTCTACTACAAAACTTGTTTTTCAATTTTAATTTAGATTCCTTTTAAGGATATAATTAACTATAGACATAAAACGACAACACAAGTACCTGATATATTATATCATCTCCAACCAAATCATTGTAGGTTTCTTCACTCATAAGTTGTAATTTCAAGGCTTCTTATGAGTTTCCTAATTTTTTAAGTTTCCGAACATTTTCGCCGTCTACAAGGGCACATACGATAGTCTCCATAATTTAAATGTTAAAAACACGGGTTAATTCTCTAAAGACAAATATATTGTTCGCCAATCGCTTGAACACAGATCAAAAAGTGAAACGATTCCTACCGACAACCAAAAACCAAATGCCGATGCAAAAGCAACCAAACCTTGTCGACACTCCTTCGGTACTGTATTTGAGGTGGCACAAAAGTTTATAATGTACGCCTTAGAGCGGTCAAAAATAGGGCCGCTTCGACATTTTAACTTGGCTGACCGCTTATTACTAGTGCTGGGCGGATCCGATTACTTGGAAATATCCGATTACCGATTACGATTACTAAGTAAAGTAATCGATTACCGATTACTTTTAACGATTACTCTCAAGTTTAAAGCGACACCTATATTTGAAATTAACGTCACCCGTATAATGCTAGAGACATTATTTAAATGCATGTTAAATGTATACAAAACACAATTTTAGGTGCTGATTCTGCTCAAAAAAATTCATAACAAATATTTTTAAACTTCCAACTTTCAAGGTCATTTTTAAATTCAAGTTTTGACAAAACGATTTAACGGAATAGAAAATGTTTTTAAGGTGTAGTTCCAATATAATTTGGCGGCCCACTAGTCTGAAAGATATCCCGTCTCCCCCACCTCCCAGAATGCGGGATCCGAGTCCGACAGTCCGACTACGATTACTTAAAAAAGATTCGAAACATTTCCGAAATGTGTTCGATAAAGATCCGAGGTCGGAACTTCGGATCCAAACTAGGAGTTGGAGTTAGATCCGAAAAAAAGTAATCGTTGAAAGTAATCGTCAGGGACTCATAGAGATCCGAATACCGAATCCTGGCGACTACTTTAAGAAGTAACCGATTACTCGATTACTAGTAATCGGATCCGCCCAGCACTACTTATTACTGGAAGTCTAAGTATAAGAAGTACAAGGGGTAGTAACTGTGACAGGCCCTTTCTTCGTAGGAGAAAAACAGAAATGCCGAGGGGATGTGTCATTTATTTGGTATTGAAGTAAATTCAGATTTTTTTTCGGGAATAAACAAATAAAGTATGGATGTTAATATTTTATCTTGCAGGGTTGGGGAAATCACTTCTTGTTCTGATTTTAATTCCCCTTCATTTAACTGATCCACAGGCAAGATTCCTATTCATTTAACTAATAGCTGTTAAATAAAATGGCTTGATAATTAACATGAAAACATTACCTTTAATCTTTAATAATTTCAAAATAAGTGAGGCTTGGCCGTCGCTGATTTTTCTCACTTTCTTGAATTCCTTTTTTAATGCAAGTTTCCTCTTTTTCTGTTTTGTGATTTCTATTTGGGTCTGTTGGTTGAGCTCTGCACGTGCAAAAACATTGACTGTTGTCAACATATTCTACTACGGATTTACACTTTCTAGAGACCTTTTAATTGGCCATTCTCATTTTCAAGATGTTTAATTTTTACCATTTGTTGAGAAACTGTTTTCTTGTAACTTTCTATCTGAACAAGATAGCTAGGCCGTTCATAGTCTTCGTCATCCAAAGACAAATTCAAAGAATCAAGAGTACAGTTTTTCGTCATTTTCTTTATTAAATCGCGTTTATTTATAAAATAAGTTTAGATAAACTATGAAGTTTCCGTTATTGCAGTTCCACTGAATCCCCGCAATGAATTATACATTCCGAAGTTTTGTTGTAGGCCACAAGGGCTCTTTCCTATTTCCAGTTCCTATTTCTAGTTAGTACCCCCTTTTACGAAAACCGTACCGAATCTAAAGATGTACACAGATAAGAAAAAAGGCGTTACTGTGCGTGGCTGTTACCAGCTCTCTCCTCCCTGCTGTTACTAAAAATTCTTGGAAAGAGTGCAGTTTCAACCAGTTCTAAGAATCCTTTCCGTGACACAAAGGTATTGGTAACCTTGGAGGCTTACTGACGTTCTCTATTCATAGGATGAAAATGCAGTAACACTATGGTCTTTCGAACGTTACAATAGAGTAACCTCCATGGCTCCTAGCTTAAAAAACTCAAAACCAATATAGTCACCTTGAAATAAGGAGAAAATTTATCAGACTTTCCTCTGAATCTTTGTGATCTGTTCTGAGTGACAAAAACTGAGTTATTGTACCAAAATATGAAATACCGTTGCTTTATGTGTCGTTTCTACTCAAAGCGTTTTTCGTGGCTCTTAAGTCATATTAAAAATACTCATGAAAGTCAGAAAGACTTCAATATGGTGTGTGGTTTAGATGGTTGTGGAAGAAGTTTTAGAAGAATTGATACGTTTCGAAAACATGTTGCTAAATATCATAAACAAGTGATTGAACAAGATAAAGGTAGAAACGAATTTTCTTGTCAAGACGAAATAGTAAATACAGAACTACCTGAACAAGGATATGACAATGATAACAAAACTCGAGAGGAACCAATTTTCGAACCGAATGAGAGATTTGAAAATAATTTAAAACCGGTAGATATTAGAGACACTATAATTAAGATACTGCTCAAATACAGAGAGGGGCATCAGCTTCCATATTCTGTAAGTAGGGGGTAAATGCCGTTCCCAGGGCAGGTACAGTGGAAGGCAGGGGAGGATGGGAGGATGGGAGGATTGGAGGATGGGAGGATTGGAGGATTGGAGGATGGGAGGATTGGAGGATGGGAGGATTGGAGGATTGGAGGATGGCAAGATGGCGGGAGAGAAAACGTAAACCTTTTGATTGACTCACCCCTCTCTCAGACCGGTAAGAGGGCGTTTATGATTGACTCACCCCTCTCATCCCCGCACCTGCAAGGGGTGTTTTTGATTGACATGTCAATGAAGCGTGTTCGATTCTCGGATGTGGAAGTACATACATTGGAGTATGAAGAAAGGGTGAATTATGATTTAAGAAATAAACAGTATTTTAATATGTTAATTAGATTAAAATTTGAACCATTAATTTCTCCGGTATTAATCAAATGGTTAAGGGGGTATGAAACTCCAGATGATGTTGGGGGAAAATAAAGAATCCCAGTAAAAACCCAGCTCTACCGATTATTCTAGATCATTCCAGAAAATTAAAAATACCCCTTAAAACCCAGGTTTATATCATGGCGTTATTACCAATAATGCTCAGCCAAAGCTAGAATGACGTATTAGATGATGGTATAGCTAAAGTGTATAAAAACCGAGACCCCGAGTTAGAGGACCATCGCGTATTCTGTAAGGGAGAGGAAAAGTGTTTCTTTTTGTTGAACATTATTAATCGGGAAGTTATAGACTTGAATGGAGTGGGATGTCCCAAAGCCAACGAAATCGAGGATGATGGACCCATGATTACATGCATGCTTAGACATAAAACTGTCCGTAATAATAAGAGGTATTTGTGTGCACTTTCTAAATGTATATTATTTTTCGAGTGGCTTTATAATCACAAGGATATTGTAAATAGCACAATTAGGGTATGAATAAATCGAATGAAACAACATCAATAAAACGTCTTTAATTGTAAACGTAGGCATCCTCCAAATAGCCTAATGATTCAGTTAAGATAAACCGATTTATATGGTTTAAGACCGTCCGGTCAAACTCAAGTAATTGCGCCGCCACCTCAGCATCAACTTCGGGGTTCACCGTACGGGCGTCCCTCCTCCGAATAAATATCTCGTAAACAGCAGCCGCAACACTTAGAAAAATGAAAATAATCGAACAAATTATGAAAGTATAACTGATAATTATGTTGAAAACTAATTAAGTACAGTCGCCGCAATTAAAAACTTTCTCTCTCGCGACGTCACATGTATATTTTCGTTTTTCCCCGGCCCCGCCCCGGTCAAGAGTTCGGAGCCCCTTCAATCCAGTGACTCTGGTATTATAAACTCTAGAGAAACTACGTATATTTTGAAATTTCACCGTAATTTAGAAAAGAATATGATACTGATAAAAGGGTTGAGCTTTTTGGTATGCTTCGCAATTTCAACGTTACCGCCAATGAAATTTGTATTTATCAAACTGATAAGGTAGTTTGTCTTGAGTAGATTTTTACTGATAAAATAGTCTAGGCTTGATAAATTCTGCATTCAAAGCCTTGGTTAATATTGCAAACAAGTTTACCAAATGTTAAATTCTCGCCAATAGGTTTTGACTAAAATCAACTGTCAAAAATCTCCTCGAAACGTCGTGATGCACCCAATGTTTGGTTATGATATCATTTAATCTTGATTTAACTCAAATGTTTTTTTAGGTAGTCCACATCTGTTACGTTAATGGACCAATTTCTCGTTGTATTCGTGTGATCAAAATTCACTCGTTGTTGAGATGTTTTTGTATGCTCCATTTATACATGCCTAAAATCATTGAAATAACTTTCGTCCTATATGTTTTAGTCGTTTTAAAACACTTTGAACAGTTTTTAGTTATTTTTCATCACTTTCAATAGCATATTTTTCACTTCACAACAGTTTCAACCATATTTTTCTCACTTAACTACACTTTAACCAAGTTTTAGTCATGGAACGAAACTTTCAGCCACTTTAAAGTCATTTATCAACACTCCAACCATTTCTCTCATTAATCAAAACTTTTAACCACTATTTAATCTTTTGTTAACAACTTTATCCTCGATTAACAACAATTGTTACTCATTTAAAAAGAGTTTAAAGCAAATATTATTCAAAAAGCAGAACTTCTTATTGAAATTGGTTATACAACCGAATTTTTTTTAATAAACATTTGTCATCTATCCGCGCTTTTTAATGAAATTTAGTATTTAACAACGTTTTCAACCATATTTTGTTGATAGAAATCTTTAACGTTTCCATCTCCGACGACTTCATCACTATTTAAATTAGTGATGTTTAGGTGGAAGATGCCCATCAAAAAGAAAGATTTTTACCCCTTATACAAAATATCTGATTAGAACTGGTTAAATCGATCTAGACGTTTATAATTACGTTAATGTACATAGAAGGGTGATAATTTACAGAGGGTTAAGTCAAGGCTTATGTAAAAATGTTATAATGTAAAGCTTTGTCCACATTGAGCTCGCGCTCGCGTGTTCGCGCCTTCGTCTATTCGCACCTTTGCAACAGATCAACAAAAACATTTGCGTTACTGTTCAGATACACGCAAATATTTTGCTTCTCCTATTTTGAGAGCCAATGAAATTCGAGCAATCATTGCGCCATCTACCCTTTGTTTATAAACAAAAATAAAAGTTTTTGCTAGTGAAATGGCGCCTGATGAAAGAACTCGTCGTATTTTATTAGCTTCAGCCTGTTTATTGTTACTGAGGCGTCGTCAAAAATGTAAACGAAAGAGATCAATTTGGGTCAGAGAAATTTTCAGGGACCGCAAAACTGATGGGGACTTTTATAATTTGGTTCCGAAATTAAAAATGGCATATCAGATTCGTGGTGATCGATTGTATGTTGAGTGCTTCAGAATGAGTCCAACACAGGTGGAGTACCTTTTGGGTCTTGTAGGGCCTTATCTAATTAAAGAGACCACGAACTTTAGGGAACCCATTTCGTCAGCTGAACGGCTATTAATGACCCTCCGGTAATCAAGATTACACTATGTTAAAATGACAATCATAACCAAAACATTTTGCAGGTTTCTCGCTACCGGAGATGGATATCGAACAATTTCTTTTGCGTATAGAGTTGGAAAATCAACTGTTGCTGAGATTGTTCCTGAAGTGTGTGAGGCCATTTGGAAAGCATTGACCCACCTTTATTTCCAAAAGCTAACCAAACCAGCTCTACTAGCAATAGCCAAAGATTTTGAGATAAAATGGAACTTCAACAACTGTGTAGGTGCAATAGATGGAAAGCACGTGAACTTAGTGGCCCCACCAAATTCTGGTTCAAAGTTCTACAATTATAAAGGAAGCCATAGCATTGTCCTAATGGCCGCTTGTGATGCACATTACCGCTTCACTTTCGTTGATATTGGAAATTTTGGAAGAATAAGCGATGGTGGTGTTTTTGGAGCCAGTGAGCTTGGCAGGGCTCTAGATACTGATTTCTGTCCCCCAAAGAAACTATTGAAGGACCATCCAATTCCAATGCCTCATTGCTTTGTTGGTGATGAAGCATTCCCATTGAAAACCAACTTAATGAAACCCTACCCTGGGAAAGGTGTCACCCCAATGCGGAGGATCTTTAATTATAGATTGAGCCGAGCAAGGCGCTGCATAGAAAATGCATTTGGGATTCTAGTAGGTCGGTGGAGATGCTTGACTTCAGCATTAAGTGTACTACCTGAAAATGCCACCAAGATTGTTCAGGCAACTGTCACATTACATAATTTCTTAATGAACAAAGACGGTGAAATGGGAAATAGAATATATGCACCCCATGGTTATGGTGATTGGATCAATTTAGAAGGACATGTCATTGGTGGAGAATGGAGAAATGAGTCAAATGGAAACGGTCTTTTGAACATTGGCCATCAGGGATCTAATTGTGGCTCGCGGGAAGCTATGGCCTACAGAGACTCATTTGCAGAATATTTCATGAAAGCCGGGGCTGTAGACTGGCAATATAAGGCTCTTGAATAAACATAAAGCTACCATTGTTAATTATTAACTATTATTTTCTCGCTTTGTATTTATAGAAAATAAAACCAAAGGCTTTATTTAAAAAAAAGTACAAATTTATGTTTGCTACATTTCTTCATGAAAAATTTTTAAAATTTTCATTTGTGTTTCAAGTTTTTGTTTTTTTCCCATGTCCTTGAAATGAGGCAACAGCGACAACAGGAAACTTTGATCTGGGTCAATATTCTGCCCAGAATTTTGACTTATTATTTGAACAAGTTGTTCTTGAATAGGATCACTTGTTTTTGGTTGTTTCCTTTTGTTGCCGGCAGGTTTGATATTGAGGTGTTCACCCCTTGAGTTGGGTCTGGAATAATTAGAGTCAGAGGAACGGCTTTCAGAGGATACCCCTGGAACATCAAACTCTAATTCTGAATGAGAGACAGGCAACTCTTCCACACTGTCACCATTGCCCATTTGGTTCAGAATTTGAAAAGCTATTTCATCATCATTCTTTCCATTCGTAGACATATTGCTTACAGTCCTACAATAATAAGTGCTTAAGCATTGGAACAAAGCTTGTACATACCAATAAACATATGGCTTGAAGTAGTGGCACCCCATGTTAACTTCTAACAGTGCGTAATACAGTCACAGGCCATTACTCCAAGCCATTTGACATGAAAAGAAAAAGATAATTATTTACGTGCGATGACTTATTGAATCGTCCAAAAACGAGAGAAGGTCCATGAATATCCATTTTTTTCTATTAACCGCTCCTGATCCACTTCTTTTCAGTCCATCATTTATCTTTTTTTCTCTTACATATTTGTCCCTCAGCTGTTTCCATTTGGCTTTAGCATCATCAACTAGAAATAATCCAAATACCCTAAGCCTTGGTTAAAAAAAAGCATTGAAATACTTACCGGAAACGTTAACGGCTTGCGCAATTCTTTCCCAGTACACGTCTTTTTTCCTGCTGTTTTTATAGTTTTTGCTTTTAATATCCCATAATTCTGGGCATTCGCGAATTTGAACAATGAACGCTTCTTCAAAGTCTACATTATCCATATTTATTCCGATAGACAGTACCGAGCTGCATGCCGCTTCCGCCATTTTGAAAAAGTGAAAAAATCGTCCCTCGACTCTCTCCACACCCCACCCTTCCTCTCGTCTCTGATTGGTGCTTTTCTCGCGAAGGCGCGAAATTCTTGGTCTAGTCGCAAGAAGTTTGCATCTTCGCGAGATGAGGACGCGTAGTAGCGAAAACCCAATGTGGACAGTAGCGCGATCTTGCAAACAAGCGAAGCGAAGATGCGAACGCGCAAAATGTGTCAGTCTGGACAGGCCTTAACACTTAAGGGCGTGGTACAACGTGGGCAAAGGTAAAAAAAATAATTTAGAGTAAATTGGTTCTCACATGACCTATTTAAAAATCTTGAGGGCAATTTGAAGAATTGTAAAAAGCCTTATCTTTGGATCTGAGTCTCTCTATGATACGATAAATTCGACCATTCACGTACACACTGCCGTATCTTCATATCCGTATATTCTATGTTTAGAATCATGGTAGAATTTTTTTCTTATTTATGTTTTTGTTTCTTATTACACAGAACCGAAAATGACGGAATTTCTAAATTTAACTGGCTTTTCGTATCTTTTACTTATACAGCTATGTTCAGCGCCAGAGAGCCCAAGGTAGGACATTTATCAATTAATCGCGCTTTAATTATTTAACAACACTCTCAAACCCCCCCCCCCTCAGTTTTCTTTCCTTTAACAACACTTTAACCATTTTTTAATCATCTAGTAACACTTTCAATCACCATTTGGTTATTTAACAACACTTTCAAACACTATCTGGCTATTTTGCAACACTATCAATTACTATTTGATTATTTAACAACACTTTCAACCACTTTTAAGTCATTCAACAAAATTGTCAACCACTTTTTTTTTCGACTTTGAACAACATTTTCAACTTCTTTTTATTCGTTTAACAACACATTCAACTCTCTTTAATTCCTCTTATGACACGTTCAACCACTTTTAATTCAATTAACGACACTTGCAACTACTTTTTACTCATTTAACAAACCTGTGAACCAAGTTTTAGTTTTTAAACAGCATTTTCAGGTAATTATTGTTCATTTAACGGCATTTTAAAAACATTTTATTAATTTACCGACACATTCAACCACTTTTTGTCATTTAATGACACTTCGAACCGATTTTCAGTCATTAAGCATCATTCTCTTTTATATTATAGTCATTTTACCACATCTTCATTCATATTTTAGTTATTTAAAGACATTTTCTTTCACATTTTAATCATTTAACGACACTTTCAACAACATTTTAAGTCTTTTAACGACACTTTAAACCCATTTTAAGTCTTTTAACGACACTTCAAACCCATTTTTAGTCATTTAACATCAATTTCTATCACACTGTAGTGCTTTAACTACACTTTCGACTACTTTATAGTCGTTTATCAACAGACTCATCCATCATTTTCTCATTTATCAAACTACCACGATTAATTTAATTAACAATACTTTGAAGCATTTTTATTTTTAACAAAACTGTCAACCACTTTTTGGTCTTTGAACAACATTTTCAAGCACTTCTTATTCGTCTAACAACACAATCAACCCACTTTCATTCATATAATAACACTTTCCATCACATTGTATTCGTTTAATAACACATGCAACTACGTTTTACTCATTTGACAACACTTTCAGGTACTCAATGTTCATTTAACTAAATTTTCTTCCACTTTTTATTAATTTAGCGACACTTAAAATCGCTTTTCAGTCACTTAGCATCATTTTCTTTTATATTATAGTCATTTATTCACATTTTAATTCATATTTAAGTCATTGAACGACACTTCCTACCACTATTTTTAGTCATTTAACATCATTTTCTATCATACTATAGTGCTTTAACTACACTTTCGACCACTTTTTAGTCGTACATCAACACACTCATCCATCATTTTCTCATTTATCAACCTAACGGCTTTTTATTCATTTAACAACAATTTCAACCACGATTAATTTATTTAACAACACTTTGAACCACTTTTTTCTTATTTAGCAAAACTCTCAACCACATTTTAGTCTATGAACAACATTTTCAAACACTTTTTATTCGTTTAAGAACACAATCAATCCACTTTTATTCATCTAATAACACTTTCCACCACTTTTTATTCAATAAACAACCCATACAACTACTTTTTACTCATTTGACAACACTTCCAACCACTTTTTAGTCCTTGAACAACATTTTCAGGCACTTAACTAAATTTTCATCAAACCACAGTTTGGTCATTTAACGACACTTTCTAGCCCTTTTAAGTCATTTAACAACACTTCAAAGCTCTTTTCAGTCATTTAGCATCGTTTTCTTTAATATTATAGTCGTTTATTCACATTTTCATTCATATTTAAGTCATTGAACGACAATTTCTACCACTTTTAATCATTTGACATCTTTTTCTATCACACTATAGTCATTTAACGACATTTTCATTAATGTTTTAGTGATTTAACGGCATTTTCGGCTACCTTTTCAGTCATTTATCAACACATTCATCCATAATCTTCTCATTTATCAACCCTTTCTAACGACTTTTTATTCTTTTGACAACACTTTCAACCAAGATATAGTCATTTAACAACACTTTCAACTAAGATGTAGTCATTTATTCACGCTTTTAACCAAGATATAGTCATTTATCAACACTTTCAACCAAGATTTAGTCATTTATTCACGCTTTTAACCAAGATTTAGTCATTTATCAACACTTTCAACCAAGATTTAGTCATTTATTCACGCTTTTAACCAAGATTTAGTCATTTATCAACACTTTCAACCAAGATTTAGTTATTTAACAACACTTTCAACCAAGATTTAGTCATTTAACACTTTCGGCAACGTTTTACCCTTTTAGCAACTCGTTTTATTTGTTTTTAAATTCTTCAATTCTTCACGTATTTCACGGGTTTTTTAATCTTTCCCAGCGTTGCTTATGCCTGGTCTTCCTTTCCTAATTTTATCATGGGCTAAAAATATTGTCAACCTTAACAGTGTCTTTCTACGTGTGTTTTCCAGGTTTTAAAGTTTTTACGTCGCAATATAACACGGTATTACGGAATTCACATTGACGTCATCCATCTCACTTGGTTCAAACTTGGTGTAATACGAAAAGAGCATCGTATTTGTATTGAGGTGATTGACAACTTCATCCCAATTCGGATTACTTTCTAGGTAGTGTAAACTCAACATGATTCCTCGACGTGTCAACTCCCTCTGTCAAAACTACGCTTTACTTTAAAAAAACCCAAACTCCCCCATCTTAAACCATAGTAATAGGTACGATTCTCTTAATACCTTGCCCATCGGCGGGCTACCACCTGATTTCCAAGCGTGATATGTGCCATAGGTCGAGGATGTTTAACCTCTAGGTCGAGAAGTTAAATCGACGTGGGAAGTCCAGCTAGATGATGACGTACGCGGCTTCGTCGCCAGGGTGGTTCGAAACGAGGGGTCGGATACGTACTCTTTTTCTGTACCGTATCCTTTCAGTTAGCAATATAATTCAAGCAAGTGTGCATTCACCTATTTAAAGATGTTTGATTTCTTATCGTTTCGGGGTTTTTCGGATATCCCCACAAGGGGTTAGGGATTAGCAACTGTAGAGTTTTTAACTCTACAATTCATACTAATTGTTTGAATTCATGCTACGGTTTCGGGGAAAATTCGTGGGAGGGTTAGAGGTTTTCATACTATTACACACGAGGATAGGGACAATTTTTAAAAATTTGGCCACAACGTTTATTTTCACTCCTTGAGTAAAGTTCACCTAAATTTCTTTTTCAAGTATCTTAATTTTAAGATGGTAGCGGAAGATTTACCGATTTCGGATGCGTTCCCGGTTGAAATATATAACCAGGGAGAAGACGTGGAAGATATTAGTGACGATGAAAGTGTAATTATTTTTTTGGAGGAAATTAGTGGTGATGAACTCGATTATAATGTTGAAGTTAACAAGGAAGTTAATGTGGTGGTGGAGGAGGCGGGAGATAGTGAAGACACACTTCCAATTTTGAGCGTGGGGGACTTGTAAGTAATTTTTTTTATAATAGTATCATTATACGCGTTATTTAGGTCTGATTTTATTTTGAACTTAATAGAGGTGCTTTAGACGATTACGACTGTAATCCCACACCACAATTCATCGTTAAAGTAATGAATTGCGATGGATTTAAGTAAATAAACAGGGTGTTATAATTAGTTTGTTAAATAGTACTAATAAAATTACAATATTAGAATTATCGCTAACATCCGGGGTTTGATGATGCCCAGCATTATAATTGCGGGGGTTGAGGATCTCATGCTAAAGTTGGAAGACATCACCGCCGAGCAGATGCACCCCATGTACGTGTTGCTAATTATATAAATAGTATAGGCATAACTAAATAGGGTGAAGTACGTATCTCATAGTGTTTCGCAGGGAGCTAGAAATCCGTGCTTCCCCCTATTATTTACTTCTGGTACAAGGAGATGAGTATTTATTTACATTTTTTATTTAGCCCGGAGAGAGATGCACATCATTTGAAGTACATCCCGAATGATGCGTATATAACCCCTAATTGTGACGGTTTCAGGTACTTAATTAGTTTTCAACATAATTATCAATTATACTTTCATAATTTGTTCGATTATTTTCATTTTCCTAAGTGTTGCGGCTGCTGTTTACGAGATATTTATTCGGAGGAGGGACGCCCGTACGGTGAACCCCGAAGTTGATGCTGAGGTGGCGGCGCAATTACTTGAGTTTGACCGGACGGTCTTAAACCATATAAATCGGTTTATCTTAACTGAATCATTAGGCTATTTGGAGGATGCCTACGTTTACAATTAAAGACGTTTTATTGATGTTGTTTCATTCGATTTATTCATACCCTAATTGACTATTTACAATATCCTTGTGATTATAAAGCCACTCGAAAAATAATATACATTTAGAAAGTGCACACAAATACCTCTTATTATTACGGACAGTTTTATGTCTAAGCATGCATGTAATCATGGGTCCATCATCCTCGATTTCGTTGGCTTTGGGACATCCCACTCCATTCAAGTCTATAACTTCCCGATTAATAATGTTCAACAAAAAGAAACACTTTTCCTCTCCCTTACAGAATACGCGATGGTCCTCTAACTCGGGGTCTCGGTTTTTATACACTTTAGCTATACCATAATCTAATACGTCATTCTAGCTTTGGCTGAGCATTATTGGTAATAACGCCATGATATAAACCTGGGTTTTAAGGGGTATTTTTAATTTTCTGGAATGATCTAGAATAATCGGTAGAGCTGGGTTTTTACTGGGATTCTTTATTTTCCCCCAACGTCATCTGGAGTTTCATACCCCCTTAACCATTTGATTAATACCGGAGAAATTAATGGTTCAAATTTTAATCTAATTAACATATTAAAATACTGTTTATTTCTTAAATCATAATTCACCCTTTCTTCATACTCCAATGTATGTACTTCCACATCCGAGAATCGAACACGCTTCATTGACATGTCAATCAAAAACACCCCTTGCAGGTGCGGGGATGAGAGGGGTGAGTCAATCATAAACGCCCTCTTACCGGTCTGAGAGAGGGGTGAGTCAATCAAAAGGTTTACGTTTTCTCTCCTGCCATCTTGCCATCCTCCCATCCTCCAATCCTCCCATCCTCCAATCCTCCCATCCTCCCCTGCCTTCCACTGTACCTGCACTGGGAACGGCATATTCCCCCTACTTCTGTAGTTGAGGGTTTTTCAAATGATTTGCTACA
The DNA here is from genome assembly GCF_054372755.1 of Phalangium opilio. Classification (NCBI taxonomy): domain Eukaryota; kingdom Metazoa; phylum Arthropoda; class Arachnida; order Opiliones; family Phalangiidae; genus Phalangium; species Phalangium opilio. The sequence goes on from NW_028324178.1 coordinate 2,630,473, forward strand.
GTTTTCCCTTCATCTTTTGGAATTGCAAACCCAACAATTACAACAAGAACTTACGAATAAAAACATTTCTTTGAATGAAATCGACTTCAGCAAGACAATTGATACAGTACACACAGCTTTTGAAAGTCTTAATTAATAATAATAAGAATAATAATAATAATAATCTAAGCTTGGTCTAGGAAGGGATATCCACACTAAGTCAACTCGCGACTTATTTACAGGTGGGTCCCTTTACAATGCATAGAGGGGTGGTGGCTAGCCCCTATGCCACAGCTAACCTACAGCGCCCTATACTAACTATTACCGTTAACCTCAGCAAGTTTTTGATGGAAAGGAGAAACCGGGTTAGACCGTGGAGGAAAACTCCTTTTAACAAGTGGGGAGAGAACTTGCTAACTCTACGCAGAAGGATTTGTTCCCAGATTTTCACCCGGTGCCACAGTCCGGGATCGAACCCGGGATCCTCTTGCTGCGAGGCCAAAGCGCTAACCGCTACGCCACCCCACCTATATAAAATATAAAGTTCATTCGGCTTGTAAGACACAACTGGGATTAATCGAGCCTATGGAAATAAGTTTCTCTAGGAGTGAAGGCAATAAAAAGTTTCATTACGTTCCACTGTTAAAGGTATTAGAGAAAATATATTCAAGGGAAAATGAGTTTGAAAAGCATGTAGATTTAGAGGGAAGAGCAAAAGATAGTATTTCCCATTTTTTGCAAGGAGAACTATCGAAAAATATTACACGAGGTTCAGAAACCTTTGATACAGAAACAATTCAACTACAAATTTATGTTGACGAATTTGAGGTCTGTGACCCTCTGTCCTCTAAGCGAGGGAAGAAGAAAATTATGGTGTGCTATTTTTCAATTTTAAACCGAGAAGCAAAGCATCGCTCGAAAATAAGTGACATTCACTTGATACTATTAGTTAAATCAGTTGACCTTAAAGAATACGGTTGGGAAGAAGTTCTGAAGCCCCTTCTTTTTGATTTAGATGTTCTCTCAAAACAAGGGATTTATATTGATTCTTTAGAAAAAACTATTTACGGCTTTGTTTCTATATTCAGTGGCGACAACCTGGGTTTACATGATTTAGGTGGATTTAATTGCAATTTTGGAGAAGGACGAATTTGTCGCTTTTGTATGACACATCGTAAAGAGATATATAACAAAACTAAAGAGAGCGCCGTCACACTTAGATCACTACCACGTCATAAATACCACTTGAATCACGTGGCCCATGATCCGAGGGAAGGCTCAATATACGGAGTTAGATTTGAGAGCCATCTTATGCATCTTGATTATTTTGACATCACGAAACAAATGCCACCAGATATTATGCATGACATACTGGAAGGGGTTATACCAGCAATTTTAAAATGTGGCTTAAAAGCGCTTTTAAATGGCAAATTAATATCAATTACTGCTATTAATGAAAAAATCCAAAATTTCCATTATGGAAAGACTGAATCTAATCGGCCGGAAACACAAAATAGAAGTGCCATTACAGGCCCCGGGAATTTGAAAGGTACAGCCAGTGAAGTATTTTGTTTATTCCGGTTATTTCCATTTATTTTTCACGAATGTATTGATTTTCAAAGTGAATACTGGAAGATTTATTTATATTTGAGAAAGATTTGCGATATCTTATTTGCCCCTAGCTGCGCACTTGAATGTATCCCTCGTCTTCAGGTTTTAATAGCTCGATCCATAAAATCCGGCAGAAGTGATTTCCCCCCCTGTTCCAGGCAAGGTGGGAATCTATGACAAAACTGAGCCACAGGGCTGCCATAGATTTAGCGTATTTTCCTAGAAAATATTTCCCAACTGAATCTCCAAATTTCCCCGTTTTAAAAGTGGGTGGTGCCTACTATGACGGGAGATTTTACAACTGTTAAGTTCGGCTGCTTAAGTCCGAGGCTTTATAAATTATAACTGAAATTGAGGGTGTCAGACTGAAAAGGTATGTAATAATTTAATATTAATAATTAACTGCCAACGTCAAGGTGATTAAAATGGATAATTTTTTAATGTAGGCCTACTTAATTATGGAGAATTTGGGTAGAAAAGCTGTAGACAAAGTCTCCTATGATAAGCCTAAGCTAGTGTTGCAAGAAAAAGACCTAAATCAAAGATCTAAAAGAAAGGCTGAAAATCAACTTGATAAAAAGGCGGCACGTTTGAAACTACATAATTTACCCAGTGGACCCTGGACAAAACAGTTAAAATGTCTTCCGAAAAGTTTTACCATGAAAAGCATTATGGACTACTTTTATCTACACAAAGCGACGAAGCATCTAGAAGATGGGAACAGAATGGTCAAAGCGAAGAAAGTTGGCAAAGTGTTCCTGTGCTCACCAGTCTCTACTCTTGATTCGTTATTTGTAAAGTGTGTGATAATTTCTTCCTATAGTTCAAAACAATATGACGTTCAACTTGAGATTGATTGTGGAAGCGGTCTAGTTTTAAACGGGTATTGCCAATGCCCTTGCGGGACTGCCGGTGTCTGCAAACATGTCTGTGCATTATTGTTTTATTTATGGGACTGTAAAATTGATAAGCTCACTTATGTTCGGGATGATAAATCTTGTACAGAAGGTCCCAGGCAATGGGGGAATACCACGCCTAGAACCTCGAAGCTGGTATCTAAAGATTTTTCAGATTTAGAGTTTGTGAGGCATAAATTATTGCATCGTTTCAATGAACCAAAAATTATACAAACATCTTCCAAGGTGAAATGTTTTACATCTTTACCAAACTTGAATGAAGCCCAAACAGAGGAAGATAACATCAAGCTACGTGAAAGACTAGAAAAATTTGTAAACAAATCTTCAGAAAAGCGAAGAATGCTAAGAATGATTATCGCTGAAAATGATTTTAAACCAACGGCAATAATCAAACCAGCAGTGCCAGAATCTAGTCTTGAAGAAGCTAGTAGCGAGTTAAAAATATCAGAACCAGCAATTCCATTCCCTAATCTGTTGCCATCTGAAGATTTAATTTTTCCACCCAATTGCGTAATAACAATAGAGCAGGCAAAAGAATTAGAAACTTTAACCAGAGATCAAGCAGATCAGAAATCCAAAAATTGCCAACTTTGGAAAAGCGAGCGGGAAAATAGATTAACGGCGTCCAAATTCGGGGAAGTAATAAAACGAAGGAAAGAGGTAACACCCAAGTACATAGAAACGCTTAAAAAAGGAACGGATTTAAGCTCAAATGTTTATGTTCAAGAAGGACTGAATAACGAGAATAAAGCTGTTGAAATGTATTATGAAATGAAAAAAGGAGAGGTAGTTACTTTCAAGGTTGGATTCTGCGTTAATCCCTCCATACCAATTCTTGGAGCTTCCCCAGACAGAATTTGTTATGATAAAACATGTAATGAATATGGACTTATAGAAATTAAGACCCTGTCAAAAGCTAAAAAAGAAAACTTGACGATAAAAGAAGCTATTTTAAATAGAGCTGCACCATGTTTAAAACTAGAAAAAAATGGAGAAATAAAACTGAAAGAAAATCATAACTATTTTTACCAGGTTCAGGGTCAACTTGGTGTTACAGGCTTCAAGTGGTGCGATTTTTTTATAGTTACTGAAAAAGATTCATTTTGCCAAAGAATAAATTTTGACAAAGAACTTTTTCACTTAACGATGGTTCCCAAACTATGTGATTTTTACACGAAACACTTTTAGTATTCCTATTATTGATGTGATCTCAGTAAAAAATGTGATGAAATAAATAGTACAAAAATTTGCCAAGTATGATCTCAGTAAAAAAAAATGTGATGAAATAAATAGTACAAAAATAAAAAATTTGACAAAAATGATCTCAGTAAAAAACAATGTGATGAAATAAATAGTACAAAAATTTGCCAAATATGATCTCAGTAAAAAACAATGTGATGAAATAAATAGTACGAAAATTTGCCAAATATGATCTCAGTAAAAAACAATGTGATGAAATAAATAGTACAAAAATTTGCCAAATTCATTTTGTTTTCTTATTTATTGTAATTTGCATATAGATAAGATTTACTGTGATAAAATAAACGCTACAAAAATTTACAGAAAGTTGGCTTAGTTTAATTATTTGATACAATTTTCAAATTCATCACAATTTTAGGTATTTTTTACAATGACCCGTTCAAGCAGTGGTTCGTTGATGAAATTTGTTAAATATCCGCAAATCGTCCAAATTTTGTTAAGTTGGATGTGCATAGAATTTGGAAATACATACTTAAGTATCCTGTTATTTTTTATTTCCCCTATCACACGCTCAATATGGATCCTCAAGTTAGCTATTTCTCTGGTTTTTTCAACTTCTTCTTTTGAAAGTTGCGATCGTTTACCTAAAAATGGGGGGATATTCAATTTTACGCCTTTACTCCTCAATTCTTCTTCAATTATAAAACCCCTATCTGCCATTATTGAGTCGTCATTTTCTAAGAGGTCTAACAATCCACTTTCTATTGTAATTTCTTTATCGGAAATTCTTCCAGGGGATAATTTAGAAACGAGCGTAACTAGTCCGTTAGGAGAAATCCCAAGCAATCCTTTCGCTGTGTTGTGCTTTTTATACTGAGAGTATGTGTCACTCTGCGTAGTATAATGGTTTGGTTTTTCAATAAAAAGTTCTGTGCAATCTATTATGACACGTGTAGATGGATACAGCGTTTTAAAGGATTCAGGCATGAATTCATCTATAACTTTTCGGGAGGGCCAAATGGGCACACGTGTAAGTCTTCTGTAAAGGAGATCCACCCACGTTATCCATACATTGCTTACTGTCGTTTTACTAATACCAAAGCGATACGCAAGATCTTCCTCTAACAATCCAACTCTGATCCGACAAAGGGTTAAAAACATTTGATTTTTAAAATCTAGGCTAGCAGGTCTCCCTTTCGAACATTCATTTCGTGGAGTTTTTCTTTCGTAGGCTTTTGCACTATTGTAAAAATTCAAACTTGGCAAATCATCTTTTACAAACTCAAATAAATCATTGAAATCTTCAACAGAGTGAAACCCAGTATAAAACTTGAGTTTTTGAGCATTTGTAGAAATATTATCAAAACTGAAATCTTGAGCACTCTTATTTTTGGTTAATTCATCATTTTTCACTATCAATTCTTCCAATTGCTTTATTTTGTCTTTCAGATGCCAGTTTTCTTGGTCTTTTCTTGACAGTTTATCTTCTAACAAAAGTATTTTCGCTTCAAGCTCTCTGTCACTTCTAGCTGAAGTAAAACTTCGTCCCCCATAAAACCCCTCGCTCGAATATGTATGGTCTAAAATATTTTATGCGTGTTATAGTCATTTTTTGCCACAAAATGAAACTAACAATCATACCTGAAATCCTTTTCCTTTTTTGGTTTGGCATTATTTCGGTATCTACAGTCTCAAATGCAGCTACTTCCGGAACATCACTATACTCTACAGTAGTAGCAATTAGTTTTCCCTGAGGAAACTCGTAGTCGCCAATATAAATTGGATACAAATCACCGCTTTTCTTCTTGCCACCTCTTTGAAAATGTAACCCACACACCAAATGAGTTTTTGCTGGCACCCAATTCAAAGGATTTTTGACTGGAGTAAGGGCCCGGGTTTTCGTTTTACTAACACTTGGACTTGGCGAATTACACATTTTTAACGCCACGAAACGAATTCTTCCAATCCATTCGTTTCTAATTATTTCTTCTTTTGGGAAAAGATGGAAACTTACACCCTCCGAAGACACATTATTGCTGTAACAATTTGGGATACAACATGTATTACCCTTCTTTCTGTTATTACTCATTTTCAAAACAATCCCCGACCGATGACCCGCGAGCAGACGACATAAATAAATCTTACGTTGACTGGCAGCCATGTTTACTATAATTCCCCTAAAAAGCAAGGACTACATGAATAACGACAGTTTCCCGTCCAACATCTAATAGGATACAGCCTCCATGTTACGTCTATGACAGAATTTTATGGATCGAGCTATTGAGGAATTTTTAATAAGCGTTCGTGAAACCTTTGGTACCGGGTTACTGACACCTAAATTCCATTACTTAATTCACTATCCTTCAGCTATTAAACAATATGGTCCTTTGTATCCAATCTCGTGCATGAGATTCGAAAGTAAACATAGCTACTTTAAATCACTAATTCAAAAGACGCGTAATACAATCAATGTGACTAAAACCCTATCTATTAGACATCAGTTTTACCAATGTTATAACTGGCTTTCAGAAAGCATTCCTGGAATACAACAAACCTCTATGGGAAAATTCTTAGATAAAAAGCAATTGCCTATAAAACTACAAGAAATATTCCCTGAAAATCTACCAAATCCCCTTTATTCGTTGAAAACCGTGACATACAACAATGTCACTTATACCCTGTATTGCTTTTTAGTTGAAAACGTCAAGGGAGAAACCGTAACAGAATTCATGAAAATTGAGTTTATATTTTCAGTTAACGGATTTGTATATTTAGCGGGGCAAATTTATAAAGCAACACATTTTAATACAGATTTGCACTGTTACGAAATATCACTACCAGAGGAATCTAGCTGGTGTTTTAAAATGTGTGGAAACGAGAACTACCACGTAATGCATGACTCTTACAATGTGAGAGGAAAAGATTTCATAACTTTGTGATCCGCTGTTTGGGATAAAAGTAGTTTGTAGTCTCAAAAGCATTCTATAGATTTCTAGAGAAAATTTGTTAAATAAGGCAAAAGCGTTTACATATGCATAGTGTGAAAATAATCGGGGCCGGATTTTGAGGTGTGGAAGGCCGTGGAGCAAGAAAGGAGTGGATACCCCTAATATGGGGGGGGGTTTGTGCGTCGGGAGTAGAGTATTGCTATACAATGCACATTCGCCACTTCGAGCTCGTATGTTAAAATGAAAACAATTTATCTTTGGTTTTTTAATGGTTTAAGTTGGTTTTTGATGCTAGTTTATCTGCTCAGGAATTCGGTGTTGTCTCCACCATTTCTCAGTGTCTTTGCTACGTTTGATATAAACCGATTTCAATATCACATAGTTCTAATGTAAATTTAAATTTAATTTATAATTAAATGATTGAGTTTCGGGTGACCATAAAAATATCGAAAGTTAATGTATTTATTATTATCCATTTTTCGCGTAAAATGGAATAAAGATCGTTTTAAATATAATTTCAAAAGCGTGACTTTTTCCCATGTAACTGTCCTTTGTATCATGTCTTTGAAAATAAAGGAATTGAAATGTTTTAAAAAAGGATTAAATGTATAAAAGCCTTTAAAATACCATCAAAAGTATTGTATCGAAAAGGATTTTAAACAGTTTTAACTGTAAAAGTTGTTTTTTAGAACTTTAAAATAAAGGACTTAAGACGGCTTGAAAAAGGTTTAAAAATAATAAAACCTTGATTATACCATTAATCTTAAAGTTATAGGAAAGGATTAGATTAATAAAATCCTTTAAAATACCTTCAAAGTATTGTATCGAAAAGGGATTTTAAACAGTTTTAACTGTAAAAGTGGTTTTGTAGACCTTTAAAATAAAGGAATAAAGACGGCTTAGAAAAGGTTTAAAAATTAATAAAACCTTTATAATACCATTAATCTTAAAGGGATAGAAAAGGATTAGATTAATAAAATAGCCCTATTTTAAACCCTTCGGGGTTTATATGTAAAAAGGGTATTTTTTACAGGGTTTAAAAATATTTTTAGTACCCTTTCATACCCTTGGGGTTATAAATTGTTAAGCAAAGGGTTTATTTTTTGAAAGTATTCCTTTTTGAGAACTTCAACAAACCCTTATTTTTAACAGTGTACTTTAACTTTTCTTTTGCATTATTCTTTCCTTGGTATCTAAACCCTTTTACTTTTGCACGCCATCAATAGATGGCGTTCAGAAGTTATATTTTTTATAAATGGAAGACTTAAAGCCCGTCGAGCACGCTCGAGTGTCAATAGAAATATACGGGCCCACGAGAGGGAAACGATGAAAAATTCCCCAGTGAAATACCTTCGGTGTTGCGCTGAAGTTTTGGTGTAACCAAGAATCTGATACGAGCTTTATAAAAAAATATATCTTGAAATTGGATTGAACAACTACGCTCGTGGTATGGTGGTTAGAGCCGTTGAATTTTACATAACCTGGGTGTCAACAACTTCTGAATTTTACATAACCTGGGTGCATACGAGACACTATTATACCAAAACTTTTTCATTTAACTTAATTTTGGATGGAATTCAATCTAAGTTGGTACATATACATTTGAGATTGCGATGATTAATCTAAACGCAAATAAAAGTTAATGGCCGCGTCTGTTTTGGCCCGGTTTTCGGGCCTAAATAGCTGGCATTGTTAAGATTGCTATTTTGGCCCGGAAACCGGGCCAAAATAGCTGACGATTGAGGGTCAGCTATTTAGGCCCGGTTTTCCAGGCCATAATAGTCGTGGTTCGAGCTACGACTAATTTGGCCCGAAAAACGGGCCTACCTTTTTCCAGGCCTAAATAGACTCGGCCGCGCGGGGCCAACTATTTTGGCCCGGTTTTCAGGCCCAATAGTAGTTTGGCCCGCTTTCCGGGCCCCATTTTTTGCGTTCCACCGGACCTAAGGCGTTCCACAGCGCGCCTATTTCACTCAGATTTCGCATCCTCCCGCCATCATCCTTGATTTGGCTTTGAATTGCACTAAAATCTAAAAGTCCGGTAGACTGTACTGCGCATGACACGCCGATAACTCTGTCGTAATTTCCGTCTCCCATTGAATCCATCTTAAAGCATCTATTATCCCTGGCCTTACATTCGTCGCACTATTCCAAAAGCGGATTATTCTTCACACATAAAGTGCGTAAGTCCCACTTTTCCATAGCTTTGGCCATAGATTTCATGACATACCCCAAGTAAAAACTAAACAGACGAACAAAAAAGCTTTTAACCAATCATAAGCCCCCAAACCGCAGATAGCTTCTTTAAAGCCAGACCAATCGGCGGCGGCTATTACTATTTTCTTGCATGGGACCTCGACTCGACCTCGCCGGCGACATAACCGGAAAGCTTGAAAGGCAAATTTGCGGTATGGTTCGTTAGTCGTTACATTATATTATATTAAACGTTTTAAAGCTCAAGTTTCGAAAATTTTCGAGTCATTTAATAAGTCTTCAACTAAATATTATAAGAATGTTTTTATTTTCAACAGAAAAATAGCTCTGAGAATAATAGTAGACTTGAAAACTACTCTAAGCCACGGCTAGGTATCGGCGGTATCCCGATTCCCAAGCCACCAGCGGCTGGGTTCACCGTAGCCGCGAGAACAGTAAAAAATCCTCGTAATAAAACAGATACACGGCGTCTTAAATAGTCTAAGCAAAAGCTACCCAGATTAAAAGATCTTCGTACCTTACTCCGAAATAATCTTTGGCATTGTGTATAGTTTTAACTAAAGAATATTCAGTCTTTATGGTAGTTCCCTAATTAATGTACCTGGTATATCGGTTCTTAAAGCGGAAGGATCGCAAGGATCCGAAGGAGCCGCCTTACCGAATAATGTTCCTCCGCATAAGGTGGTTTCTTTCCTAGGAGCTTAGAGAATATCGTGTAGCTCCTCCAGGCACAATGGCACATGTTACTTACTTTATGTGTAAAGCCTAATCGGCTTCAGACTATACTAGACTAGAGCATGGTAGAAACGGTTTTTTTTCAGAACACCAGTTGTACTTTTCAATCCCATCCCTCATTCCTTCCATTATTTGTGTCAACGGTCAACGAAATTGTTGTAGTATCTAAATTTAATTGTCGTGAAAACCATGAAAACCAGCCAATTTGGTTAGGATCGTTAGGATGGGATGCCAGCCGCTTCTGCCTTGACCGGTCAACTCACTTTATCAACGAAATGGAAAAACAATCTCTTAGAAACTACACTTTTTAGCCACATCGTATGATGTACATCTACGATATGGACATTAGTATGACCTGCTCTGTTGGCGGTGGAATTGTAGGAATATCTCTGTACTGCCTTTTTTGAACTGCCTTTGGCGGTATAAATTTTTTCGCTCCTCATTGAAGGGAAAGTCAATGGGAGCAGATGGGAGAGGATTATAGTGAGGTGATATTTTTGGTTCGTCATTGAAGTAAGATTGAATATGAGAGGATTAAGCATTGCATTAAATTGTACTAGTAAGGTTAAGCATTGTTTGTTTCACATTTGCACTATGTTTCAAGCGAGAGAGAGAGAGAGAGAGAGGATTATGATATAGCCTTAAAATGGAAGGTTTAATACTCCCTTTAAAATTCCTATCACCCGTCGACAAGTATTTCACGCTTTCAATCCCACTCCTCTATTTCAACATTCAAAGAAATCGTGGGGAATTTTTAAAGGAAAAGCTTCTCGGAACCGGGCTATTACAATTATAACAGAAGTAAATTTCAAGTTTTCTGTTTATGTCGCACTGTTACAATTATAACATGAGTAAATTTATTGAAGTAAGAAAAATTTAGAAGATAACGGTGTGGGCATGTGGCTACTATTATGGCCCAGCCCTTGGGTCGTCTTGTTTACATTTTACAGAAAAAAAAAATAAAACTATCTGTTCGGAAAACACTGCTCTGTAGTGGTTTTAATGGTTTTTTGCAGTCAGTTAAAAGCAAAAATTATTTTTATGAGGTCACTATCTTCATGATTTCGATATTATGGATGACAAATTTTTGGAGGGGCCCGTGGCCACTTCTAAAATTTTTGGGGGGGGCTCTCGGGCCCCACGGGCCTATAGAACTCTACGCCTATGACCTCTTTCGGTAATAAGGAGTACCTTTTAAAATTTTATTCTGACCTTTGTTGAGGTTTAAATGATACTCATTAACGTATCACAAAATACCTTGTAGTCCTCAAAAATACATTCTCTAAGAGGAATTTTAGAGTACCTTTACAAAACAGTATTTTGGAGTATCTTTATGGGTACGTCTGGGGATGCATCGTAAACTACCTTTAAAGGTACTAGACAGTACGGTTATTTTTTAAAGTGCAGGAAGAAAACGCTGGTTTTGACGGATGGGTATTTTTTCGTCCGAAAGATCACAAGTCTAACATTAAAGTAATATCCTCCGTTCCATTTGGATATTTTAATTTTTAAAGTCTACAATATCAGTGTACTTAATTGTATCTTATATAATTGTAATATTTAGCACTTGTGTATTTTAAATATTTTGTTGACATCCTCTGACAGGAGAGCCACCCCGTTTTAAAGGGGTATACTACTAAAGGTTCAGTTTAGCTGGGAAAGGGGTTCTTAACCCATGTCCCCTATTTTCAACCTTATTTTGACTCACTTAGAACCGTTTCATAAGAGTTTTTTCTGGAACCTTAGAAGGTTTATTTCATAACCATATTAGGTTCATGATAAAACCATGGAAAGTTTTAGTTAAATCTGTCCATAGTTCTAATCCCAATTGGTTCTTATTTTGATCCTTATAGGTTCTTATTTTAATCCCAATAGATTCTTATTTTAATCCCAATATCCCAATAGGTTCGTATTTTAATCCCAATAGATTCTTATTTTAATCCCAATAGGTTCTTATTATAATCCCAATAGGTTCTTATTGTAATCCCAATAGGTTCTCATTGTAATCCCAATAGGTTCTCATTGTAATCCCAATAGGTTCTCATTGTAATCCCAATAGGTTCTCATTGTAATCCCAATAGGTTCTCATTTTAATCCCAATAGGTTCTCATTTTAATCCCAATAGGTTCTCATTTTAATCCCAATAGGTTCTCATTTTAATCCCAATAGGTTCTCATTTTAATCCCAATAGGTTCTCATTTTAATCCCAATAGATTCTTATTTTAATCCCAATATCCCAATAGGTTCTTATTTTAATCCCAATAGATTCTTATTTTAATCCCAATAGGTTTTTATTATAATCCCAATAGGTTCTTATTGTAATCCCAATAGGTTCTCATTGTAATCCCAATAGGTTCTCATTTTAATCCCAATAGGTTCTCATTTTAATCCCAATAGGTTCTCATTTTAATCCCAATAGGTTCTCATTTTAATCCCAATAGGTTCTCATTTTAATCCCAATAGGTTCTCATTTTAATCCCAATAGGTTCTCATTTTAATCCCAATAGGTTCTCATTTTAATCCCAATAGGTTCTTATTTTAATCCCAATAGATTCTTATTTTAATTCCAATAGGTTTTTATTATAATCCCAATAGGTTCTTATTGTAATCCCAATAGGTTCTTATTGTAATCCCAATAGGTTCTCATTGTAATCCCAATAGGTTCTCATTTTAATCCCAATAGGTTCTCATTTTAATCCCAATAAATTCTTATTTTAATCCCAATATCCCAATAGGTTCTTATTTTAATCCCAATAGATTCTTATTTTAATCCCAATAGATTCTTATTTTAATCCCAATAGGTTTTTATTATAATCCCAATAGGTTCTTATTGTAATCCCAATAGGTTCTTATTGTAATCCCAATAGGTTCTCATTTTAATCCCAATAGGTTCTCATTTTAATCCCAATAGGTTCTCATTTTAATCCCAATAGGTTCTCATTTTAATCCCAATAGGTTCTCATTTTAATCCCAATAGGTTCTCATTTTAATCCCAATAGATTCTTATTTTAATCCCAATATCCCAATAGGTTCTTATTTTAATCCCAATAGATTCTTATTTTAATCCCAATAGGTTTTTATTATAATCCCAATAGGTTCTTATTGTAATCCCAATAGGTTCTCATTGTAATCCCAATAGGTTCTCATTGCAATCCCAATAGGTTCTCATTTTAATCCCAATAGGTTCTCATTTTAATCCCAATAGGTTCTCATTTTAATCCCAATAGGTTCTCATTTTAATCCCAATAGGTTCTCATTTTAATCCCAATAGGTTCTCATTTTAATCCCAATAGGTTCTCATTTTAATCCCAATAGGTTCTCATTTTAATCCCAATAGGTTCTCATTTTAATCCCAATAGGTTCTCATTTTAATCCCAATAGGTTCTCATTTTAATCCCAATAGGTTCTCATTTTAATCCCAATAGGTTCTCATTTTAATCCCAATAGATTCTTATTTTAATCCCAATATCCCAATAGGTTCTTATTTTAATCCCAATAGATTCTTATTTTAATCCCAATAGGTTTTTATTATAATCCCAATCGGTTCTTATTGTAATCCCAATAGGTTCTCATTGTAATCCCAATAGGTTCTCATTGTAATCCCAATAGGTTCTCATTTTAATCCCAATAGGTTCTCATTTTAATCCCAATAGGTTCTCATTTTAATCCCAATAGGTTCTCATTTTAATCCCAATAGGTTCTCATTTTAATCCCAATAGGTTCTCATTTTAATCCCAATAGGTTCTCATTTTAATCCCAATAGGTTCTCATTTTAATCCCAATAGGTTCTCATTTTAATCCCAATAGGTTCTCATTTTAATCCCAATAGGTTCTCATTTTAATCCCAATAGGTTCTCATTTTAATTCCAATAGGTTCTCATTTTAATCCCAATAGGTTCTCATTTTAATCCCAATAGGTTCTCATTTTAATCCCAATAGGTTCTCATTTTAATTCCAATAGGTTCTCATTTTAATCCCAATAGGTTCTCATTTTAATCCCAATAGGTTTTAATTATAGTCCCAGTAGGATTTAATTTTAGGCTCAATTTGTCGTAGTTTTAATCCCAATTGGTTTATTTTGCAAACAACATATTCTGTCTCTAATCCACAAGCGTTTTATTCGAAACTACAAAAGTGATTTTAAATTTAAGTACATAAGTTATTTTAAATCATAATACAAAAGTCATTTTAAAATCAAGATACAAGTGATTTTAAATCAAAATACAAAAGTGACTCTAAAGCAAAATACAAGAGTGATTTAAATTCAAAATACAAAACTTTTCTCACGAAATTTACTGCTAAACTAACTTGTTCACAAGATTTGAAACAGAAATCGATATTTTCTTGGAATCCAATTTAAAAATTACTTTTTGAAAATATTCCAGTCTTCTAGAGAGTTTTGCTGCATATTTGAAATTGAAAGTGTAATAAGTGCTGAACAAGCACAGAACTGCTTTTCGAATAGAAGTGCAATAGATAGTAGTGTTTCTTTCAATTTTCAGCACTACTTCTGATGTAAAGAAATCCTCATCTTAGAAGAGTATTGTGGGTGTAGGAAACTCCGATTCGGTCTGGAAAAAGTGTGGTTTATCTTATCTGGAAACCTTTTGAAGCAAGGAACTGGAATTTAAAAAAATACTATTAACTTACCCCATGACTGTAGAAGTATTTAGGATTTTCTGAAAGAAGAAGGCATAAGAGCAATATCGCGGCATCCATTTCGATTCCTGTTTTGATAATAGACTATTAAAAATTGCAATTAACCATTTACAAATTTCTAGAACCCGCCACCCAACGGAATGATTTTACAAAAAAAATACCTTCAAACTCGCTTTCCAGTAAAACTTCTTTCTTCTTTTCCAATAAATTCATGATATTTTTGGCGTTGGATTTTGATTTTGCTAAATCTAGAACCTTCTTTTTTATTTGCATAAAATGACTCACAAAAGTGTGCATAGGGTCAGCGCCATTTGTCTTGCCGCAAATTCTGGCTAGCTCTTCAATTAACTAAAACATATAAAAAGAAACTCATAAACATTTTTCTCGAATTATGTAAAATATTTTACCTCATTTTCCTTCAACAGCCCTGGAAGCTTTTCCAAAACTGGTGAAATCATATTTTTGAAGCAAAATTCCCGTCTGAAAGCAAAGGTTTTCTCCATTTTTTCTTTTATAACATTTTCATCAGGCTCCCCTTTCTTCAATTCTTTGTTCATCACTTCGATGTGCAAATCAATGCTATGTGCATCTTCACCATCATATGATTTTTCTTCCTAAAAATTGCAAGTTTCATTAAATCGACGCTGTTCTTTTGTGCAATAAACTCGATTTTTAGGCCTAGACGGCTTCATCTTAAAAAATTATAATATAAAGCCTAGTTTCCATTTGGATAATTTTTTTAATCTTTGGCATTAGACAAATGCATAGATTTATTCTGGCTCATGAGGTCGCAAGAACTTTAATATAACTTTCCAATGTTCTTAATTATCTTTAAGATGTCTTTAGGCATTTAGTACTGTGCAACAAAGCACCATAATCAAAGTATGTAATGATAGATTGCCCTTATTGAATAAAATATAATTTCTAGCACAGCATCAAATAAATATACTCAAATTTCCCTTAAACAAGTTAAAACCAAATTCGTTTTCTCTAACTGTATTTGCCTTTGCTTGGTTAATTTCTCCAAAACCTCCGTCTCCACACTTTTTCTCCTTCCACACTTTTCAGTAGATTTGTATTTTTGTTTCATTGCCAATACTTTCTTCTCACTTGTCAAAGGCATGCGTTCGTGTTTGAACTTTTGCTTTAAAGACACCACCCAATTCGCCTAAAATATTTTTATACATCCATTATTTTCTTTCGGTAAAACAATAAGGCTTGAATATTATATACAGAATCACTAATAATAGCACTAGATTATTATGTGACAGGGAATTATTTTTCTGAAAGATAGAAACTGTGGGTGGAGTTTGTGTTAAATTATTTTATTGGTGCCATGTTGGCCTAAGCTTACGGAGCTCGATCATTTTCATTTAAGCTAACTATTCTTGTAAGGCAGTGGATACTGGCTGGTAAGCATTATTTGTGTCACGTAAAAATTCGAGATGATAAGTATAGACTATAGACTGTCATGTCGCTCTCTAAATGTGGTATTAATAATCCTCTAACCATCTTCCTCAACCACAAACAGAAAGAGCATTTCTTACCTTTCATTCAGTTCGTGTTTAATGAGATTGTAATAAGCTGGTTAAGTGTGAATTAATAACTAAACATTTCAGGCACTTCTATAATTTTCGACGTCACATTATGGTAGCGATGGACCGATACCAGTTTTAACCGATACCGATACATCAGTTTAGCCACATATTGGTACCGATAACGATATGGCTTTAGAATTGGCATATCTCTATGTATGATCCGATACCGGTTTAAAACGATACCGATATATCGGCCCATCTCTGGGTTAATATGGCCTATATTTTTGACAAACTCTGCTTAACAATAATATGCACTCACGTATTTTGAACGTTATGAAACTTTATCAGCCAGAAAAGGGTATTTTTGCACAAGCTTCATCGCAACCATTTTATATTCATCTGACGTGGGGTATCTTAAGAAAACTTTTAGGTTGTAAAAAGTGTCTAATATAATTTTGTTATACAGTTGCAGAGATACGTACAGCACATATGATCTCATATCCTCGTATAGAGTTGAAAGAATTTTTCCTCGGTATTCTTTCCCAAATATTGAAATATCTTTATTCTTAATCAAATTTTCTACTTCCGCCGTAAACTTGGGAATAGAGTAATTGATAGGTAGCTCTCCATCACAAACATCTCTATCGTTTGTTGTCTCAAAATCTTCTTCTGTGTCATTAGATCCACAGGCCGATGTATTGGATGATTGTGCGCTTTTAGAACTAGCGCTAGTTTCAAAGTTGCAACTAGAAATCCAAAATAGAAAAGCACATATATTTTAATAAATCCTAATTACTACTAAAATGGCCAATTAATTTTTAAACTTATTTATAAAGTTTTTTAGTTTTTACAGAGGAATGCTGCTCAATATAAAAAAATCCGCTTCTAAATAAAATAACTCTGCTAATGAAGTTTTAATGACGCCAGTTTTAAGAAAAAAGGAATTGATGAAATTAAAAGGCGTTATTTATCTTACCTTGGTGAACTAGCAATTTCGAAGCTTGATGAAATCGAAGTGGGTAATGGCACAGCGCGCAGTTTTGATTTATTTGGAGGAATGTTTCCACATGGTTCAATATTGATCCAATCATTCCATGAATCTTCATAGACTTGTAGAAATTTCAAGTCTTTTCCGAAGATGATTGAGACTTTTTCTTTGAGGTCATTTACGGAAATGTCCGATGCCACTTCAACTACTTGTTTACTTTCATCAAATGTGACATGGTATTTAAAAACACAATCGTTCTCATCCATACTAGATATTTGAAATAAAATGATGGACAGCTTAACAAAGCCAGTGTTCTAATTTAAGATATTCTTCTCCGCGAGATTTGAATGAATGCAAGGGAGGGTGATAAACATGATGCAAGGTAAATCTATTAGGATCCAACATTTTCCATACGTTTAATTCTTTGACTGAATAAGCTGCCCTATGTTTACAGTAACTTAGTGTTTGATAGATTCTAATACAAATAATCCAATCATGTTGAATTTTCAAAACATAAATAACCTTGCCATAAATAGGAATATCTTCACCCTCCATAAGTCCGAGAACGAAAAAAAATGGTTGCGAATTTAATACTTCTAGTTATCAAGTACTTAGTCTTTATAATGAAGTCATCATTTTTGAGATGAAATTTAAAAATTATTGTTTCCCTTAAACTCTTCGGTATTTCTTTTAGTTTTTTTTCAGTGCATTTTCCTACATCATTATCTTGTTCAAAACTATTTCCTGCACTTTGCAACCAACAAAGAAGTTTCTGATGCCGCATAGATATAGTTTTAACAATATTTTTAAAATTTCTTGATTTTGCAGCCATCACTTTAAAATATTGATGTTTGGCTTCAAATCGCATGCACCAAAACTTAACAAGGGGACCATATTCATCTATTAATCTAGTGTAATGTATTAAGAAGTGAACTTTGGGAACAAAAGCGGTGGGAAAAAGATGCTTTAGTGCTTCACAAAAAACTATTATTTTATATTTTAGGTATGGCAGCCAATCTTTTGATATAATTGGTGACATAATAATTTGCAAAATCTCGGTTAAAAACATTAAAAGTTCCCAATGCTTATCAAGATCAGATATAACATCTCCTAGAATAAGTGATAAAATATGAAAAAGGCATTTCTTTTGCGAAGCACTTCCACAGATTCTACCTCCTTCCGTGAGGATTCTTTAATGGACCGAAACGGGCTTGTTCTTACGATTTAAGGGAAAGATTCAATTCTAGAATTAAGATAGTCCAAAGAAAAGATTCCGGACTTAATAAAAACGCTTATAATTAATTTCAAAACAATTGGTACTATTCCTTCTAATAAATCGTGCATTATGTCAGGGGGGAATGATTCCGTTATCTTAAAGTTAGGTATTGTACTGAAGGAGCAAGCCCTATCAACACCGTAAATGCTTGCATTGCCTTTATTTTTCTCCACTTCTCTTATGTGATATTTATGTACAACTTCTGTTCTTAACTCTAAGTAGTTTTCATTGAACATCTCACCAATATCTTCTTTACGAGCCATGCACACCCGACAGATACGGTTATGAGTGAAGTTTTGCGTAAAACCACCGAACGAATGAGCAGAAAGATTTTCAGCAGAAATGACTGCTATTGCAACCTTAGCTACTGTGCTGTGTTTTTCAATTAAAATACCCTAGTTTTGGAGGGATATTAGGTCGTCAATAACTGGTTGTAATATCTTGTCATAGCCATATTTAGAGACTTGACTGTATTCAAATGCCGCTAGTAGATATATTTGACTTAACTTGCTTCTTCTATGGTCAGTAACATTTAAAATTGTAAAGTAAAACAAGGTAACTTTGTTTTTGCCTTTTTTCCCACCCAGTGGATTACATAGATCAATTTCGTCTAAGTACATGTTAAGTCTTAAAATAAAACTATTTTTTAGTGTTAAAGAAACCATTCCTCTTCAATATTTCCCCATCTGTAAATATGATAATACATCACTATTTTTCCCCACTTTCATATCTACAATTGTTTTATCCTCTATTATTTCTTTCCAAATATCATCATGGTCCAATAGCATTTTTAAAACTCTCTTAATTGGCACTACTAGAACAGTGTCTTTTATTTCTCGATGTCCAAAATATTAAACTCCTAGTACGTACTCTTCAGGCTCAACAAGGTTCAGTGTTTTTTTGCAAAACGCGTGGACAGTGTGCTCACCTTTAACTAACCCAGTTATGGAAGTTGTCATATCTGGATTATCTGATAGAATTTCTTTCGGCAGATCCAAATAACTTTCTAAAATTAAATTGAAATCATTGGCTATATTCTGGGCAACTGATGTAGGAAGTTGATGTTGTTCCCTTATTTTTAGCAAAAAGAGTGCTACAATATTTCTCAGCCTATGCAATTCCGTTCCCCCGGCACCGTGAATAATCTGCTCATTTTCGAAAATGTTATCGTTATAATTAGGAACGATACTTTCATTTTCGATTAAATCAGGCTGGAAATTAACTTCACTGTTTTCGCGAATTAGTCCACAGTCTAATCTAGCATTTGACTTTACTAGTTGGGCATGTTTTCTGTATACATGCTTTTTTAAAGACTGAAAATTTTTAAAAGTGTTATTACAATTTTGAACTGGACAGGACACTTGAAATCTTGTTTGTGGTGAATGGAGAATTCTAATATGAGATAGAGACTTAAGTAAATTCGTTCTTTGATTTCCGCAAATGGAGCCTTGGTACATGCTTTGTGTCGCCATTGTCTTTAACCAATTTCAAAAATGTAGAACTCATTTACTGTCGGTTAAGCTCACATTAAATCTACTTCAATATAAAAAGTGTTATAGACGAAAGTATTAGCTTTCTTTGGTCGTCTGATCTTTTGACGTTTGGGTCAGGAAGAAATTACGGTTGAGGGTTGATAGAAAATTATTATTTATTGATAAGGCGTTAACATTGAATGAGAAGAGTATCGTACGTCCGTATATTACGAGAGCAGATCCGCGAACGCGCGAAATATCCCGACAACGTGCTTTGATGGGGATGCAAAAGCGGAAAAACTGGTTTTGGGGCTAGACCCCTCGTATCTACTCTTAAAACTTAAAACGGTTTCGCCCTCTTTTTGGCGGGCGTTGCAAACTCGTACAAAAAAAAATAACGTAAATAACATAAGGTAAAAGGAAACGTTAATAAAAGTATTAAACGGGCGATACGCACTAGTGGTCTTAATTCATATTATTTAACCATAAGCTTTTATGTAAGTGTTATTCGCACAAAAACGGCCAGTTTTGCACTTGCGAAAACGTTGTTTATACTGTTATCTTCGACAAACTGCCCAGGATCCTTAATAAACTTTTAGCCTCAACATTGTGAACAAGAGTTAACGAACCCACGCTAGATGAGGAGTCTTTGTTCATTGCTAACCATTAGAAACCCCAAATGTTTTGTTTAGGCACGATCTTGAAATGTCACACTTTTCTCTCTCAACTCACTCAAAACTTTCGCGTTTATTTAAAATTAATTGCAATAGTAGGCATTTCAGCTCGCTAAGCCTAACTCCATTTTCCGAAAACATTTACATGGAATTTTTTTAAGAACGAGAAAAATAATCTAGCCAATCAGTGACCATTCATCGTATTCAATAAAAATTCATCGTTTCACTCACGCAAGCATACTAAATAGTAATTCCCTCTTAATAATTATTTAAAGTGCATAAGACACTCAAATAGAAAAATTTGGGATTTACTCGTATTCATAGTTATGTTATTATCCTTAACATTTAAACTTAGCAGTATTTACGCGGGAATACAGAAATAAAATCTTTGATAAACCTTGATCTGTTTGTACCTTGAGAGTAAGTTACGTAACTGGCTTAAACCCAGGATCAAAACAATCATAATCTTAACATTAAGTAAACTAAGTCGTACGGGTTCAAGGTGATAAATTATTGCTAGTGTAATTGATAATTGGAAGCAGTATTAGATAAACTGAAAATTTGTGAAATATATTTATCGTATACATTCACTAGCGAGTTGAACTTTAGTTAGCAAAACCATATTTAATAAAAATTAAACCACTTACTTTCTTCAAAGTCAAATTAATAAATTCAGCCAAATTTTCTACGAAAATATTAATATTAGACGCTCACAATGAATATAAAAAAATATTTTTTCAAGAGCTCATACATACTTTCAATTTTTAACTTTTGCTGCCGTTAAGACTTTTTCGAAAAATCCGCTGCACCACGACCGAAGTTGACATTCAAATGAAAGAAACTTCGCGAACTATCTACCTAGTTTCCCATCTCTAGCACTGGAGTAACACGAGATTTTGCCCCTGCGATTCCAAGAAATGAATGCTACCTAGCGTGATCTTGCCAGTTCCCTTTTGTATGTGCAAAGGATTATTTTTTTTAAAAGATCCAAAAGATTAGGCCTAGTAGGAGACCACCAAATGTTTCCAAAAATCAGAGGGGCTAGCCACTCTTAAAATACGGAGTACAAGTTAAATGGCAAAATTTGAAATCACAATTACGCGAATAACTTTCACGCGAAGCGAAGCATATTGGATTCAGTGGAAATTATATCGAAATCTATCGAAGGCACCACAACAATCACCGAAAATATGATGAAAATCATTAAACAGTTATTCTATTTTAGAATTTAAAGCAAAAATAAAATCGGGTTGCTTCGCATTTTTTATATTTTCAGAGGTTTAATTTTTTTGTAACCGATGTTGCTCGTGGATCACCATGAAATGGTGCACTTAACGCCTGAAAGTGAAATTTGTTAAAGATGAAGTAAATAATTTATGGAATACAATACACAGGAGTGACATGATAGACGTTCAAGGTCTGTGGTTGGATTAAACATAAAAGTGAATTAAGTTAATTTGATAATGTAAAGTAACATTAATACATTCCCCAATTCAAATTAATGCTTTTCTTGAAGAGTGAGAAAAGACATACCTATCGCTTCCCTCATCTTTGAGGTATCTACTGTAAGCGCTCAGATGGTGTGCTACACAGGCGTTTAGGCCCAATAATTCCGAAGTGGTATTTATAAGGTGGTAAATGTATGGTAAATAATGTTATGGTATAAAATAGTAAATAATGTTATGGTATAAAATAGTAAATAATGTTATGGTATAAAATAGTAAATAATGTTATGGTATAAAATAGTAAATAATGTTATGGTATAAAATAGTAATTAATGTTATGGTATAAAATAGTAAATAATGTTATAGTATAAAATAGTAAATAATGTTATGGTATAAAATAGTAAATAATGATAGTTGTAAAATAGTTAATAATGACGGATATAAAAATGTAAATAATGACATATAAATTTGAGAATCTATTCCATAAATGTAGTTAATTATTTACATGGATAATATATTGAAATATTATACTTTTAAATGTTTCTTGGTCATCAGACTGTCGAAGTAAATTTGTAAGAATTTATATTTCCTTCATCTTCTACGCACAGATAAAAAACCACATCATAAAACTATATATACCTATGTCCACGAGTTATTAATATACTAGCTCTTTATATACTCAGGCTGGTATAAAGTTACCCGACGAATTACTCCGGAAGTACGGTGAGGTAAGAGTGAGAACTTTTCTACACGAACCATAATAAAGGCTCATAGGCTCCCTAAGCTAATGACGCGAAAGCAAAAGATGGACACTTTATTCTTACCGGTCTGAGTAAGAGGTAGCTCGTATATTATAAAGTCATGATATAACCTATTTCAGGATGTTTACATTTCCAAACCTAAAATCTAGACTATCTCCATTTCATTACATAGTTTGGATGCGTAGAGAATTTCAATTTGAGAAGCTCAAACTCAAAGGAGAGAAGATATTTAAAAATTGAATCTTGATTTTATACTTCCACGCTATTTCAAAACTATGTTCGACAAGAAAAGTGTGATAGGGTCCTATATGCAAAATTACATAGTGAGAAACGTCTTTTACTCTAGCACTCCGTCCAGTTCTAACCAAGTTACTATCACCCCATATAAGAATCAAACAAACCCCAAACCAGCCAAATATGACCTGACGAAACCTTCGGAGATCGGTTCAAGGACATGGTTGGAAACTACAGTATTCGGAGCCCTAGTTATCTCTTCCTAACATCGAATTTTCAACCATCGAAGATAGAAAAAATAAATCGTGGGGTTCAACACTAAATTGAGAGGGCAATAGAAAGGAACGTTTGGTTTTATGAGCAAATTACGAAGTTACACCTTCCATTTATAATTCCTTGGGGAAATTTAGAGATAATGGTAATCGTTAAAAATTTAATTCTGTTTCAATAGGACTTGTAGCAGATTAATTGTCTTAGAGCCGTACGCAAAAAACAACTCCGTCGTAAACAAACAAAAATGATAGACTTTATTCCCAAAAATATTTTACGGGAAACCGTACACGTTTTCTCTCCAAGATATCCACGATGTTTTCAAGATTACCCCTTTTTCTAGTTACCCCCAAAAGCGTTTACCTTTACTGGTGCAATCCCTTCCCTCCTCCAGCCCGTATACAGAATATCTATAAATTCCACTACCTATCGATCGGCTAGTTAACAAAGGACAGGGGACACAATACTTCTAGAGGGAGAGAAAGTCAACACGTGTACATGTACCTTAAAAATGTACCAAAATACCAAAATTTCAAAATTCCTTACTCCCCTCTACATCAAGACTAGCTTCTTGATACAGTTACTCGACAGTAATGGTTTAGTTATGAATGCTTGGTTTTCGAAAAGTATATTAATGTTCGCGTAAAAACCTATATATAGCACTAAATCTGACTAAACAAATTCTACTGAATTAAAAGTAATTTTTTAAATTTAGTAACATGCTCTACATACAAACAAATAATCATGCGAGAACCTTGTGACGCGTTGAAGGCTTTTTTTTGGAAATAAAAGCAGGGCACCAACTCTTTTAGAGATTTTTTAATTGAAAAAAATAGGATTCCCTTCGCCAAATTATAGGATTTGATAGGACCAGATTCATCAAATTATAAGATTATAACGTTCTAAGATAAACTCTTTCCATTCAAAATGGAACCTTAACGTTATAAGATAAACTCTTTCCATTCAAAGGGGAACCCTAACGTTCTAAGATAAACTCTTTCCATTCGAAATGGAACCCTAACGATCTTTTCTAAACTCTATCCATTCAAAATTGAACCCAAACGTTCTAAGGTAAACTCTTTCCATTCAAAATGGAACCCTAACGTTATAAGATAAACTCTTTCCATTCAAAATGGAACCCTAACGTTATAAGATAAACTCCTTCCATTCGAAATAGAACCCTAACGTCTTAAGATAAACCCTTTCCAAAGTTTCCATTCAAAATTGAGCCCTAACGAACTTTTCTAAACTCTTTCCATTCAAAATGGAACCCTAACGAACTTTTCTAAACTCTTTCCATTCAAAGTGGAACCCTAACGTTCAAAGATAAACTCTTTCCATTCAAAATGGAACCCTAACGTTCTAAGATAAACTCTTTTCATTCAATATGGAACCCTTACGTCCTAAGATAAATTTCTTCCATTAAATATGGAACCCTTACGTTCTAAGATAAATTTCTTCCATTCAATATGGAACCCTAACGTTCTAAGATAAACTCTTTCCATTCAATATGGAACCCTAACGTTCTAAGATAAACTCTTAACATTCAATATGGAACCCTAACGTTCTAAGTTAAACTCTTTCCATTCAATATGGAACCCTAACGTTCTAAGATAAACTCTTTCCATCCAATATGGAACCCTAACGTTCCAAGATAAACTCTTTCCATTCAATATGGAACCCTAACGTTCTAAGATAAACTCTTTCCATTCAATATGGAACCCTAACGTTCTAAGATAAACTTTAAACGTTAAAGGAATACTTTCTTTTAATTTCATTGCAATAAATCCTTATAAGGTTAATTTATTTCGATAGATAGACAAATAAGGATTCTGAAAATATATATTTTAGTTTAATTAATGATTTTTAAATTACGATTAAAAGATCCAAAATGCTATTGTTTTGCGATCATGAGGACACCTAGTGATACAGAGTCGAACCACCGAAAAACGTTACTAGTTCGTGTCTACCAATTTTGACGTCATAAGTCTCTTAGGCTCCGTAGTGTTTTTCCTACTGGTAGGGGGATTCATTCTGTGAGCGCAGTATGATACAGATTGACGGGAGTTCCGCCACTACGCGGGGTAACGCTGCCGACTTTCGGCGGGGCATCGGCGATCCCATACGTTCGCCGAGGCTTAGGGAGTTTAAACCAATTATTATCATTGTGCCGTTTCCGTTAGAACTTAAACACTGTTTATTTCTTAACGTGGTTTTAATTTTACTCTCTCGGTTTAAATATTAGGCATTTTATTTTAATAATAAATCACAAAATATTCTAAAACTCGTCCATCGTAGTTTATTATAGACGTTAACTCCATAGAAGCGTAAAACTCAAGGCGCCAAACACTACAACTGCTCATGCGCGGCCATAAGTGTGAAAAGGCTAATTCTCGTTCCTACTACTTTTTACTCCTAAAACGACAGTTTTCATTCGAACTACTAGCAACCAATCAGAGGCCGAACTTTACCTACGTAGGTAATGGGTTGAAAATGGCGACCGATTTAAAATCTGGCGTTCAAAATTTAAATTTTTATTCACGTTTATTTTAAATAATAAATATTTCTCGCAATTTCTACTGACCCCCATGTTTTTAGTGGTGGTTAATTTATAGAAAACCAATGTTAGTTTGACCAACTCAGATAAATCCGATTCTATCCCTTTAAATTTAGAACCCAAGATTCTAGAAACAACTTTAACATTACATAAAGAACCTTAATTCACACTCCAGAACCCTTTAAGTTCTAACTAGAAATGTTGGGTTCTAGGAAAAACCATCAAAGAACCTTTTTTCTAAGAGTGTAGTAATCCTGGGTTTTTCAAGAGATCTAGCTTATTTTTATGCCCAATCACTATGGTCAAAACATGTATCTACCAGGGTTCGAACATGGGACCTTCCGCGTGTGAAGCGGACGTGATAACCACTACACCATATATACATGATCACATTGAGATTTCCAAAAGATCCAGCTTCTTTTTATTCCCAATCACGATTGTAAAAACATTTACCTACCAGGGCTTGAACATGGGACCTTCCGCGTGTGAAGCGGACGTGATAACCACTACACAATAGATACATGATAACACCGCGTTTTCCAAAACTCTAGCTTACTTTTATGCCCAATCACGATGGTAAAAGCATGTATCTACCAGGTCTCGAACCTGGGACCTTCCGCGTGTGAAGCGGACGTGATAACCACTACACCATATATAAGTGATAACATTGAGATTTCCAAAAGATATGGCTTCTTTTTATGCCCAATCACGATTGTAAAAACATTTACCTACCATGGCTCGAACCTGGGACCTTCCGCGTGTTAAGAGGACTTGATAACCACTACACCATAGATTCACGATCACATTGAGATTTCCAAAAGATCTAGCTTCTTTTTATGCCCAGTCACGATTGTAAAAAAATTTACCTACCAGGGCTCGAACCTGGGACCTTACGCGTGGAAAGCGGACGTGATAAACACTACACCATATATACATGATCACACTGAGTTTTCCTAAAGATCTAGCTTATTTTTATGCCCAATCACGATGGTTAAAACATGTATCCATCAGGGCTCGATCTTGGGACCTTCCGCGTGTTAGGCGGACGTGATAATCACTACACCATAGATATGTGATAACACTGCGTTTTCCAAGAGATCTAGCTTATTTTTAAGCCCAATCACGATGGTCAAAACATGTATCTACCAGGGCTCGAACCTGGGACCTTCCGCGTGTGAAGCAGACATGATAACCATTACACCATATATACGTGATAACATTGAGATTTCCAAAAGATCTAGCTTCTTTTTATTCCCAATCACGATTGTAAAAACAATTACCTACCAGGGCTCGAACCTTGGGCCTTCCGCGACTCAGGCGGACTTGATAACCACTACACCATAGATACATGATCACAATGAGTTTTCCAAAAGATCTAGCTTATTTTTATGCCCAATCACGATGGTCAAAACATGTATCTACCAGGGCTTGAACCTGGGACCTTCCGCGTGGAATCGGACGTGATAACCACTACACCATAGACACGTGATAACACTGCGTTTTCGAAGAGATCTAGCTTATTTTTATGTTCAATCACGATGGTCAAAACATGTATCTACCAAAGCTCGAACCTGGGACCTTCCGCGTGTTAAGAGGACTTGATAACCACTACACCATAGATACACGATCACATTGAGATTTCCAAAAGATCTAGCTTCTTTTTATGCCCAGTCACGATTGTAAAAAAATTTACCTACCAGGGCTCGAACCTGGGACCTTCCGCGTGGAAAGCGGACGTGATAAACACTACACCATATATACATGATCACACTGAGTTTTCCTAAAGATTTAGCTTATTTTTATGCCCAATCACGATGGTTAAAACATGTATCCATCAGGGCTCGATCTTGGGACCTTCCGCGTGTTAGGCGGACGTGATAACCACTACATCATAGTTATGTGATAAAACTGCGTTTTCCAAGAGATCTAGCTTATTTTTAAGCCCAATCACGATGGTCAAAACATGTATCTACCAGGGCTCGAACCTGGGACCTTCCGCGTGTGAAGCGGACGTGATAACCACAACACCATATATACGTGATAACATTGAGATTTCCAAAAGATCTAGCTTCTTTTTATTCCCAATCACGATTGTAAAAACAATTACCTACCAGGGCTCGAACCTTGGACCTTCCGCGACTTAGGCGGACTTGATAACCACTACACCATAGATACATGATCACACTGAGTTTTCCAAAAGATCTAGCTTATTTTTAAGCCCAATCACGATGGTCAAAACATGTATCTACTAGGGCTCGAACCTGTGACCTTCCGCGTCTGAAGCTGAAGTGATAGCCCCTACACCACAGATACATAATCACACTGAGTTTTCGAAAAGATGTAGCTTATTTTTATGCCCTATCGCCATGGTCAAAACATGTATTTACCAGGCCTCGAACCTGGGGCCTTCCGCGTGTGAAGCGGACGTGATAAGCACTACACCATAGACACGTGATAACACCGCGTTTTCCAAAACTCTAGCTTATTTTTATGCCCAATCACGATGGTAAAAATATGTATCGAGCAGGTCTCGAACCTGGGACCTTCCGCGTGTGAAGCGGACGTGATAACCACTACACCATATATAAGCGATAACATTGAGATTTCCAAAAGATATGGCTTCTTTTTATGCCCAATCATGATTGTAAAAACATTTACCTACCATGGCTCGAACCTAGGACCTTCCGCGTGTTAAGAGGACTTGATAACCACTACACCATAGATACATGATCACATTGAGATTTCCAAAAGATCTAGCTTCTTTTTATGCCCAATCACGATTGTAAAAAAATTTACCTACCAGGGCTCGAACCTGGGACCTTCCGCGTGTAAAGCGAACGTGATAAACACTACACTATATATACATGATCACACTAAGTTTTCCTAAAGATCTAGCTTATTTTTATGCCCAATCACGATGGTCAAAACATGTATCTACCAGGGCTCGAACCTGGGACCTTCCGCGTGTGAAGCGGACGTGATAACCACAACACCATATATACGTGATAACCTTGAGATTTCCAAAAGATCTAGCTTCTTTTTATTCCCAATCACGATTGTAAAAACAATTACCTACCAGGGCTCGAACCTTGGACCTTCCGCGACTTAGGCGGACTTGATAACCACTACACCATAGATACATGATCACACTGAGTTTTCCAAAAGATCTAGCTTATTTTTAAGCCCAATCACGATGGTCAAAACATGTATCTACCAGGGCTCGAACCTGGGACCTTCCGCGTGTGAAGCGGACGTGATAACCACAACACCATATATACGGGATAACATTGAGATTTCCAAAAGATCTAGCTTCTTTTTATTCCCAATCACGATGGTCAAAACATGTATCTACCAGGGCTCAAACCTGGGACCTTCCGCGTGTGAAGCGGACGCGATAACCACTACACCATAGATACGTGATAACACTGCGTTTTCCAAGAGATCTAGCTTATTTTTATGTCCAATCACGATGATCAAAACATGTATCTACCAGGGCTTGAACCTGGTGCCTTCCGCGTGGAAGCGGACGTGATAACCACTACACCATAGACACGTGATAACACCGAGTTTTCCAAAAGATCTAGCTTATTTTTATGCCCAATCACGATGGTAAAAATATGTATCGAGCAGGGCTCGAACCTGGGACCTTCCGCGTGTGAAGCAGACGTGATAACCACTACACCATAGATACGTAGTAATTGGCAGTTTTTCAAGGGATCTAGCTTATATTTATGCCAAATCACGATGGTCAAAACATGTATCTACCAGGGCTCGAAGCGTAGAAGCGGACGTGATAACCACTACACCATAGATACGTGATAACACTGCGTTTTCCAAAAGATCTAGCTTACTTTTATGCCCAATCACGATGTTAAAAACATGTATCTACCAGCGGCCGTATTCTGCAGAAAAGTTAAGCTCCTCCTTCTGCCCTTGGCATTTTAATTGGCTACGTCTACCGATGACGTTACATGCCTTGGCTCAGTGATTGGTGCAAATTCCGCGCAGACTCAGATGTAAACTATTAAATTATACCCCAAATTCAAAATGGTTTTTCATAAACTGACAAATGAGTTACCGGTTAAACACCGGTTTTAATGGTTTCTTCGGTAACGCTATGTGCTGAACGCACTTACAGCAGACGACATTTCAACACTTTTTATCAACCTCCCGACGTTGATCAACGTGCCGAGTAAAGTGGTGAGTGTAATTTATGAAGGATTAATTAATTTATGAAGTATTCAACTAATCTCATTAATTTTCCCCCTTAAAAAATCCGATTTAAATAAAAACACACCATATAATTTATTTTTTTATGATTTATTACTTGTTCAGATTGTGTGGCAACTGACGATCGCAGTATAGAAGTCACTGCAGTAAAAAAGTGAGAGGGCTGATCGCCCGTGGTAACTGAATGGTTAAAGCCTTATTTGAGCACTTAGCATGACCAAAATCGCAAGAGCAACTCCATGATTCTTTCATGCTCTTGTGGCACTAACATTTTTGGCAGTTATCATATTCTCATGGACGAACAAGCTTATCCAGAGACTGATTGTCAAGCCATTTTCGCCTCGCAACTAACACTGGAAGTCGCGGATCACCCGCTTAGGGCTTTACAACTGCAAATCGACATAACTTATAAAACATAACCAGTAACCATATTTGCACCTTCCCAATGAACAGTTACTTGAAAAGTAAGCATTTCAGTATGCAGCAGGGGGGTATAATCACCCCTTTGTTTCTCTTAATATGATTATGGTAAATCTGAAATAGGTCTAATGAATGACAATAGAATAGTTAAGTTATATTTAAAATAGGTATGTGGTCATGAAGACTTCGGATGATGTAAATTGCAATCATGCAACAGAAAAGAGCAATGAACTCTTGACAGTGAGAAATATGTAAAGTTTAATACACGTGGAAAATAAATTGCTGAATTTTTGGGTTTGAGAGCGTATCGGGACTGATTGGGTGCTGGCATGCTGGTTATAAATAATGTCATCTTGAGTACAGGCTAGACATCATCAACATAATTCTAATGTGAACAGATTAAAAACATGCCATTAACGGTTTTAAAGCATTAAAGGTGGTAACAGACTTTGTCTTCTTTTTTAAACCCCTCCCCGGCTCCACTTAGCTCTATGAGGATGACAAGCACTATCCACACAGGATCACAACCCCTTTTAATAACAGTCAATGATAACAAAAATCCAAATAATTTAAAAAATGTTATGAAGTCTATCTAATAAACTATTCAATGCATGCATATAACCCATGCAATAAATTTAATTGGCTTATTAAATGAAGCGTCTACTAAATTACAAGTTAACAGTAAACTAACACGTATGCGAGGAATAAATCATAAAATACACGCGAATATCGCTTGTAATAAATTAAATGGATCAAACGCGAAAAAAATAACTATTTATAATGAGAGAATGAAAAAAGTACGTGTCAAATTGGGTATTAAAGAAACTTTGGTGAAAATTAATTAATAGAATATCAACGATGAGTACTATAAAATCACAAAGGAGAATACAATAATCAGAGAGAGTTCGTGCCGTCATGAAGAAAGTGCATGCCAAATTGAGCATTGAAAATAATCGAAATACAGGGAGGCGTTATTCAAACAACCTATCATGGCATTTAGAAAATTATCTACAGTAAAGTAGAACGTGCTTCGCTTGAGCATGTCTTCAAAAAACAAAACTAGTCATTATTTTCAGGCTGCAATTTTTCACTTCGGTCATGATGAATACTCTCGGTTTACAGTCTAAACCTTTTTTATTTTCAAACCTTAGCTTTTCGTATTCATTCCTAGCCCTTTCATTTTCAGTCATTATTTGCCAAACAGACGCAAACATGTGTAGGGCCTCCAAACATGCATTAGCGGAAGCTATGAGCGTTTCTTGCTTTTCTTACTAGGCAGCGACTAAGCTATAAGAAAGTTTAGCCCATTTATAAATGAAACAATAAAGGAAGGCCATGCATGCAGAAACAATAGCAAGGAATGATGGAAAAAAAGGACAATGAAATGTTGAATAAAATTCAAAGGACACCGCAGTAACTCTTAATGGTTAACTGACTTTGCAGCAACCCTCTAACTCTAAAAAATGTCCAAATGAAATTTTCAGAAGGCGGACTATTATACCCTACGTCGAATAGAAACCATTCTTATGACCATTTCTGTGTTCTTCAGTGGCAAGTGGATGAGAACCATGTTCATGGAAAGCAGAAGGCTCTTTGAGGGATCTTCAGCAAAAACTGGAGGAAGGCTATTCAAGAAGCTTGCACCCACCTGCAACAAAAAATAATGCTAATAGCATGGTTAATACATTACGAGAACTTACCAAATTTGCAATACGCAGAGCTTCACGTTCTTCTATAACAAGTGGAATATTGTTGAGAAATGCCTTTCATTGTCACCTCGGGAAAGGGTTCTCTGTTGGCGGTGGACATCATTTACCTGCTTTGTGATATGTTATCACATCTTTGTCCTCTCTTCGGGGTGTTACCTAAGTCACTGATGACCAACAAGGGTACAACCTTC